>NC_072417.2:21530000-21830000 GCF_028858775.2 Pan troglodytes
AATTCAAGACAGGGTATCGCTATGTTGCCAGGCTGGTCTCAAACTCCTAGGCTGAACAACCCTCCTGCCTCAGCCTTCTGAGTAGCTGGGATTACAGACATATGCCACCACACCCAGGTGGAAATGCATCTCTTAATGAGATGGATGGGGTTTTCTTACTTTCAATTACTTCATGTGTCTATTAATGACTATTACTTATTGCTGGAATGAGGGTACAACATAAATTCTAATCCCATTTTTCATTTTATACATATAAATGCTAAGAAAACCTATTCACATAAATAAGTAGGTAATGAAAGAAGTTTTGTTATAGCAATGCCATTAAATTCTTTGAGTTAGATGCCAAAAAAAATTACCAAGATCTATAATTTTAAAAAATTTTCTGGGAAATGGCATTTGACTTCACTATTTCTTATAATTTTTTTTTTTTTTTTTGAGATGGAGTCCCGCTCTGTTGCCTAGGCTGGAGTGCAGTGGCGCCATCTCAGCTCACTGCAACCTCCATCTCCAGGTTAAAGCAATTCTCATGTCTCAGCCTCCCGAGTAGCTGGGATTACAGGCGCACACCACCATGCCCAACTAATTTTTGTATTTTTAGTAGAGACAGAGTTTCACCACACTGGCCAGGCTTGTATTGAACTCCTGACCTCAAGTGATCTGCCCGCCTCAGCCTCCCAAAGTGCTGGGATTACAGGCATGAGCCACTGGAATTTTTCTTTTTTTTTTTCTTTCTTTTTTTTTTTTTTTTTAATTGAGACAAGGTCTGGCTCTATCGCCCAGGCTGGAGTGCATTGGCACCATCTCGGCTCACTGCAACCTCTGCCTGCTGGGCTCAAGCCATCCTCCCGCCTCAGCCTCCCAAGTAGTTGGGACTACAGGTATGCACCACACACCAGGCTAATTTTTGTAGTTTTTGTAGAGATGGAGTTTCACCATGTTGCCCAGGCTGGTCTCGAATTCATGAGCTCAAGCGATCCATCCCTTCAGCCTCCCAAAGTGCTGGGATTACAGGTATGAGCCACCACTCCT
Organism: Pan troglodytes; assembly: GCF_028858775.2. Lineage (NCBI taxonomy): Eukaryota > Metazoa > Chordata > Mammalia > Primates > Hominidae > Pan > Pan troglodytes. The sequence goes on from NC_072417.2 coordinate 21,531,030, forward strand.
GGCCCTATAAAAATTATTTTTAATGACCAGCTAAAACTTGATCAAGTCCTTCAATTTTGTTGAAAACTACAGAGTGAAATATGCCTGACTTATGAAAAGATGCTACCCAGTCATTGATATCACTGGCTTCTCACCAACATTCTGATTTGTCTCTCTGGTGGTGTGGAAGGCCTCTCACCACAATGTACTATTTGGGATGCCTGGCTAATGTGCCTTTCTTTGTAAAGTGGAAGGTAGAAAATATGAAAGACAGATCAATTGTAGAATCTAGAAAGCCCCCTTAGAAATACCTATGGGCTTTCATTATTTTATTTCACCCTTACTGCATACACCATTAACTCTAGCACTGACTGTGGTTATTTCATCCATCAAGTCTTATCTGTTTGGTTACCTGCAAGTTCCCTGAAAGCAAGATAAAGGTCTTAACCTCTTCTTAAAATCCTAGAGCCTACATCTCAGTGTTAGGTGCATGTAAGACTCCCAGCAAATGTTTACTGAATGAATATGTAAATATGAGCATATTTCATCATTATTCTTAGTCTTCTTCCTTGCTAGAAAAAATACAATTAGGGGTTAACTAAGCTGGAAATCAGAAGAAACTGAAAAAAAAGAAAAAAAAATCAGAAGAAACTGGGAAAGAGAAAACTAAAATATATGAAGCTTCAAATTTTATCACAATGAACTTTTGGTACATCTATCCTCATTTCTAAAGAACTGGAATAGAGGCCGGGTACGGTGGTTCACGCCCGTAATCCCAGCACTCTGGGAGGCTGAAGCGGGCGGACCTGAGGTCAGGAGCTTGAGACCAGCCTGGCCAACATGGTGAAACCCTGTCTCTACTGAAAATACAACAATTAGCCAAGCATGGTGGTAACAGGCACCTGTAATCCCAGTTACTCCGGAGGCTGATGAAGGCAAATCGCTTGAACCCAGGAGGGGGAGGTTGCGGTGAGCCGAGATCACGCCATTGCACTTCAGCCCGGGTGACAGAGTAAGACTCTGTCTAAAAAAAAAAAAGATTTAGGGAACAAATTTCGTCAGATAAAAGGTGCTCATTTCACTTTCACTGGTTCAGATTACCTACAAAGACACCTTGGTAGACACAGTGGCTCATGTCTGTAATTCCAGCTACCAGGGAGGCTGAGGTGAGAGGACTGCTTGAAACCCAGAGTTCAAGACCATCCTGGGCAACAGTGAGACCCAGTCCTTAAAAACTTTTTTTCTTAATTAGCCAGGCACAGTGGTGAGCACCTATTGTCCTAGCTACTCAGGAGGCTGAAGCAGGAAGACTGCTTGAGCCTAGGAGTTCCAGGCTGTAAGTGAGCTACGATCATGCCACTGCACTCCAGCCTGGGCAACACAGTGAGACCCTATCTCTTAAAAAAAAAAAAAAAACAAAAAACCAGGATCTCAATAGTAATTAAATGAGACAATAAATGAGAATATCTTAAAACCATAGAACTCTAAAAAAAAAGTTAAATTATCTTCCTAACATTGACAGACTACTTACATGTGACTTTTCTTAGATGATAATCCAGCAACAGATTTTATTCCAGTGAATGTTAGTGATCTTCATTTTGTTAAGAAGCAAGATTTGCAGAGTGTGGTAAAACAGTTCTATCCATCAAGTCAAATATTAAAAAATGAACACTTCAGTCCTATATCTTTATAACTTAATGTTGTTGAAATTACTAAGGTATAAATGTTAGTTAATTCAATAATGACATCACAAAGAGAGATCTTATTTGTTTCAACTGAGGTCCCTGAGATCACGAAAGCCTGTTTTCAATTTCATCATTCTTTAATTCACAAATGGCTCACACATGTAACTCCAGCATTCTGGGAGGTCAAGACTGGAGGACTGTTTGAAGCCAGGAGTTTGAGACCAGCCTGGGCAACATAATGAGACTCCATTTCTATAAAAAATTTAAAAATTACACCAGCATGGTGCCACATATCTATAGTCTCAGCTACTCAGGAGGCGGAGGCAGGAGGATTACTTGAGCCCAGGTGGTCAAGGCTATAGTGAGCCATAAGCCTGAGCGACAGAGTGAGACCCTGTTTCAAACAAAAACAAAAACAAAAAACAAAACACACACACACACAATTTATTGAAGTACTACATATGCAGCACTATGTTAGAGATGGTATTTTGAATGTATCAAATGCCGTTTTACTTTTCTTTAAAGTTTTTTTTTCCATCCTTCTTTCTCTACAAAATTCCCCAAGTTCAACTGTAAAAAATCTCTATCAACCTTATTTATGGTATTAGATTCATACAATTCTGAATAATCTTACCAACCAATCAGTGTTTTCTTCTTCACTGGAGGAAGAAAGTTATATGTAAAGCCTGATGACACAAAAATCACAAAAATAAAAACAGAACTAATTACTAATGTTTGCAACTCTACTATCTACTCCTACAACATGTAGCATTTAAAGAGTTTACATAAGAAAGCTCACACTAAAGTATGATTTTTCATTACACATTGGGGTCAAATTTTCAGTTTCTAACTCTTCAACACCATTTATTCCAAGCACACTCATTTAGACTTTGGGTTTCAGTTTTACAGGTTTTTACATACCCTGACATCTATCAGTGCAGAAGTACCCCCATCTACTGGCAAGAGGTGATGCTACAGGCTACTTTTGAAAGCGCCAGCATGCTACAGGGTAATTTATCAAGTCATAAAGAGTTCATCCAAACAGCTCCCCAATCTACAATCCAACTCCAAAATCCTGAGCCATCTTCTACTTCTTGCCAAACATTGGGGGATGGAAGGAACAGAGAAGTACAGTTAATCAGTTAAATGGCTGCCATATTAAGATAAAAATGGTTTATAAAAATATATTTTTAAATATTTAAAATATTGAGGCCAGGTGCAGTGGCTCATGCCTGTAATCCCAGCACTTTGGGAGGCTGCAACGGGCGTTATCACTTAAGATAAGGAGTTTGAGAAACAACCTGGCCAACATGGTGAAACCCTGTCTCTACTAAAAATACAAAAAATTAGCCAGGCATGGTGGTGCGTGCCTGTAGTCCCAGCTACTGGGAAGGCTGAGGCGGGAGAACTGCTTAAACCAGGGAGGCAGAAGTTGCAGTGAGCTGAGATTGCACCACTGCACACCAGCCTGAGTGACAGAGCGAGACACCATCTCAAAAATAAAATATTGAAAATATTTGATTAAAATATTGAAACATAAATACCTAATTATATTTCATTATATGAATACTTCATGATATGCTGATACAAGACATTTATGTCTTTTTCTTGCCTAGCTAGGATTTCAATCCAAAATGCTTACTTTAAAAGACATGTATCATTTAAATAAATATATATTAATCATTATTAATGTCGTACCTGCTCTTATAAAATATAAGCGGTTTTCACCAATTTCTTTAAAACAAAATCCGTGGTCAAAAATGACAAAGTATGTTTACAAAAAACTTTACACCTTGAACAGTATCTTTCATGTACATTATTCCATCATATTGCTAAAATAAATAAGACTTGTCTTTTTTTTTTGTTTTTTGAGACCATGTCTCACTATGTTGCCCAGGCTGGTCTCGAACTCCTGAGCTCAAGCAATCCTCCAGTCTCAGCCTCCTAGACAGCAGGGATTACAGGCACACACCATCACACTTTTTTTTTTTTTTTTTTTTTTTTGGTATTTTCACACCTGGTTTTAACGCTGTCATTTTAAGCATGCATTTATAACTAAAGGCACAAGCACAGAGAAAATAAGTGATTTGCTTAGATGCACAAAGCTTATACATGGCATAACTAGGATATGAACTCACATTTTCTGCCTCCAATTCTATACTCTCCACAACATTCTGACTACCTCTCATAAAATGACCAGGCACAGTGGCTCATGCCTGTAATCCCAGCACTTTGGGAGGCCGAGGTGGGCAGATCACTTGAGGTCAGGAGTTTGTGACCAGCCTGACCAACATGGTGAAACCTCATCCCTACTAAAAATACAAAATTAGCTGGGTGTAGTGGCAGGCACCTGTAATCCCAGCTACTGGGGAGGCTGAGACAGGAGAATTGCTTGAACCTGGGAGGCTGAGGTTGCAGTGAGCGGAGATTGTGCCTGGGCAATACAGTGAGACTGTGTCTCAAAAAAACAAAATTACCAAGTATATCTTACATAGAAAATGAGATCTACATTATGGATTTCTGCTTTGTGACAGTGCCTAGGAATGCACGGTGGTTAAAAAAAAAAAAAAATCTGCTGGCTGGGCGCGGCGGCTCACGTCTGTAATCCCAGCACTTTGGGAGGCCGAGGTAGGCTGATCACTTGAGGTCAGGAATTCAAGAACAGCCTGGCCAACACAGCGAAACCCCGTCTCTGCTAAAAATACATGGTGGTGGGTGCCTGTAATCCCAGCTACTTGGGAGGGTGAAGCAGGAGAATCACTTGAACCCAGGAGGCGGAGGTTGCAGTGAGCTGAGATCGCGCCATTGCACTCCAGCCTGGGCGACATAGCAAGGCTGTCTCAGAAATATATATATTTTTGTGTATATATATATGCTTACATTTTAATAAAATTAAGTTTCTTCCTTTCTTTTGCCTTGGAGAAAAAATATACACATAAAGCTGTGCGCGGTGGCTCACGCCTGTAATCCCGCACTTTGGGAGGCTGAGGCGGGTGGATCATTTGATGTCAGGAGTTCAAGACCAGCCTGGCAACATGGTGAAACCCTGTCTCTACTAAAAATATAAAAATTACACGGGCATGGTGGCGCGCGCCTGTAGTCCCACCTACTCCAGAGGCCGAGGCAGAAGAATTGCTTGAACCCAGGAGGTGGAGGTTGCAGTGAGCCGAGATCGTGCCACTGCATTCCAGCCTGGGCGACAGAGCAAGACCCTACCTCAGAAAAAAAAAACAGAGAAGAAAAGAAAAGAAAAAATATACACATAAAATAATGCAAGCAAAAACAGGCCAGGCGCAGCAATGGCTCAGACCTGTAATCCCAGCACTTTGGAAAGCCAAGGCAGGGGATCACTTGAGGCCAGGAGTTCAAGACCAGCCTGGGTAACACACTGAGGCCCCATGTCTACAAAAAATAAAAAAAATAAAAAAATTAGCTGGGCACGGTGATGGATGTTTGTAGACCCAGCTATTCAGAAGGCTGAGGCGGGAGGATCACTTAAGCCCAGTTCAAGATCGCAGTGAGCTCTGATTGTGCCACTGCACTGCAGCCTGGGTGACAGAGACCCTGTCACAAAAATAACAATACAAGCAAAAACGATAAATACTCATAATCCAACCCACACGTAACACACCAATCACCTCCCTTCTTTTCTATGGTCACATTTTAGATATGTTTATTCTTTATATCCCACCTTTTTCCAAAAACATGACTGATAGCTGGTAAACAGACACTTACGTTAAGTCATGGTTGTTGCAATCCTCTTTCATCACATCAGTAAGAGATGAAAAAGACTAATAATTTTAAAATGTAAGGTTCATAATAGAAATTCTGAAAGGAAAACTACAGGGCCCAATCTAGGCTTTTTCTAATTTCTTATATCTCCATTTATGGCACCACGTAATAAAAATAATATCTGTCACAGATCAAAAATGATAAATACTTATTGGCTGAACAAATTAAACAGTCGCTCCAAAACACTACAAGATCCTAAATCAAAGACTCAATTTGTTTGAAAGCTGCTTTATCTTAAAGCTATAGTAATCAAGACAGCATAGTGTTAAAATGAATAAACTTAAAGGGTAGAATCATAAAGAAAACACAAGAGAGTCCAGAAATAGAATTCTATGTATACTGTCAACTGATTTGTTTGTTTGTTTGTTTTGAGACAGAATCTCGCTCTGTCGCCCAGGCTGGAGTGCAGTGGCACAATCTCAGCTCACTGCAACCTCCACCTCCTGGGTTCAAGTGATTCTCTTGCCTCAGCCTCCCGAGTAGCTGGGATTACAGGCACCTGCCACACACCTGGCTAATTTTTTATTTTTAGTAGAGACGGGGTTTCGCCATGTTGGCCAGGCTGGTCTAGAACTCCTGACTTCATGTGAGCCTCCTGCCTCGGCCTCCCAAAGAATAGGCATGAGCGACCGCACCTGGCCTGTCAACTGATTTTCTACCAAGGTGCCAAGACAATTCAATGGAGGAAACAAAAGTATTTTCAACAAATAGGGCTACAAAAATAGAATATCCATATGAAAAAAAAAATCATGACACTTACTTCTCACAGCATATTAAAAAATTAACTTGAAAATAAGTTTAAATGTATGAGTTAAAATTACAAATAATGCAGAAGAAAACACAGAGAAAATCTTTAGAACTCTGGGTTAAAAAAAAGACTTAGGACTCAAAAAACATGAACCACAAAAGAAAAACACTGATAAACAGGTTTCATCAGCATTCAAAACTTCTTCTCTTTGGGACATCTTTTGGGGGGCGGTGGGGGAGCTACAGTCTGGGAGAAAATATTTGCAAAGTATATATCTCATAAAAGGCTTATATCCAGAATACATAAAGAATACTCAAAACTCAATAAGAAAACAATCCAATTTTAAAACATGAACAAAAGATCTGGATATTCACCAAAGATTATATGGACAATAAATAAGTCCATTAAAATGTGCTTAAAACTGTAGGTTATTAAGGAAGTAAAAATTAAAGTACCATGAAATATCTGTACCTACCAATTAGAATGGCTAAAATCAAAGACAGACAGTATCAAGTGCTGACTAGGATGAGGAACTACTGAAACTCATACAATGCTGGTAGAAATGCAAAATGGTACAACTTTGAAAAAAAAAAAATTTTTTTTTGAGACAGAGTCACCCACACTAGAATGCAGTGGTGTGAGCACAGCTCACTGCAGCCTTAACTTCCCAGGCCCAATCAATCCTCCATCAGCTTCTCAGGTAGCTGATACTACAGGCACAGGCCACACCTGACCAATTTCTGTATTTTTTGTAGAGACGGAGTTTTGCCATGTTGCCCAGGCTGGTCTCAAACTCCTGGGCTCAAGCAATCCGCCCAGCAGATTTTTAAAAAGTTAAAATGCATACTTTCTGTATGATGCAACAATCCCACTCATTTACCCAAGGGCAAGAAAAACATGTTCACAAAGAGCCACGTACTCAAATGTTTATTCGTAATGGCCAAAAACTGGAAACAACAAATGTCTGCAGATATTTATAAATGGATAAACAAATTGGTGTACAATGCAATATTCCTCAGGAATGAAAAGGAACAAAGTACTGATACCCAGCATGAATGGATCTCAAAAGCATTACGCTAAAAGAAGCCTCACCCAAAAGACTGCAGACAGTATGATTCCATTTACTCAAAATCCTAGAAAAGGCAAAATTATAGTGACCAAAAACAGATCAGTGGTTGACAAGTTCTCGGTATTGAAGAAGACAACTGGCTACAAAGAGGTAAGAGAAAATGTTTTGGGAAGAAACTTTTTGGGAAGAAATGGGAAGAGCATTGCATGATTGCAATCATCCATGTGGTAATTCCTCCCTAAAAATGAATCATTGAGGTTTATTTAAAAATTTAAACTTTATGTCTGCTACCAATTTTTGTACAAAACCAAACCAAACTGCCAAACTTCAGATTATCTGTTGACACTTTTTAATATAATATCAAATGTGGTTTTAAAAAAGGTAGCCAATGCCATCAGAAGCTATTCTAAAACAGAGTCGGTCTGAAACTATTCTTGTTCAGAAGACTGCTCGTATTTAAAATTTTTTAATGAAATAAAATTTCTCACTTTGTTCAACTACTTATATGTTGGAGAGAAATCCAAGAGAAAATAAAAATTTTAAGTGTTAACATTCAACTGTAACAAGTACCAAACACTGACACCTAGAAAACTAGCCATCAGCTGGGTGCGGTGGCTCATGCCTGTAATCCCAGCACTTTGGGAGGCCGAGGCAAGCAGATCACCTGAGGTCAGGAGTTTGAGACCAGCCTGACCAACATGGAGAAACCCCATCTCTACTAAAAATACAGAATTAGCTGGGTGCAGTGGCACATGCCTGTAATCCCAGCTACTCAGGAGGCTGAGGCAGGAGAATCGCTTGAACCCAGGAGGCAGAGGTTGCAGTGAGCCGAGATGGCGCCATTGCACTCCAGCCTGGGCGACAAGAGCAAAACTCAGTATCAAAAAATAATAATAATAAATAAATAAATATAGAGATGAGGTCTCACTATGTTGCCCAGGCTGGTCTCGAACTCCTGGGCTCAAGTGATCCTCCCATCTTGGCCTCCCAAAGTGCTGGGATAACAGGCGTGAGTCACCACGCCCAGCCAAAATTCTTCTAATCAAGCAAAATACATATAACTGCATTCCTAAATACAAGCAATAACTAGGATTAGAAAACACAATGTAAATCACACAAATATAAATTATCTGAAATTAAATTCAAACACAGGAAGAAAATTATAAAGCTATCCTGAACAATATGGGCCAAAGCTTAAATAAATGTAAAAAACATAGCATGTTCCTGGGTGAGAAAACTAAATAAAACTTAGATACTTCTTTTTCCCAAAGTAAAGCAATTCTAATGACAATCCCAATGAAATGTCTTTTTTTTTTTTTTTTTTTTGAGACACAGTTTCACTCTGTCGCCCAGGCTGGAATGCAGTGGCATGATCTCGCCTGCAACCTCCACCTCCCAGGTTCAAGCGATTCTCGTGACTCAGCCTCCCCAGTAGCTAGGATTACAAGTATGTGCCACCACACCCAACTAATTTTTGTATTATTAGTAGAGACAGGGTTTCACCATGTTGGCCAGGCTGGTCTCAAACTCCTGACCTTAGATGATCCACCATCCTCAGCCTCCCCAAAGTCCAAGGATTACAAGCGTGAGCCACCATGCCCAGCCCCAATGAAACTTCTTATTAAACTTAACAAGTTTAATATTTATGTGGAAGAAAAAAATAAGACTACCAAAACAAATGAAAAGAAATTGGGAAGCCAAGGTGGGCAGATCACTTGAGGTCAGGACTTCAAGACCAATCTGACCAACATGGTGTAACCCCATCTCCACCCAAAAAAAATACAAAAAAAAATTAGCTGGGAGTGGTGGCATGCACCTGTAATCCCAGCTACTAGGGAGGTTGAGGCAGGAGAATCACTTGAACCCAGGGGTCAGAGGCTCCAGTGAGCCAAGATCATGCCACTGTACTCTAGCCTGAGTGACAGAGTGAGACTCCATCTCTTAAAAAAACTGGCCTAGTGAGAATACTAAACTAAATTATAAAGCTACAATAATAAAAACAGTATGGCACTGAACAAGAGCTATATCTGACTCTATAACTAATATAACTGAAAAGATACTACATCACTGTGGAAAGGAAGAATTGGTTAATAAATAATGACAAGATGGCTAAATAGCAATTGCAGGGGAAATAGTTTATTAAACCATTTTTTAAAAACATTAAATATAATGTACTTATTTGTCAAACTTCTTGGAGAATAAGTTCTTCCAAGTATAGAATAGGAAAAACAAAACAAAAGTTGGACAGATTTTGACTCCTAAGATAACACATTTCTACATGTCCAAACAATGACCAATATTAAAAGACAAATAATTCATCATGGAAATGTTTCTAGCAAATATGACAACAGATTAATATATTTGTAAGTCTCAGGTAGATCAATAAGAAAAACACTAAGGCTCTAACATAACTAGGACAAGGCCAAACAAGTCAATGAAAATAAATATCATTAGTAAACAGACAGGAAAATATTCTGCTTCACGAATATTTAAATGGCACATGCCATGAAATTAGCAAAAAATGTAAAACGCAATTAGCTTATACTTATAACAGAAGAGTAAAAAGGGACATCTTTATTTACTGCTGCTCTAAATAGGCCCAACTCTTGTAAGAAGCAGCCTAAAGGAAAAATTACTCATGAAACGTTAAAAATATCCACACACTTGAACTCAGTAACACTATTTTTATGGAAGCATCCTAAAAAAAAAATCCTTAAAAAAAAAATCAAAGTTACCTACACCAAGATGTTTACAGCAATTATTTGTAATAAAAAATTTGGAAATAAACATTCAAACAAAAAAATCTGAACGATGGTTGCTGTTGAATCTGCTTAACCAGTTATCCTAAAACCAGTCTTCATGGTTCCCATTCCAGTCCATCCTCCATACTGCTCCCAGATTGTGTCTAAACAGCAAATATATCAAAGCTTAAAATCCTGAAATGGTTCCCCCCACCTTAAAAAAAATGAACATCTTGGCAAACTACAGTAAGGTCCAAACTAGGTTGGTCCCTGTCTAGAGCCTCACCTCTTGCCACTCATACCCAATGCATTAGCCATAAAGAACACATGCAGAACTATTTGGAAGTATTTATAGCTCTCCAGCATTCATTAAATAAAATGCCAAAAAGGTCTTAATCCATACTCACACAAGGATGCTGGCTTCATGGCACTTAAAGCATAGGAACAATAAACGCCTACCAGTGGGTTAGGTCTGGTACTAGAAGAAGAGCTTCTTAGAGTCATAGAGGACAGTTCAACTCAGGTCAGGGAAAGTTCTAGGGATAACAGTAATCTTTGAGTTGAGCCTTAAAAGATGGGCAAGTATTGCTAGGGGCGAGGGCATTCATAATTATACTGAGTCATGAATAAAACATTAAGTTCTACTAAGTATGGTCTATTTGAAAAGAGGAGGACATATTACGTCTTTAAGACTCTCACCAAAAAAGGCTCAAATAGGCCAGCCATGGTGGCTCACACCTGTAATCCCAGCACTTTGGAAGGCTGAGGCAGGAGGATCTCCTGAGCACAGAAGTTCAAGACCAGCCTGGGCAACCTGGAGAAACCCCACCTGTACTGGAAAAAAAAAAAAAAAAAGGTAAAAAAATCAGCCAGTCACAGTGGTATGGACCTGTAGTCCCAGCCAGTTGGGAAGCCAAGGTGGGAAAATCACCTGAGCCAGGAGGTCAAGGCTGCAGTAAGCCGGGATTGCTCACTGCACGCTGTTGCCACTGCACTCCAGTGTGGGCAACAGAATGAGATTCTGCCTCAAAAAAAAAAAAAAAGGCTAAAATAAAAATCTTGTATGCCTAAGCATGACCCTACTTTTATCTTTAAAACTGAGTTATGTTAAATGAGATGTTAGTATGTTGTGATAGTAACAGCTCAACCAACAAGAAAAAAGTAAAAGTGATGACTAAAATACACAGACTTTATTACGAATACCAAACTACAAAAAGGACCTTGGCATGTTCTACTGCCTGCCTGAAGAGGGTCAGACTAGAAGACAGAATTTAAGAGAAAAGGAAGGAGCTCAACTACATTGGCTTCCTCCTCAGAAACCAAGAAAATAAAATGAATTGGGGACATTCAAATCACTAACACCTCTAGTATATAAAGTCATTACGGGCCGGGTGCCGTGGCTCATGCCTGTAATCCTAGCACATTGGAAGGCTAAGGCGGGCGGATCACCTGAGGTCCAGAGTTTGAGACCAGCCTGGCCAACGTGGCAAAACCCGTCTCTACTAAAAATACAAAAAAAACCCAGCCAGGCGTGGTGGTGGGTGCCTGTAATCCCAGCTACTCGGGAGGCTGAGGCAGGAGAATCACTTGAATCCGGGAGGTGGAGGTTGCAGTGGGCCGAGATCGAGCCCTTCAACTCCAGTCAAGAGTGAAACTCCAACTCAAAAAATAAATAAATAAAGTCATTATGGTGTATAGGCATACTTAAAAACCTGTGAAATAGAATTAAGCTACAATTTTTAAAGCCTTGAATCGATAAAATTATGTAGTGAAACAAGATTAAGACGCTAACATATCTAAAGGGAAATTTTTAAAGTTAAACTTCCTTACATTATAGACAAGGTTAACCTTATTGCCAAGGGCTTTGAAATTAATAACATGAGAAGCAGCATACAAAAACATTAAATGTATAAAAAGGTCTGAAACAAATGTTCTGGAGGAGTAATCTTATTCTACTTCTCCATACCTAAGAATTTAAAATATTAGAAATTACACTAAACTGCTTTTTCCAGCCTTTGGTTTTCAGAAACAATAACGGTATAAAAAATTATCCCAAAGTTTTTACTGTAAAGAATATTTTTCTATCCAAACCATTGGAAGAAAAGCCTGTATCAGATATAAGTATAATGATATAGACATTATACATTTTGTAATCAATGTTATAGAAATAGTAGTTGAAGTTGATAGTGTTACCATACAGCCCATTTCAATGATCATATGTTAATGTGTCATAAAGAACGGAAGTAGCTTGATGGATGAAATCAGATTCTAACCCCCAACTGCCTGAGGAATCTAAAATTTGGGATCAAATTATTAAATTAGCCCCACCTTCTTAGCATTGACAAATACCAAACAGTTCACTGATTGTGGTTTTAAGAATAATATGTGGAAAGGTCTAATATCAATTGTGGGCAGAGATCTCATGGTTTAAATATTTCCTCTTCTTCAGAGAGAGTGTGTATGAGTGTGTGAGTGTGTGTGTGTGAGTGTGTGCATCACCATGTAAGAAATGTTTATACCTTTCAGCAAAGGGGCAATTCCACAATAAGGTTATTATCAAGTAACTAAAGTTTATACAGCATCTTGAAATCAAAGGTACTCTATAAATTTAAAATACTAATATGATATTAACTTAAAGCAAAGAACAATAATTTTAAAACACCTTATAGCCCAAGTGTATTGTAAACCAAATATAAATTCACTGTGGGGTCTGTCTTTTTTTAAGTGATTTTTTTTCCTCTATTAGGCAACCCAGATCTAAATGAACTGTTAAACACTTAGTCTAAAGGTATGCCAAACATTTCTTAAGGTCTTCACAAAGAATCAATTTTTTTTTTTTTTTAAACAAAATGAGGCCTAGGTTAAATGTTTTATTTGGCTTCTCAAGATGGACTGAGAAGTTGGGCACCAGCTCCAGACCAATTCCTGGACACACATCAAACACAGCCCTGTCATTTATCCAGTCAGTCAAAACAATCTTTTCCATCTAACCCTTTAATGTTTATGTCCTAAAAAGCTGCTAATTGAATCCAGCTCTTGAGATCTATTTGCTAAAATCTATACCATCTAATTTATAAAAGATGAACAAAAATGGAAAAAAAATATGTTAACTTTCCTGGCAAAACAGAAGAGACTCCACTGTAACCAAAGAAGGAAGGACAATGTTTTTAATATTTGTCAAATTTTAAGAGAAAACTATTCAGAGACAAATAGTTGTAAGAAACTCAGAGTACCTCAAACTGTTTTTACTATTAAGAGGACACAGGGTATTTAAAATTCCTCAGAAAAACCTGAAACAAAATCACTATAAATGTAGTTCAATATTCCCCCTTCCCCTAAAATATAAGCATAATCTTTCCTCTTAATAAACTTTAATTATAAATTTTTATAATGTATCATAGGCAGTACGGAAACCACAGATAAACACTTTAAGATCTATTAAGTCATACTAAAAACCTCAACTAACCTTATCTGCAGAAAATCAAAAACCCTATTTTTTCCCTCATTTTCTCTACATAACCCAGAGGAAAGTAAATGGAAACAGCCTATTTCTGATGCTTTCTGCACACCTGGGATCACATGTTCTTTCCACGATCACTGACTACAGATAGCAACAGCAACAGATAAACTCTAAAGCAACAAAGATCCCCTATAAAGGTTTCCATTGACTCCTCCCAATGTAAGGACACTGAATGGGGGGGAGGGGGTGGAATACAAGTATCCTCCAATCCAGGTTTTCCATTAAGAATCACTCAGTTAATGATTCCCTGCAATTTTCCCTAGGGAAAGGAAAACTGCCATGAAGGTAATATATTATTTAAATTGCAGCCAACATACATTCAAGCTAAATTCTCAAATACCAAATTCACTGCAAGTTTTCATCCAGCAAGTTCAGCCAGTGGACTGGGATGTGACACACAGGCATTCAACTACAAAATTAGTCCAAATAAATCTCAAAGTCTAGTGTGGGCAAACATAATTACAGTTTATCCGTACACGTGCACGCACACACAAATCCTCTACGGAAAATTATCTTTCTCACCACTCACCCGAATACAAACGTGGACAATTTATCAGGGGTAAATGGTGAAGGTAGGATAACGCCGTGATTCCAATTCCTTTTCAAACCAAATACAAGTTCTCCTAAAACGGGGGTGGCATGTCCATGTAAGAATACCAAAAATGGCACTGTAAGCAAAACGTACCTGTAATGTTAAAGATTTCATGCACCTGGAATCATAAACACTTTGTAAGTGTAGTCTTCTATCTGGCAACCCCTCCGGACATTCTTTTCCATTTAGAAAAAGGAAGGGGGAGGGTGGGGAGAGTAACAGAAGGTTTGCCCGAAAGTTTGTATGAGCACATACTTAGAAATGCACCCCCCAACAAAAAAGTGTGTTTTTAAAGCAGGTCTGGAGTTAGAAGTTAGACACAAGTTCTGCGGCCTAAAAGGAACAACCCCAAACATGCCACCCTACAATCAGACACTTCCAAAACACAGTGTACAATGAGCCCAAGCCGTCGGATCAGACAGGCACACCGGAAAAGTCAACCTGTCTCCTCTCCTCAGAGAGACGTGAGTTTAAGGTGTGTGGCCCCGGCAGCGGTGGCCGGCGGCGGGGAGTAAAGGTTTTTCATGCGGACATAACTGGGTGTGTAAGGTAACAACCCGGGAACACACACGCACACCCTCCCATTAAGCGCTCCATCTTTAAGGATTGTTTACTGCGCGCAGTCAGCAACCGGATTCAATAATCCTCGCCACGGGAGCTCTTCATCCCCTTCACGATCTCACCTGGGCGGTAGCCCAGGGGCTGCTCCCCGAGCCCCGGGAGGCAGCGTCTGGCTCCTTGACCAAGACTTTCCGACCTGAAATCCGCCTGCGATGCGAACCGGTGTATTCTCCCCTCCACAAAAGACCACCCCCCGCCCCGAGTCATCCTCGGCTTTTTAAAGAATGTCCAAACCAGAGCAAGTGGTTTTCCAACTACTCTCCCTGAACTAGGCCTTCCCATTCCTCCGACCCCCAACTCATCATTGATCGCGACCCTGGCCCTTCCCAAGGCCACAGGCACCCCCCGCCAGCTCGCCCACCCCGCGGCTGCCCAGCCCGGCCCGCCGCCCCCCCTCACCTGTCAGGCGCAGCTTGACGGGCCCGTTCCTCCGGCCTCCGGGGTTAGACATGTCCCCGGCGGCGGGGGCGGCGGGCGGGACGGGGACGGGGGCGACGGCGAGGCGCGGCGGAGTCACCACAGCGGCCGGGGCTGGGGCCCGAGCAGCCGGCGCCGCGGCCGCCACGGCCGGAGGGTCCCGGATGTGCCGAGAGTCGTCGCCATGAGCCGCGGAGGGAGCGGGACGCCGAGCTCCCCCCTCCTCCCACTTCTCCTTCCTCGGCCCGGGCCGCACAACAAAGCGGCAGCCGCGGCCGCCCCCGCCGCCTCCTCGCGGCCGCCGAGGCCTTTCCCTCCTCTCGTCTCGGCGAGGCCCAGTAGCCGACGGGGCTGGTCGGCTGAAGCGGGCGGTGCTCGGCGGCGCCGGAGCAGAACTCTGGGCTCGGCCGCTTCCTCCTCCACCCGCCCTCTTGTCTGAGGGACCCGGGACCTGGGGCCGCCGCCGCCACTCGTCGGCTCCAGGGGGCGGGGAGGAGACGGGAGGCGGGGCCGGCGGGGCGGGGCGAGCGGGGCGGGGCGGGGCCGGCGCGCAGGGTGCCAGGGCGGGGCCGGCGGGCACAGTCAGTCAGGGAGGGTGTGAGCTGCCGCCGAGGGTCCCACGCGGAACGCTGGGAGGGAGCAGGCAGGGAGCAAAGCGGCGGCGGGCGCGGCAGCTCTGTGGCACCTGGAGGGGTTTAGTGTCCGGTCCACTTAAGGGAGAACTTTTGTCCAAGCAGGGCCAACTGCATTTTATTAGACGCCCACTGCGTGCAGGGCGCTCCGAGAGGCTGGGGCGAGGAAGGTTAGAACCGAGTCCGCTGCCTGCCGGGAACCTGGCGTCTTTCGGGCGAGGGAAGAGACAGCATTCCCACGCCGATGGTTCCAGCAAAACCCCAGGAATGCTCTGCTCCTGGTCTTGTAGTTGACACCTCCATCCGGGACTCACCTGGTGGAGGAGATCAGGTTACCTGCCGACTCCCGCTCTTTTCAGGTGCAGCCAAGGATGGGGAGATGATACGTCTTAAAGGATTAACAAGATAAACCTTGGAGAGTAATGTATGAAGAGTTGTTCATACGCTACTGTATTTCGTTATCTCAGGAGGAGAAAGAGAAAAGTTTTTTAAAAATGTGTACCTTATCCTTTGACATTGTAACTGTACTGCTAGAAATTTATTTTTTATTTTTTTGTTTTTAGACAGGGTCTCCCTCTGTCGCCCAGGCTGGAGTGCAGTGGTGCGAACACGGCTCACTGCAGTCTCAACTTCCCGGGCTCAGGTGAGCCTCCCACCTGAGCCTCTGGAGTAGCTGAGACCACAGTGTGCACCACTACGCCCCACTAATTTTTGTATTTTTAGTAGAGACATGTTTAGTAGAGACGTTTAGGTTTTCCCATGTTGCCCAGGCTGGTCACGAACTCCTGACCTCAAGCGATCAGCCCGCCTCGGCCTCCCAAAGTGCTGGGATTACAGACCTGAGCCACCGCACCGGCCCTATTCTTGACAAATAATCGTACAGAAGATGTTCTTTGCTATATTCCATTAATAACAAAAGGGGAATGAGGGAATAGCATAATAGTCCAGGAACCGCATGGTTTTTTATGCAGCCATGTAACTATTTTTATGAAGATCATATAATATGGAAGAATGTATATGTAATGCAAAGTTTAAAAACAGAATAGAAGTTGTATGCATATACATGCGAAAGTATCTAGCACAATGTAAACTACTAAGGACAACAGCGTGGGGGATTTTTTACGTGATTCGTTAGTTTTGCTTTAGGCTATTATAACATTAATGCAATTTTAAATGTTTTGGATTAATATATTTTAATCCTTATTCCATGCCAGTCATTTCTTTTAATACATCAGTAAACTCACTTCTCCAGATAGTTACCTGCGAGAACATTTCATCAGTTTGGATACAGCCCTGCAATTAAAAGTAATCCAAAAAAGTATATGAAGTTCTAGACATCACACTAAAAATACCACAGATAGGCCGGGCACAGTGGCTCACGCCTGTAATTCCAACACTTTGGGAGGCCGAGGTGGGCGGATCATTTGAGGTCAGGAGTTTGAGACCAGCCTGGCCAACATGGTGAAACCCCGTCTGTACTAAAAAAAAATACAAAAAAATCAGCCGGGCGTGGTGGCGCATGCCTGTGGTCCCAGCAATTAGGGAGGCTGAGGCAAGAGAATCGCTTGAACACGAGAGGTTGCAGTGAGCCGAGATCACGCCACTGCACTTCAGCCTGGGTGACAGAGCGAGACTCCATATCAAAAATAAATAAATAAATAAAAATTAAAATACCAGAGATAGTGCCAGCAATTCATTCAACAAATATTAAGTGGCCATTTTGTGCAAAGCAATGAACAAGGTCCTTTAGAAATGCTTCCTTGTACTACAAATATATACGATGTGAACAATATCAATATCAATGTAATATATCAATGTGAACAATAGCTGCTACCACAATTTAAGAGGCCAGACAGTGGCAAAAAACTTAGCAAACTGATGTACACATTCACATTTACCTTATTTTTATGGCACACGCTTTGTTCCCAACCACCTGACTAACATAATTTGTAGCCTTGTATTAGGTAATAGAAGTTAGGATTTCAGAACGTGATGGGAGACCTGGGGGAGGCTGCTGCTTCTTTTTTTTTTCCTCTCTCTTTTTTTTTTTTTTTCAGACAGAGTCTTGCTCTATTGCCCAGGCTGGAGCGCAGTGGCGAAATCTTGGCTCACTGTAAGCTCCACCTTCCGGGTTCAAGCAATTCCCTGCCTCAGCCTCCTGAGTAGCTGGGATTACAGACGCCCACCACCGTGCCCAAATAATTTTTGTATTTTTAGTAGAGATCAGGTTTCACCATCTCGGCCAGGCTGGTCTTGAACTCCAGACCTTGTGATCCATCCGCCTCGGCCTCCCAAAGTGCTAGGATTACAGGAGTGAGTCACTGCACCCAGCCAGAGGCTGCTTGTTTGGAAGTTTAAAGCAGTACATTCAAATATGTAAGTGACAGCATAGAAAAATGTATATAGGGTTAACGTGCAGAGGTTTGTATTTAGGCTTTCCTGTGAGTTTAAATCCTGTTGTTTAAAACAAATATTCAGATAAGAATAACACTTTAAAACCATTCAAGGGCTGGGCATGGTGACTCATGCCTGTAATCCTAGCACTTTGGGAGGCCAAGGCAGAGGAATCACTTGAGCCCAGGAGTTTGAAACCAGCCTGAGCAACATGGCAAAACCCCCTATCTACAAAAAATTAGCCAGGAGTGGTGGCATGCACCTATAGACCCAGCTACTCGGAAAGCTGAGATAGAAGGATCACCTGAATCCACGGAGGTCAAGGTTGCAGTGATCCGAGATCACGCCACTGCATTCCAGTGCCACTGCATTCCATCCTAGGCAGCAGATTGAGACTCTGTCTCGAAAACAAAAAAAAAGAAAGAAGGCCGGGTGCAGTGGCTCACACCTGTAATCCCAGCACTTTATAATGCTAACTGTAATATTTTGGCAGTTTTTTTTCTATCAAATTGGGGAAATTCTCTCCATATACCTATTTTATCTCAATTTTATTATGAGTTGGTGTTGAATTTTGTCAAATACTTTTTTTCTGAAATTAATTGACATTCTTTTTTTTTCTTTTTAGCCTTTTAGTATGGTAGACTACATTGATTAGTTTTCAAGTATCAATGAGCTATGCATCCTTGGAATAAACCCCACTTTGTCATGTTGTGTAATTCTTATATATTGATTAATTATATTTGCTAATACTTTGTTAAGGATTTTGCATCTTTATTTATGCTGTGTATTGGTTGGCAGTTTTCTCCTTTTTTGTGTGTGCTTTCTTTGGTTTTGGTGTCAGAGTAAATACTAACTTCTTAGAATGATTGAGCGATGGTGTTCTCTTCTATTTTCTGAAGGAGTTTAGGCAGAATTGGTGTTAATAATATAATAATTTTTTTTTTTTAGATGAGTCTTGCTCTGTCGCCCAGGCTAGAGTGCAGTGGCGTGATCTCGGCTCACTGAAACCTCCGCCTCCCAGGTTCAAGCGATTCTCCTGCCTTAGCCTCCCAAGTAGCTGGGATTATAGGCACATGCCAGCATGCCCAGCTAATTTTTATATTTTCAGTAGAGACGGGGTTTAACCATGTTGGCCAGGATGGTCTCCATCTCTTGACCTTGTGATCCGCCCACCTTTGCCTCCCAAAGTTCTGGAATTACAGGCATGAGCCACCGCGCACAGCAGTGTTAATTATTATTTTTTATTTATTTATTTATCTATTTTTTATTTTTTTGAGACGGAGTCTCGCTCTATCTCCAGGCTGGAGTGCAGTGGCGCGATCTCAGGTCACTGCAACCTCCGCCTCCGAGGTTCAAGTGATTCCCCTGCCTCAGCATCCCAAGTAGCTGGGATTACAGGCACACGCCACCACGCCCAGCTAATTTTTTGTATTTTAGTAGAGACGGGGTTTCACCATGTTAGCCAAGATGGTTTCGATCTCCTGACATGATCCGCCCGCCTCGGCCTCCCAAAGTGCTGGGATTACAGGCTTGAGCCACTGCACCCGGCTGGTGTTAATTATTTTTTAACTGGTAGAATTCTCTAGAAAAATTATCTGGGTCTGGAGACTTCTTGTTTGTGAATTTTTTAATTACAAATTTAATTTTCTTAATAGTCATAGGGCTGTTCTTATCCATTACATATTGGATGAATTGCTGTAGGTTATATTCATTTTTTTGAGGAATTGGTCCATTTTATCTAAGTTGTTGAATTTATGTAGAATTAGTTTTAGTATTTCCTAATCATCTCTTTAATGTCTGTAGAATATTTATCCCCCATTTCTTCTTCTTCTTCTTTTTTTTTTTTTTGAGACGATGTCTCACTCTGTCGCCCAGGCTGGAGTATAGTGGCGTAATCTCAGCTCACTGCAACCTCTGCCTCCCAGGTTCAAGCGATTCTCCTGCCTCAGCCTCCTGAGTAGCTGGGATTACTGGTGCCCGCCACCATGCCTGGCTAATTTTCGTATTTTTAGTAGAGACAGGGTTTCACTATGTTGGCTAGGCTGGTCTCAAACTCCTAACCTCAAGTGATCTACCCGCCTCAGCCTCCCAAAGTGCTGGGATTACACGCGTAAGCCACCGCACCAGCCCATTTCATTTTATTTTGTAACATTAGTAATTTGTGTCTTTTTTTCTCCCTGTGAGAGGCTTGCCAATTATTTTATCCTTTTAAAAAATCAAATTTTTGTATTGATTTTATGAATTAGGTTCTATGTTCAGTTTATTTGATATATTCACTTGTCTTTACTATATTCTTTTTTCTTTTTGATTTTTTTCTTCTTTTTCTAGGTTCTTGAAGCAGGAGCTTAGATTATTTATTATTTATTATTAGATTATTTATTTCTAATATATACCTTAATTGCTATAAATTTCCCTCTCAGCTCCCCTTCAGCCATGTCCCACAAATTCTGTATTTTTGCTCTTCTTTGAAACTTCCTCCTTGACCACTGGGTTATTTAGAAGTGTGTTGTTTAATTTCCAAGTGTTTTGATATTTTGCTATCTTTCTGTTACTGATTTCTAGTTTGATTCCATTGTGACCAGACAACAGAGTCTGCATGATTTCAAATATTAAGTGGCTATTTTGTGCAAAGCAATGAACAAGGTCCCTTAGAAATGCTTCCTTGTACTACAAATATATATGTGAGTGAGGGGTACAGCCTCCGTTAGAAGCTCTCAGCTTCCTTCTGGGGCAATGGGACGCACCTCTCTCCTGCCTCCTGGGCACTCACGCGCTCTCTGGCTCTCTCTCTCTCTCTCTCTGTGTCTCTCTGTCTCTCTCTGTGTCTCTCTGTCTCTTTCTCCCTTTGCTCCCTTTCTCTTTCCCCCACGCCCATACGATGTGAACAATATCAATATCAATGTAATATATCAATGTGAACAATAGCTGCTACCACAATTTAAGAGGGCAGACAGTGGCAAAAAACTTAGCAAATGTACACATTCACATTTGCCTTATTTTTATGGCACATGCTTTGTTCCCAACCACCCAACTAACATAATTTGTAGCCTTGTATTAGGTAATAGAAGTTAGGATTTCAGAACGTCATGGGAGACCTGGGGGAGACTGCTTGTTTTGAAGTTGAAAGCAGTACATTCAAATAATGTAAGTGACAGCATAGAAAAATGTATATAGGGTTAACGTGCAGAGGTTTGTATTTAGGTTTTCCTGTAAGTTTAAATCCTGTTGTTTAAAACAAATATTCAGATAAGAATAACACTTTAAAACTATTCAAGGGCTGGGCATGGTGACTCATGCCTGTAATCCTAGCACTTTGGGAGGCCAAGGCAGAGGAATCACTTGAGCCCAGGAGTTTGAAACCAGCCTGAGCAACATGGCAAAACCCCGTAACTACAAAAAATTAGCCAGGAGTGGTGGCATGCACCTATAGACCCAACTACTCAGGAGGCTGAGATAGGAGGATCACCTGAGTCCATGGAGGTCAAGGTTGCAGTGAGCCGTGATCACACCACTGCATTCCAGCGCCACTGCATTCCATCCTAGGCAGCAGACTGAGACTCTGTCTCAAAAACAAAAAAAAAAAAAAAAGAAAGAAGGCCGGGTGCAGTGGCTCACACCTGTAATCCCAGCACTTTGGGAGGCCGAGGCGGGTAGATCACTTGAGGTCAGGAGTTCAAGACCAGCCTGGGCAACATGGGGAAACCCCATCGCTACTAAAAATACAAAAATTATCCAGGCATGGTGGCAGGTGCCTGTGCCTGTAATCCCAGCTATTCAGGAGGTTGAGGCAGGAGAATCACTTGAACCCAGGATGTGGAGGTTGCAATGAGCCAAGATCATGCCACTGCACTCCAGCCTGGGCCACAGAACAAGACTCCATCTCACCAAAAAAAAAAAAAAAAAAAAAAAAAGAAAATATACTAGTAATGATTTTTTTTTAAAGCAGGTACATGGATGTTCATCTTGTTTTCCTTGCCATGTTAAATATTATTTGACATTGACTGTAGATTTTTTTTTAAGTAACTAAATGTTTAAAATGAAGTAAATTAGGCCAGATGCAGTGGTTCATGCCTGTAATCCCAGCACTTTGGGAGGCCGAGGCTGGCGGATCACCTGAGGTTGGGAGTTTGAGACCAGCCTGACCAACATGGAGAAACCATGTCTCTACTAAACATACAAAATTAGCTGGGCATGGTGGTGCATGCCTGTAATCCCAGCTACTCTCGAGGCTGAGGCAGGAGAATCAGTTGAACCCAGGAGGCAGAGATTGTGGTGAACCGAGATCAAGCCATTGTACTCCAACCTGGGCAACAAGAGTGAAACTCTGTCTCAAAAATAAATAAATAAATAAATAAAAATAAAATAAAATAAAATAAAATGAAGTAAAATAAAAGAAAAAATAAAACAGAATAGGGGCTAAGCATGGTGGCTAACACCTGTAATCTCAGCAATTTGGATGGCCAAGGTGGGAGGATCATGGAGCCCAGGAGGTCAAGGCTGCAGTGAGCCATTATTGTGCCACTGCACTGCAGCCTGGGCAACAAAGTGGCAAAACACACACACACACACACACACAGAATACTACTAATAAGAGAGTAATTTTGCAGGCCTTTCTTAGGTGAATGGCCTCAACTAGTCCAGGCTCAGATTTCAGAGATGATTGAGTTAGACACCTTTAAAAAAAGAAAAGTGTATATGTTTCTCTTCCCTTGGGGACATGGTTATGTCCCCAAAGGGGGATGTATGTACGTTATAATGACAACATGTAGGGAACTACCAAATTAATAGCTGGAACTTGGGAAAGATAAAGCAGAAAATTAACAGATGGGAATCTTATATAAAATCAATTATATGCATTCAGGTGTAAAAGTCTTTGAGAAAAGGAAAATAGCATTGGACATGAAAACAGGACCATTCTTTACACATCAAAATATTATTATGAGATTCATTCAATCACCGTTTTGTTTTGTTTTGAGATAGAGTCTCTCTCTGTCACCCAGGCTAGAGTGCAGTGGCTCGATCTTGGCTCACTGCAAACTCCGCATCCCGGGTTCAAGAGATTCTCCTGCCTCAGCCTCCCGAGTAGCTGAGATTACAGGTGCCTGCCACCACCCCCAGCTAATTTTTGTATTTTTTAGTAGAGACAGGGTTTCTCCACATTGGCCAGACTAGTCTCGAACTCTTGACCTCAGGTGATCTGCCCACCTCGGCCTCCCCAAGTCCTGGGATTACAAGCACGAGCACCAGCATTTATTAATTTATATGTTCGAGGCACTGTACTAGGCCTTGAAGTTACTGATTACTGAGATGGAAAAATTATAATAATTAAAGGACAGTTTTGTGAAAGAGAATTTTTTTAAGAAAGAAGGAAGAAAGAGAGGGAAAGAGGGAGACAGGGAGGGAAAGGAAAAGAAAGGAGGAAGGGAGGGAGACGGCTCCCAAACCCAGGTCATCTGTGGTTGGAAAAGCAGGTTCCTAGCCCCATCCCAGACCTACTGCATCCAAATTTTCTGTGGTCAGGCTGAGAAGTATTTATAAAAGCTCCAGAGGGGACTCTGACAAACAACCAAGTTTGGGAACCGCTATCCCAGCGGTTCTCAAACTTCAGCCTGCATCAGAATCACCAGGAGAACTTGTTAAACAGATTGCTGGGTCCCAGCTCCAGAGTTTCTCAGAGGGACAGTCTAGGGTGGGGCTCTAGAATTGCGTATCTAAGGTCCCAGGTGATGCTGCTCATCAGGGGACCACACTTTAAGAACTGCACTCCTGGCCAGGCGTGGTGGCTCATGCCCGTAATCCCAGCACTTTGGGAGGCCGAGGCGGGCGAATCACTTGAGGTCAGGAGTTCAAGACCAGCCTGGCCAACAGGGTGAAACCCTGTCTCTATTTAAAAAAATACAAAAATTCACCAGGCATGGTGGCGTGCGCCTATAATCCCAGCTACTCCGGAGGCTGAGGCAGGAGAATTGCTTGAACCTGGGAGGCAGAGGTTGCAGTGAGCTGAGATCACACCAGTGCACCTGCAGCCTGGGGAACAAAGCAAGACTCCATCTCAAAAAAAAAGGAAGATACTAAGATGCTATGCTGCTGACTTTGAAGGTGAAAGAAAGGGACATGAGTCAAAGAATGTAGGTGGCCTCTATACACTGGAAAAGGCAGGAAACAGATTGTACCCTAGAACCTCCAGAAGGAAGGCAGCCCTGCTGACACCTTGATGTTAGCCCAGTGAGGCCCATTTTCAAACTTCTGACCTCCAGAACTGTAAAGGAAATAAATTTGTGTTGTTCTAAGCCAACAACAACAACAACAAAATGAACTGCACTCTTCTAAATTACAGTATTAAGGAAAGCTAAACTTTCAGTATTAAATGAACCCAATTGCTTTATCACAGCAACAGTTTTAGATATATTTTTGAGAAAAAAAATGGGAGAGATAACAATTCTTAGGGAATTCACCCTTTACTCTCTTCCTAAAATGGAAATCTACTTCGAAAGTAAATTGTGCATGCACATGCCTTTGATGGGTATAAAAATTGCAGAAAATCTTTTCAAATCATTTTTATTCCCTTATGACTTCTAATTTATTTTCAGGAGACTTGTTCATGTTTTATCAAATCATTGTTTTAGGTATCTGTCTCAAATACAGTGACACCACCTATTTTATACCAATAAAATTAATCCTTTCCCATAAATGATATTTAATATAACTGTCCAGTGAAATGCTATAACAGCAACTCATTCAATAGCATTTTCTAAGAAAATGTTTTTTGTTTGTGTGAGACAGGGTCTCACTCTGTTGCCCAGGCTGGAGTGCAGTGGCATGATCACGGGTCACTACAGCCTCAACCTACCAGGCTCAAGCAATCCTACCTCCTCAGTTTCCTGAGTAGCTGAGACTACAGGCATATGGCAACATACTCTGCTTTTTTTTTTTTTTTTTTTTTTTTTTTTTTTTTTGAGGCAGGGCCTCACTATGTTGCCAGGCTGGTCTCAAACTCTTGGGCTCAAGCAGTCCTCTTGCCTTGGCCTCCCACAGTGCTGGGATTATAGGCCTGAGCTACTGCACCCAGCCGACCAAAAGTTTTAAACTTTTTCATTAATGTATTTTACTAATCACTTCAAGTTGTATTCTTTATGATAGCATCCGAGACCATAAGTGAAAATCTACACATGGTTATCAGAATATTTCAAAGCTTTTGTTTAAAACATTTTTCTGTTTTCCAGGGCTAATGTCAAAATTTGATGTGACTCTGCAAGAAAATGCTTACCATCTGTGGTTGGTATTTTTCTTCTGCTCCAGCCATTAATATATATTTTTACATACAAAAGTTGTTTCCAGTAATAAAAAATCTGTCTGAGGTAAGGTTATATTAATATTTGTACTCCTGCAAAGCTATTTTTGTAGTGTAAATTTCAAATTTAATACAGCTTATCCACCATAGAAGAGGCTAACATCAAGTGCTCAGCAATTTATACCACTGCTTAAAAGTTAACTTTCTTTCATTTTGAAAATATCACTAATTTGGCCAGGTGCGGTGGCGTATGCCTGTAATCCCAGCATTTTGGGAGGCCGAGGTGAGTAGATTGCTTGAGCCCAGGAGTTTGAGACCAGCCTGGGCAACATGGGGAAACCCCATCTCTACAAAAAATACAAAAAATTAGCTGAGCATGGTGGCACGTGCCTGTAGTCCCAGCTACCCAGGAGGCTGAGGTAGGAGGATCACCTGAGCCCTGGAGGTTGAGGCTGCAGTGAGCCATGATTGCGCCACTGCACTCCAGACTGGGCTACAGAGTGAGACCCTGTCTCAAAACAAACGAATCAAAAAAAAGAAAAAAAAGAAAAAAAGAAAAAAATTACAATGCAAAGAATTGTATAAAGACAACTTGCTGTTGCATTTTTAGGGAATTTCTATTGCTTTCCAGATTTAAGGTAGAATGAAACATAACTAGCCAGTTATTGAAACTTGATTTTATTATGGGTTTCCAGAATTTCCTTTGCCATATTTTCCCATTGTAATTTATGATCTCCAGCATTGTTTGCACATTGTTTTCATTACTGCACTTTGTTATAATTCATCATTTATACCATCCATATTCTTTCTTTTCTTACAGATTGTGATATCTTTAGTCTAAATTTTTAACTGGAATCAGAACTGGATGTTGGGGTCACTGTTTTATTGTACCTTGTGATTACATAATCCAAAATTGCCCCCCAAAAAGTCAGGTTAGCTAATATAATTTTTTAATGTTAACGATGTATAGTGGTAAAAAATTTATTCTAGCAGCCACGTGAAACAATGTATTTAAAAATTGTAAACTATTGGAATACTGTATTTATCTGCTATTGCAATATAAATTTATCTGCTATTGCAATATAAAGTCCTTTGACTTAGTCCTGGTAACTGTACAGTAATTTGGTTTACTGACAAAAGTTGTGAGGCCAGCCTTGGTGGCTCACACTTGTAATCCCAGCACTTTCGGAGGCCGAGGCGGGCGGATCACCTGAGGTCAGGAGTTTGCGACCAGCCTGGCCAACATGGTGAAACCTCGTCTCTACAAAAAGTACAAAAATTAGCCGGGCGTGGTGGCAGGCACCTGTAATCCCAGCTACTCGGGAGGCTGAGGCAGGAGAATCGCTTGAATCTGGGAGGCAGAGGTTGCAGTGAGCCAAGATCGCGCCTTTGCACTACAGCCTGGGGACAAAAGCGAGACTTCGTCTCAAAAAAAAAAAAAAATTGTGAATAAAACTGTGTGAAACTGGGAGACTTTCTGGACTTTAATAGAAAAATGTGATTTTAAAATTGCTTTTTCTTTTGTTTTAGCATAATTTTTCCCTTTATATTCCCCTCATCCGTGTAAATAAACACACACATACACACACACACACACACACCTTTCACCACAATGGTAATGCTTCTGTAAATGTCTCTATTTGTCCAGTTGCCTGAAAATGTTGTAATCTTTATTAGACAAATATATATACATACATATTTTAAATATTGGCTTTTTCCAGTGAGCTATTATGCTTAGTGTACAGTGAAAAGTTTTATTATTATAGGTTAAAAATTTCTTAATCGTTCTTTTCTATTCGCTTGCCAAGGGTGAATGAAAGAACATGGCTGCTTCTCCCAGATTTATTTACTTTGGCATCCGCATAAAGCATCATTTTCAAAAATGAAAGGTGCTCAATTGTTCCCTTTTTCTATACTCTGTAGGTCTCACAACAATAAACTGCAGTCTACAGCTTCCTAAAGTTCAGCATGTTAACCTAACATAAAACACAGCAAGAATCTTGTTGCCTGAACTATTTTAAATTAAGGAGCCAGATCTTTTTAGTGAGGCTATCCTGACAAGACTTGACCTAAACTTTGTTTTTATTGGTCATAACAGTCCAATTATATTATTGGCCAATTTTGTCCAATGGACAAGAAAAAAGCAAAGTTGCCAGGTGCGGTGGCTCACGCCTGTAATCCCAGCACTTTGGGAGGCCAAGGCGGACGGATCATCTGAGGTCGGGAGTTCGAGACCAGCCTGACCAATATGGAGAAACCCCGTCTCTACCAAAAATACAAAATTAGCTGTGCATGGTGGCCTATGCCTGTAATCCCAGCTACTTGGGAGGCTGAGGCAGGAGAATCGCTGGAACCCGGGAGGCAGAGATTGTATTGAGCCGAGATTGAGCCATTGCACTCCAGCCTGGGTGACAAGAACAAAACTCCGTTTCAAAAACAAAAAAAGGAAGAAAAGAAAAAGAAAAAAGAAAAGTCAACGACACCATTATCTTGTCAAGATCAAATGGTTTTATTATTGTGGCAGAAGCGAGAAAATTTTGTTTATTAAAAAAAAAGAAAAATAAAGCAAGAAACGATACTGTGGGGTCAAGTATAACTCCATGGAAATGCCACGTCTGCTCTTCAGTGAAGAAGCTGGTTTAGAGTCTCAAAGAAAACTTTTGACTGTATTTATTTATTGTTG
The DNA here is from genome assembly GCF_028858775.2 of Pan troglodytes. NCBI lineage: Eukaryota > Metazoa > Chordata > Mammalia > Primates > Hominidae > Pan > Pan troglodytes. The sequence goes on from NC_072417.2 coordinate 21,559,194, forward strand.
CAAAAAAGATGCTTTTTTATTGCTGCCCTCATTTGTCAACTAATTATTTTTTCTTATAAAATCCAGCCACGGTTACATATAATCCATCCATACCTTATCAATGATTCCTGTACGTAAAAGTACAAGACAACCTCTAGATGTCTTTTCTTTCTATGAAAGGAGCTGCTATGTACACATGTGCACACACACACAACTGCGAATCAACAATGAGTTTATTGTTCATGGTAGATTAAAATCAAGCTTGCATAAAGGTTGGGCTAAGTGGTCCTGGACTACAGACTCTGGTGACTTGAATATAACAGTACAATTTGTCAATTACTCCACACCAGGTTAAAATGAGTAAAATCTATTTGAAGGTATCTTCTTTGTAAACATTTGTCAGATTCTAATTTTTCTTTTTGTATTAAAATTCAACTATGGATGTATGTGAAACAAAATAAATGGAGATAGTTTTCCTCCCACAGACAGAGGTGTCTTTGAATGTGCGCTAATGATTATCTGTAAGCCTCTGTGGGGAGGGAGGGCTGCAAGGTCATGAAAGGCAAAAGAATCTAATTGTACCTGGAATTCTCCTGGACAGCAGTGGCCCCTCGTTTTATCATTCCCAGTCAATTGTCATCACGTCAGAGAAAAATCTTCAGGGGTGCTAATCCTGTCACATCAGTTGATCATACTAACGAAAAAGGTAATGCGACAAGATACACATTGCCTTCATCTGTACATTCTGTGATACCGGGCAAATTACCAATTACAGACAGCTACTTATATTGTATGAAGGACATTTTTTGTTAGATGATCTCATCCTCTGTGTTATTTGTTGATTGGGTTTGTTTTTTGCTTGTTGGTTTGTTTGTTTCTTCCATGTAAGGAAAAGTAGTGTAAGCAGTAGGAAGAAAATGAGGAAGATGTATTTTGCATGTTCTTCCTTTCAATGTTCTTACACATTGTATTACTGCATTGTGGTAATAGCTTCTATAAAATCTGCCATAGCTGGATTATGCAGCTTTGCAAAAATTCTACTAGATTTTATTCTAACTCATATTAGCTTTGTCCTGTCAACTTCTGGAATTTATCTAATTATTGCTTTTAAAAGTTTCCTTCCTTTCAACGTTTCCCTGCTATGCAAAACCTTTCCCAGACCTTGGTTTCTTAAAAGAAAGATGTTGCTACAGTTCCCAATTCTTTCTTATTACAGGCTCAGGTGTACAGGTTATTCTGGCTTAATTTTATCTAATGAAGCCCATTCCTTTTTGTACATGAAGATGTCACTTAAACCTATGTTTACAAACTAAAGAGACTAATCACTCAATATGAAAACATGAAAACATTTTTGCTTAAAATATTAAGATGGAAATACTTAAATATGGATTATTTTGTCCTTTTACTTTTTAAAAAAAGTTACATACTGTATGAACTGTGCTGATGCAAGAATTCTACATTTTAATGAATTATAAAATTATTCTGCATCTCATCACGTCACAGTATTTCTGCACTATTTATTCATATATATAGAAATATATATGGGCTTAATCATTTAAAATTTGTTGCAGCAAGAACTTTCCTACCTGTAGGCAATAGATTGCTATGTTTTCAACAAATTGTGGCAAATTCTAAACAGCAATTCTTTTGTACGTAATAGGACATTTCATACTAGAAAAATAATGTTTTTGACATTGGATTTGGTGCAGTTTCTAATGAAGCAATGGTTGGTTGGTTAATATGTCTTCTGTAGCTGTTAGCATTGCCAAATTAAAAAGGGTAAATTTTATGGAAATCCTGAGACCAGGAAGATATTAATTTCATGTGTATTTAATGGTATAAAGTGTTTTACAGTTTCTATCACCATACAAATACATAGACATTTTATAGTTTTATCAACTATAGGGCTTTAGTCTTTCAAAAGTAATTTTTGAAAAACATACATTCCTGGCCAGGTGTGGTGGCCCACGCCTGTAACCCCAGCACTTTGGGAGGCCGAGGCAGGGGGGATCACCTGAGGTCAGGAATTTGAGACCAACCTGGCCAACATGGTGAAACCCCATCTCTACTAAAAGTACAAAAATTAGCCAGGCATGGTGGCAGGCACCTGAAATCCCAGCTACTAGGGAGGCTGAGGCAGGAGAATCACTTGAACCTGGGAGGCGGAGGTTGCAGTGAGCCGTGATCACGCCATTGCACTCCAGCCTGGGGGACAAGAGTGAGACTTCATCTCAAAAAAAATAAAAAAGAAAGAAAAACATACATTTTTTAGAACATAATGAGTTCCGAAAGCTGCTTTTCTGTGAGTAATCTTTGAAAGCTTCTGCTATTAAGATCTATATAACACAGCTATTTTGCTTTCAATAATCCAGGCAGTAAACTGTACATTTGTGATACTCTTAGGATGTTTCTACCACAGGCCTTGGGCTTGTAAATATATTTAATTTGCATCAGTAGATTTCCTTGGCTAAAAGTATTTTCAATAACTGTTATGCTTCACCTGCCAAGTTCACAATCCTTGAAACCATTTCATGAAAAGTATTTTCCTATTGGTAAAGCTTTTATTCTCCTATCCAAATTCTACAGGAGGTTTAAATAAAATTGTGGCTGGGCATGGTGGCTCACGCCTATAATCCCAGCACTCTGGGAGGCTGAAGCGGGCAGATCACAAGGTCAGGAGTTAGAGACCTGCCTGACCAACATGGTGAAACCCTGTTTCTACTAAAAATACAACAATTTAGCTGGACAAGTGGCACACACCTGTAGTCCCAGCTACTCTGGAGGCTGAGGTGGGAGGATGGCTTGAACTGGGGAGGCAGATGTTGTAGTGAGCTGAGATTGTGCCACTGCACTCCAGCCTGGGCGACACAGCAAGACTCTGTCTCAAAAAAAAAGTGAACTTTTGGAGATATTTTCTGAAGTAAAATAATTACCTTTTTATATTCCAAATGGCCTAGAGTGTTATTTAGAGACACTAAGATTTGCTGTTGTTTGTAATCTACCCTCCTGGGATCTGCAAATAAAAGTTATTTCCCTATTTCTGCTAATTCCTTTAGGCAAACTCTCTACTTCTTTATGTTAAAGAGCCAACCTGGTGGACTTTCAGATCTCTGCACACTTAGTTAGACAAAGTTACATGGTTATTACAGCTTTCACTCTTCCTGATTGAAACTATCATGATATGGCTGGGCGTGGTGGCTCACACGTATAATCCCAGCACTTTGGGAGGCCAAGGCAGGTGGATCACCTGAGGTTGGGAGTTTGAAACCAGCCTGACAAACATGGAGAAACCCCATCTCTACTAAAAATACAAAAAAAAAAAAAAAATTAGCTAGGTAAAGTGGCACATGCCTGTAATCCCAGCTACTTGGGAGGCTAGAGCAGGAGAATCACTTGAACCCAGGAGGGAGAGGTTGCGGTGAGCTGACATCACGCCATTACACTCCAGCCTAGGCAACAAGAGCGAAACTCCTTCTCAAAAAAAAAAAAAAAAAAAAAGAAAAGAAAAAAAGAAACTATTACCATAGGTCTCAGATTTCTTGCCCTTAATGTGAGAATGGGGATATTCCATGGATAAAATAATGAAGTACTTGAGGAGGTGGAGGGAAGAGCCAACCGAGAAGTATTTTTAATAATTTGAAACATTCTAAGGTCTATTTCTAGATACTTGGAGCGAGATACTAAAAGACTTTTCTTAGAAGATTATACCACTTGATCCAATTTGAACCAAATTCAACTAAAGAAATTAGCCATATAGATATACTTTTTGTTGTTGTTTGAGACAGAGTCTCGCTCTGTTGCCCAGGCTGGAGGGCAGTGGCACGATTTCGGCTCACTGCAACCTCTGCCTACTAGGTTCAAGCGATCCTCCTGCCCCCCAATAGCTGGGATTAGAGGCATGCACCACCATGCCCAGCTAATTTTTGTATTTTTAGTAGAGACAGAGTTTCGCTATGTTGGCCAGGCTGGTCTCAAACTCCTGACCTTGTGATCCACCCGCCTTGGTCTCCCAAAGTGCTGGGATTACAGGTGTGAGTCACAGCTCCCGGCCTAGCCTTTTGACATTTAAAAATTCAACTTTGATTTGACTGGCCTGAGTTATGCCTGAGTTAATTTTTTTTATCTTAAAGAAAACTAGCTCAGAAGCTCTTCATTAGCTATAATTCTATCATGCAATAATGCATCTGACTCCCAAAAAGCAATTCTAGTAAAATTTATAATAAATTTCGACAAAACTCATTTTTGGAAAATACTCTAGAAATCTCTCAGTAGTGCTTTACCATAGAACACTCAGAACCTCTCAACTCTTTATTACCTGTCTGCCCCATAATTGGAACAAATAATAGTATCAGGTATTGTAATGTTAGGCTGTTGCCTCTTGGCTCCTGTGATTCCCTAGCGTCCCGTCCTGGATGTCCTTTATGTGTACAGTGCTACTACTGGGTGCCATGGACAGCGTCAGGACACATTCTGACCTTCCTGAGTGCATCACCGTGAGGCCAAATAGGCTGCTCTCTCTCCAGTGAAATTCCTTCCCCTGTCTCTCTTTAGGCGGTCATCTTCATCTATGCATTAGTGGTGTCTCTGTTCACCGTACTTCTTATAAACTGAAGTACAGCCTTATCTTCTGAAAAAATACTCTCATGTCTTTGTGGACTCAGGTATAAAATCAATATTTAATTTAGCTAGTGATTAAACCTTTTTAAAACCAACTGAAAAATGTTTAGAATTCACTTGCTTGTGAGCTGTCATTGGTTAATATTGGTTCCAAGGTTTGGGGAATGAATTTGAGAAAGGCTTTTTCTCAAACCTTTAGGGCTCAAAGGCTAAAACAAAACAAAACAAAAATAAACAGGTGCATCCAAGATGTAATTTCAAGGCAAGATTTATTGCTTTACAAGCAAACATTATACTTGGTCTTAATAGAAAAATGACATCAGATACACCCAGAATACAGTTCACATTGGGATAGCTGCCAGTTCAGCACAAAACATACATTATTAGGAGCAGGGAGGCATGAAAATAAACTATATCTTACTCTTTGGTACATCAGGAACACTTTCGCCTGAAGTAAGCCCTTTGGCACTTTTTAAAAATTTATTTTTTTAATCCACCCATCCGCACACTGGCCCTTTTGTACACTTTGTTGGTTTTTGAGACGGAGTTTTGCTCTTGTTGCCCAGGCTGGCGCGATCTTGGCTCACCACAACCTCTGCCTCCTGGGTTCAAGTAATTCTCCTGCCTCAGCCTCCCTCAGCTGGGATTACAGGCATGTGCCACCACACCCGGCTAATTTTTGTATTTTTAGTAGAGACAGGGTTTTTCCATGTTGGTCAGCCTGGTCTCGAACTCCCGACCTCAGGTGATCCACCCGCCTCGGCCTCTCAAAGTGCTGGGATTACAGGTGTGAGCCACCGCGCCCGGCTTGGTACTTTTTAAGTGTAAAATTTTAATCCTTGTCCTGGGCTTTGACCCTTGTGTTTGATCTAAATGACGTTTCATAGGTAAATGTCTTTTGACTAGTGCGCTTACTGTTATGTGAAGAATTTAATCTTCACGTATTAGTTTTGAATATAAATCAGGTTTGAATATAAAATCAGGTTTGATACATGATATAAAAGTTGTGTATTTAAATTCAGGAAAATGTTTTGTGGACTATTTCTACTAAAGAATGTATTAAATTAAAATATTTAAAAACATGAAGCAGTGATCTGTTAACTAGACAGGTCAGTTATCTGAGCTGTGTAAATCACTGTCTGGCACAACAGTTGAATCACCTTGACACTGAGCTCAGGAGCAGCCCATTTAAGAAGCATCTTGTAAATAACAAAGTGACACCTTCGAGATTACAGTTGTAACTATGCAGGTCATTCATAGAGTAGCTTTGGGCTCTCTTCTAAAGGAGGACCCATTACATGAAGATAGACCTTTCATGTCTTGTTGCCGATGTCTCTTGTGATCCAGAAATGCCAGGATGGTTGTTTCAAATGCATTGGGTATGAATTGCACCTTGAATTTGCCCTTCCCTTTTTGGGTTAAACCTTTTCACATAGCTGCTGCTGCTCCTCAGCAGTCCATCCCCTGGACAGAGATGGCCTCTCAGGACCTGGAGCAGAGCTGTAGGAAGCTGCCCTCTCTTATGGTAGATGTGGCCCATCACAATATACCTGCTGCCTGGACAAAATAACCAGAACATTAATTCATAGCGTTTTTTAAATGCCATGAAACAGAAAATATAAGGCCTTTAAGAAATACCTAAGCTGCAATCTACTATCTTGCTGCACAAGTTGAAACTGATATTTAGTCTACAGGCAAGGTGGAAACAGTCTAGCGACCTTTAGAAGATAACCACCCCAACCAGGCCAGTGCAGTGGCCCACGCCTTTAATCCCAGCACTTCGGGAGGCCGAGGCGGGCAGATTACTTGAGGTCAGGAGTTTGAGACCAGCCTAGCCAACATGGTGAAACCCCATCTGTACTAAAAATACAAAAAGTAGCACGGGGTGTGGGGAAGGGAAAGCAATATGTAACCAGCCCACATTACAGAACAAAGGTCCTTATCACATTGTATCAGGATTTCCCAGAGCACATGCCTAGAAAGATGTGGGAGTGGGGCCGGGCGCAGTGGCTCAGCCTGTAATCCCAGCTACTTGGGAGGCTGAGGGCAGGAGAATGGCTTGAACCTGGGGGACGGAGGTTGCAGTGAGCTGAGATGGCGCCATTGCACTCCAGCCTGGGCAACAGAGCGAGACTCTGTCTAAAAAAAAAAAAAAGATGCGGGAGTGGGTATTCCCCGCTACCAACCCTCCACACACTCCCCCAAAAAAGCAGCTTTTCTAAACTCAGTTCTGTACAGTCCCTTATGGCAATGGTGTTTGGTGGTCGCTCACTCCATTTGTGAACATCTATTTATTGACAGCCCGCTTTGTGCCAACAGCTGCCGTTCTCACCCGTGGGGGTGGGGCTGACGGTGCTTAAATCACAGAGTGGCGGAAATAATACCTGTCGTCTAAATCCTAATCATGTTACAATACTGTCCCCCATCCCTCCCAAAAAAAGACTGGGCGACCCACAGCCCGGGCTGTGGCACCCACGTTACAAACGGTGGTATAAAGTACATATGCAGCGTCATTCAGCTCAGTTTCAATACCAGGTTTAAACTCTGGACACGGTTTATTGCAGCTGGAGGAGTCCAGGACTAACATGTGGACTCGGAAGAAGCCGTCGGGGGTGAGTGAGGTACAGGCGGTTCATCTTGTACAGCCCGTCCCGATCCACCAGCAGGGTCACCAGCCAGATGCCCGCGCCCAGCACGTCCACGTCATGCACTATCCCGTTCATCGCTGCTTCCAAAAAACAGTTTGGGAACCCCAGTTCCTCTCCCAGTCCCCGGGCGTTGGTTTTTAGCAACAGCGAAACGGCCCTCATGGGTCGGGCGCCCTGAGATCTCGCGTGCAGGATTCTCCGGGACTCGGAAAGGCTCGCGGGGCGGCGGCGCGGCGGCCGGGCTCACCGATTTCGCGCTTGCAGAACGCCTCTCGCCCGTCCATGCCCGCCCGGCAAGCGCAAGCGCAGGACTCGGCGCCGGGCTCCGCGTCCCTGCGCGGCTGACTGAGGCCGAAGCTGAAGCTGAGGCGCGGCGGCGGCGCGGGCGGTGAGCCGGGGGCCGGCACGACGGCGCGCGGCCGGTTGGGGTGGGCAGGGCCGGCGGGGCCCTCGGCGGCGCGCGCGAGCGGCCGGGCGGCGGGGAAGCGTAGGGCCCGTGAGCGCGCGCGTCTCGGGGCTTCCTCCGACGCCGGCCCGCGGCGCCGCAACGCGCGGTTCTCGGCTTGCGCCAGGCGCGGGCCTGTGGGCGCGTGTGCTGCCTCACGGAAGGTGGCCCGGTTGTCAGCCGGCGGCTGAGGCCTGGGCGCCCCCTCCCCAGATCCCCGCTCCGCTCCCAGGGCTCCGCACTACAGCGATCTTACTTTTTCTCTCCACCGGAGGTTCGGGGGATGATCCGACGATTAAACAGAGGAGCCAGAAAGCTCTAGCTGTCATTTTTGCAGACAGGGTTCCCAGGCTCTAAAAGTGAGCCTGGGCTTTGCTTGCTTTCTCTCCCCTAACCCCTTCTCCACACCCGCGTCCCCGTTCATGCTAATGAGGGGCAGCCTTTGGGGAAACGGGAATCACTCGCTGAGCAGACCATTGGAACAAAACCGAGCCGCAGGGATTTCTCCCTCTTCCTTCCTAAGGGGGACGAGCACATGGCCTCGCAAAGTTGTCCCCGAGAATGTCTGTCCTGTGATCTGCGGGCGAGGATAGCATCACAGCCTAAACTTTAAACTCGTGTGCGTTTGCGCGCTGCGGTGGGGGCAGCAGAGGGTGGGGTGACAAGTGCGGAGAATAAGGATGTTTTGGGACTGAGGGACTGAGTGGGGGAGAAAGAGTGATGGCCGCTTTTTTCTAGATTAGGTCAACAACAAATAGGAAAATAGTGCTTAAGACAGCGTGGGTTTGTGGAAGGGAGGAGATTCCAGATGACAGAGAATGTATCCTGGAATGTGTATGTTAGGCAATTTCTAGAGACACCAAGTCACTGCTTCCTAAGTTTAGTAAAACTGTTTCATTATATATGACAGCTCACTGTAACCTCTGCCTCCCGGGTTCAAGCGATTCTCGTGCCTCAGCCTCCCAAGTAGCTGGGATTACAGGCATACGCCACCATGCCAGGCTAATTTTTGTATTTTTAGCAGAAACGGGGTTTCACCGTGTTGGCCAGGCTGGTCTCAAACGCCCGACCTCAAGCGATCCACCCGCCTTGGCCTTCCAAAGTGCTGGAATTACAGGCATCAGCCACGACGGCCGGCCCAGAGGTCTAATTATTAATCAGAAGGTTGCCTGTTGAGGCCGGGCATGGTGGCTCATGCTTGTAATCCCAGGACTTTGGGAGCCTGAGACAGGATGATCTCTTGAGCCCAGGAGTTCAAGACCAGCCTAAGCAACATGGAGAGACCCTGTCTCTACAAAAAATACAAAAATTAGCCAGGCATGGTAGCTCACGCCTGTGGTCCCAGCCACATGGGAAGCTGAGGTGGGAGGATCGCTTGAGCCTAGGAGGTGGAGGTTGCAGTGAGCCGAGATCGTGCCACTGCACTCCAGCCTGGGTGACGGAGACCCTGTCTCAAAACCGAAAAAAAAGAAAGAAGAAGAAGAAGGAAGAGGAGGAGGAAGAGGAGGAGGAGAGGAAGAGGAAGAAGAGTAGGAAGAGGAGGAGGAGGAAGGAGGAGGAGAAGGAAGAGAAAAGAAGAAGGAGAAGGAGGAGGAGGAGAAGAAGAAGAAGAAGAAGAAGAAGAAGAAGAAGAAGAAGAAGAAGAAGAAGAAGAAGGGGGGAAGTTTGTCCGTTGAGCATTAAATCAAAGAAGAGAAATTTGCCAAACTGCAGCTGAAGGAGGTGGGTTAATCTACCGTCATTCAGGTGTTGGAGGAGTGAACTATCTTCTCCCTCCAAAAGAGCAAACCTCTACAGCCACTGCAAAGCTTGGGTACACCAGAGTCAGGTTCTCCAGACTAGACAGGCCCAGATAAACACTAGTCAGATAAACACTAGTAAGTTCATGCCCTCGGGGCCCTGTTCATAGATGTCCTCAGATCCCCTTCTTTCACGTGCTCTTTCTTTAAGTCAAGTGGAATAAAATTCACTAGGCTTAAGATTTCTCAGTTACAACCACATCTCTGACATACAACCACATCTCTGACATACATTCAAATCACCCACATCCTGCTGGGGGTGTTCCCAAAACTCTTCTGTTGCCGGAATGTTGTGAATGCCCTGAAACCCACACCGTGAAATGTAGAGACAGAGAGCAAGCTGGATGGTTCCCAGGGGCTCCCAGAGGCTCCTGGGGTGGCAACAGCTGGAAGAACTCACCAGAGTCCAGTGCTGGGTCTTGGGCAGTGTCTGGCTTGCAGCCTTAGAAATCACACTAATGGTGGAAGGTACAAAGAGTTCAAAGAGACTGATCTATGTAGCCAGAATGCCAGTTTATTAATTTACAATGAGAAATCAACTCAGAAATGCAACTCACGTCAGCCTGGGTAGCATTCTTTTTCTATAAACAAGCCACACAGGAAGCCAAGTTATCATCAGGGTGCTTGGTAATATAAACCAGAGCCCAGGGAGTTTGTCACCTGATTGGAAGGTTTAACAGTATTGGTTTCTCACAGCCTAATGTGTTCATCTTTACAATAGGTGCGTATACCTGTCGGGAGGAAGAACCCAAGAGACCAACTGGCAACTTCCTTGATAATTTCTGGTATTTTGAGTGTATGTTTCTGCTTAGCAAATATTTATTGAGCATCTACTGTGTGTTGTATAATAAAGAATTTGTAGGCCAGGCTCGGTGGCTCACACATGTAATTCCAGCACTTTGGGAGACTGAGGGAAGCAGATCACTTGAGCTCAAGAATTCAAAACCAGCCTGGTCTCTACAAAAAAAAAAAAAAAAAAAAAAGTCAGCTGAGGTGGTAATTCTAGAGAATTTGAATTATCCAGAATGACTCACAGAACTCAGGATAGCATTTTACTTACAATGAATTGTATTATTATTTTGTCGGTTCATTATTTTATGTTTATTTTATCTTATTTTAATAGAGATGGTGGGAGCCAGATGCAGTGGCCCACACCAGTAATCCCAGCACTTTGGGAGGCTGAGGCGGGCAGATCACTTGAGGTCAGGAGTCCAAGACCAGCCTGGCCAACCTGGTGAAACACTGTCTCTCTCTCTCTCTCTTTTTTTTTTTTTTTGGAGACAGAGTCTCACTCTTGTTGCCCAGTCTGGAGTGCAGTGGCACAATCTCGGCTCACTGCAACCTCCACCTCCCAGGTTCAAGCGATTCTCCTGCCTCAGCCTCCCAGGTAGCTGGGATTACAGGCATGTGCCACCACGACCTGCTAATACTGTATTTTTGGCAGAGACGGGGTTTCTCCATGTTGGTCAGGCTGGTCTCAAACTCCCGACCTCAGGTGATCTGCCCGGCTCAGCCTCTCAAAGTGCTGGGATTACAGGCGTGAGCCACTCTGCTCGGCCTTTTTTTTTTTTTTTTTTTTTGAGACAGAGTCTGGCTTTGTCACCCAGGCTGGAGTGCAGTGGTGTGATCTCAGCTCACTGCAACCTCCACCTCCTGGGTTCAATCAATTCTCCTGTCTCAGCCTCTCAAGTAGCTGGGATTATAGGCACACACCACCATGCCTGGCTAATTTTTGTATTTTTAGTAGAGACGGGGTTTCACCATGTTGGGCAGACTGGTCTCAAACTCCTGGGCCAAGTAATCTGCCCACCTCAGCCTCCCAAAGTTCTGGGATTACAGGCGTGAGCCACTGCACCGGGCCCCATTTTATCTTCTAGCTCTACAATTATTTATTTGTTTGTTTGTTTGTTTATTGAGACAGGGTCTCACTGTTGCTTAGGCTGGAGTGCAGTGGCAAAACTCTATCAAGGCTCACTGTGGCCTTGACCTCCCGGGACTCAGGTGATCCTCCCTCCTTCGCCTCCAGAGTAGCTGGGACTACAGGTACCCACCACCAAACCCAGCTAACTTTTATATTTTCTGTAGAGATGGGGTTTCACCATGTTGGCCAGGCTCGTCTCCAACTCCTGGGCTCAAGCTAACTAACCTCCTTGGCCTCACAAAGTGCTGGGATGACAGGCATAAACTACCACACCCGGATTTCCTTGTTACTCTAGGAGACATTCTGGAACTTGTACATCAGCCGCTGATTTCATTTTCAGTGCCATCAATTCTGCTTTTTGCTCTGTCCAATGAGGATCTTCCTTCCTTTCTTTTTTCTTTTCTTTTCTTTTCTTTTTTTTTCCGAGACCGAGTTTTGCTCTTGTTGTCCAGGCTGGAGTGCAATGGCTTGATCTTGGCTCACCGCAACCTCCGCCTCCCGGTTCAAGTGATTCTCCTGCCTCAGCCTCCCAAGTAGCTGGGATTACAAGTTACGGGAATTCTCACAAAAGTACAAGGAGAAATAGTCCTTATGAAGAAGGAAATTATAAAAAGGGAATAGACTGAAATGAACAAACAACAGGATGAACAAAAAAGGAAGCTGACTAATAATTCCTGAGCTTTTAAATCCTTACTGGGGCCAGGCGCAGTGGCTCACGCCCTTAATCCCAGGACTTTGGGAAGCTGAAGCGAGCAGATAGCTTGAGCCCAGGAGTTTGAAACCAGCCTAAGCAACATGGCAAAATCCCATCTCTATTAATTAAAAAAGAAGAAGAAGAAGAGGAGGGGAAGGGAGAAAGGAAGGAAGATCGGCTGGGCGCAGTGGCTCACGCCTGTAATGCCAGGACTTTGGGAGGCCAAGGCAGGTGGATCACCTGAGGTCAGGAGTTTGAGAGGCCCGGCGCAGTGGCTCATGCCTGTAATGCTAGCACTTTGGGAGGCCAAGGTGGGTGGATCACTTGAGGCCAGGAGTTCAAGACCAGCCTGTGCAATATGATGAAACCCCGTCTCTACTGAAAATATAAAAATTAACCAGGCATGATGGTGCTCGCCTGTAGTCCCAGCTGCTCAGGAGGCTGAGACAGGAGAATTGCTTAAACTCGGGAGACGGAGTTTACAGTGAGCTCAGGTGGCACCACTGCACTCCAGCCTGGGCAACAGAGCAAGAACCTGTCTCAAAAAATAATAATAACAATAATTGTCTTTAGGATTCTTTGTCAACATTATTTGAGGTATGCTCTGCACATTTTTAAGGGGAAAATATTTTTACTTTTATTAAACATTTAAAAAGTTATGGAGAATAATGTAATGAATACCTGCATAAGTATAACCCAGTTTTATCAGATCTTAATATTTTCCCATACTTGTTTCTTTTTCTTCTTCTTCTTCTTCTTTTTTTTTTTTTTTTAGTGGTTAAAATATTACAAATATAGCCAGGCACCATGGCTCGGGCCTGTAATCCCAGCACTCTGGGAGGCCGAGGCGGGCAGATCACCTGAGGTCAGGAGTTTGAGACCAGCCTGACCAACATGGAGAAACCCCGTCTCTACTAAAAATACAAAAAATTAGCTGGGTGTGGTGGTGCGTGCCTGTAATCCCAGCTACTCGGGAGGCTGAGGCAGGAGAATCACTTGAACGCAGGGGGTGGATGTTGCAGCGAGCTGAGATCGTGCCATTGCACTCCAGCCTGGGCAACAGAGCAAGACTCCATCTCAAGAAAAAAAAAATTACAAATATAGTTTGTAGTAACCATCCTCCAAATAGCCAGTCCCCAATGGCCCCCACTTTCTGGTATTCACATCCCATGTAGTCTCCCCTACCCTGTAGCAGGGTTGGTCTGGGAGACTGATAGCCTATGGAAGAAGTAATATACACTTCCAAGATTAGGTTACAGAAAGACCAAACTCTTTTTTTAAAAAAACATTTTTATTTCCATAGGATATTGGGGAACAGCTGGTGTTTGGTTACATGAGTAAGTTCTTTAGTGGTGATTTGTGAAATTTTTGTGCACCCATCACCCAAGCAATATAGACTGCACCCAATTAATAGTCTTTTATCCCTCACCCCCTTCCCATCCTTTCCCCCTGATTCCCCAAAGTCCACTGTGTCATTCTTATGCCTTTGCATCCTCCTAGCTTAGCTCCCATTTATGAGTGAGAACGTACGATGTTTGGTTTTCCATTCCTGAGTTACTCCATAGACGGGGCACGGTGGCTCATGCCTGTAATCCCAGCACTATGCGAGGCCGAGGTGGGTGGATCACCTGAGGTCGGGAGTTTGCGACCAGCCTGACCAACAGGGAGAAACCCCGTCTCTACTAAAAATACAAAATTAGCCAGGCATGGTGGCGCGTGCCTGTAATCCCAGCTACTTGGGAGGCTGAGGCAGGAGAATCGCTTGAACCCGGGAGGCGGAGGTTGCGGTGAGCCGAGATCCCGCCATTGCACTCCAGCCTGGAGAACAAGAGTGAAACTACGTCTCAAAAAAAAAAAAAAAAAAAAAAAAGAGAATAGAGAGCCATGCAGTCCAAGCGGGATTGTGAGCTGTGGTGTGAGAGGGTGAAGCCAGAGAACAAGGCGGCGCTGGAGGCGTGGGTCAGGGAGACAGGCATCGCCTGGTGCAGGTGAACGGGCAGAGGAAGTATGGCGGGCCACCCCCAGGCTGGGTGGGCAGCCCGCCGCCGCCGGCTGGGTCAGAGGTGTTCATCGGGCGGCTGCCTCAGGAAGTGTACGAGCACCAGCTTATGCCGCTGTTCCGGCGCGTGGGCCGCCTCTACGAGTTCCGCCTGATGATGACCTTCAGCGGCCTGAACCGCGGCTTCGCATATGCCCGCTGCAGCTCGCGGCGCGGCGCGCAGGCCGCCATCGCCCGCTGCACAACCACCCGCTGCGGCCGTCCTGCCCGCTGCTCGTGTGCCGCAGCACCGGGAAGTGTGAGCTGAGCGTTGACTGCCTGCCGCCGAATCTGACCCGCACCGCGCTGCTGCTCGCGCTGCAGCCCGCGCTGCAGCCGCTGGGTCCCGGCCTGCAGGAGGCGCGGCTGCTGCCCAGCCCCGGACCGGCGCCCGGGCAGATCGCTCTGCTCAAATTCAGCTCGCACTGGACCGCTGCCATGGCCAAAAAGGCCCTGGAGGAAGGGCAGTCACACCTCTGTGGAGAGCAGGTGGCTGTGGAGTGGCTCAAGCCAGAACTGAAGCAGCAACTTCGCCAGCAGCTTGTGGGTCCCTCCTTGCGGTCCCCACAGCCAGAGGGCAGCCAGTTGGCCTTGGCAAGGGACAAGTTAGGGTCCCAAGGGGCTCGGGCTACCCTGCAGTTGCTGTGCCAACGAATGAAGCTGGGCAGCCCTGTGTTCCTCACCAAGTGTTTGGGCATAGGACCTGCTGGCTGGCACCGCTTCTGGTACCAGGTGGTGATTCCTGGGCATCCGGTGCCCTTCAGCGGCCTCATCTGGGTTGTGCTGATCCTAGATGGCCGGGATGGGCATGAGGTGGCCAAGGATGCTGTGTCTGTACGGCTGCTGCAGGCACTCAGTGAATCTGGGGCCAACCTCCTGTGGTCTGCTGGGGCTGAGGCAGGTAGCACGGTTAAACAGTGACTCCATTCTCGCTCCACAGGCAGCGCGAATGCGCATGCAGAGCCTGTGTCAGGCCCCAGCCCAGCAGACCTGGGTGGCCACTATCTGACCCCCAAAGGTGGGGAGGGGCATGGGCCCAGGCCCATCAGCCTCCCTGCTGGGACAGGGACCTATGGCACCTGGGGGCAGCTTAGGTTTGGCTTAAGTTGTGGTGATGGGCCTTGCCCTCCCCCTCCCAGCCCAGGGTCCAACCTGACCCAGTTATCTTCCATGGCCATTCCTTGTCCCACCCCCACCCGATCATACCTTCCCCCCTCTGCCACAGCTTAGCATGAATCTTCTTTATTGTCCTGATTTGTCCTGTTTGTTGGTTTTTATTTGTGGGGAAGGGCAGCTGAGCCAAAGGGGTCAGAAATTCTGCCCTTTGCCTCCACCACATGGCATTCTGGTTTTGGTTTCTGTATAGTTTTGGGTCTTTCTATGCTGGTTGTATTTATATTAAACCCCTGGTTAGTAAAAAAAAAAAAAAAAAAAAAAAAAAAGGCCGGGTGCGGTGGCTCACGCCTGTAATCCCAGCACTTTGGGAGGCTGAGGCGGGTGGATCACGAAGTCAGGAGATCGAGACCATCCTGGCTAACATGGTGAAACCCGGTCTCTACTAAAAATACAAAAAAAAAAAAAAAAAAAAAAAAATTAGCCGGGCATGGTGGCAGGCGCCTGTAGTCTCAGCTACTTGGGAGGCTGAGGCAGGAGAATGGTGTGAACCCAGGAGGCAGAGCTTGCAGTGAGCCAAGATTGCGCAACTGCACTCCAGCCTGGGTGACTGAGTGAGACTCTATCTCAAAAAAAAAAAAAAAAAAAACCAAGAATAATAGTCTCCAATCCCGTCCAGGTTGCTGCAAATGCCATTAATTCATTCCTTTTTATGACTGAGTAGTATTCCACTGTGTATCTATACCACAGTTTCTTTAGCCACTCATTGATTGATGGGCATTTGGGCTGGTTCCACATTTTTACAATTGTGAATAGTGCTACTATAAACGTGTGTGCAAGAATCTTTTTCGGCCAGGCGCGGTGGCTCACGCCTGTAATCCCAGCACTTTGGGAGGCCAAGGCGGGCAGATCACAAGGTCAAGAGATCAAGACCATCCTGGCCAACATGGTGAAACCCCGTCTCTATTAAAAGTACAGAAATTAGCTGGGCATAGTGGCACACGCCTGTAATCCCAGCTACTTGGGAGGCTGAGGCAGGAGAATCACTTGAACCCGGGAGGCAGAGGTTGCAGTGAGCTGGGATCGTGCCGCTGCACTCCAGCCTGGCGACAGAGCGAGACTCCATCTCAAAAAAAAAAAAAAGAATCTTTTTATATAATGACTTAGAAAGACTGAACTCTTACCTGGGCTGTGTGTGTTCTCTCTCTCTTTTAGTTCATTCACTCTAGCTACGTGGGGAGGACATTCAGGCAGTCTATGGAGAAGTCCAGGTAGTAAGCCAATGAAGTCTTCAACCAATATTCAGTGAGGAACTACAGCCTGCCAACAACCAGTGAGTGACCTTGAATGCATATTTTCTCCCAATTGAGTCTTCAGATAAGAGTGCAGCCCCAGGCCACTGCTTGACTGAAACATCCCAAGAGAACTGAGCAGAACCACCCAGCTAAGTCCCTCCCAGATTCCTGACCCACAGAAAGTGTGATATAATAAATGTTTTTTGTTTTAAGCTGCTAAATGTTGGGGATAATTTTTTTCGACATGGGCCTCACTCTGTCGCCTAGGCTGGAGTGCAGTGGTATGATCATGGCTCATTGCAGCCTCAACCTCCAAGGCTCAAGGGATCCTCCCATCTCAGCCTCCCAAGTAGCTGGGATCACAGGTGTGTACCACCACACCTGACTTTGGTGTTTTTTTTTTTTTTTTTTAAGTAGAAACAAAGTCTTGCTTTGTTGTCCAGGCTGGTCTGGAACTCCTGGGTTCAAGTAATCCTCCCTCTTCAGGCTCCCAAAGTGCTGGTATTAGAGGCATGAGCCACCATGCCTGGCCCAATTGTTAAATCTTTTTTAAATTTTATTATTTTTTTCTTTTTTGTTCAAAGTGTTTTTTTTTTTTTTTTTTTTTTTTTTTTTGAGACAGAGTCTAACTCTGTTGCCTGGGCTAGAGTGCAGTGGCATGATCTCGGCTCACTGCAACCTCCGCCTCCCAGGTTTAGTTCAAGCAATTCTCCTGCCTCAGCCTCCCGAGTAGCTGGGATTACAGACTTGCGCCACCCACTTGGCACCCACTTGGCACAATCACGTGCCACCACACCCAGCTAATTTTTTGTATTTTTAGTAGAGACAGGGTTTTGCCATGTTGGCCAGTCTGGTCTTGAACTCCTGACCTCAGGTGATCCACCCTCCTCGGCCTCCCAAAGTGCTGGGATTACAGGTGTGAGCCACCATGCCCAGCCTAGTGTTAAATCTTTATAACAACATAAGTATGAGGTTGAGACTTATTACCCTGTTTTACAGATGAGTAACTGAGGCACAGAAAGGTTGAGTTACTTGGCCAAGGTTATACAACTAATAATTACAGGATACCAAAACCGCTAGCTTCTGCCAGTGCTCTTAATATAAGGTTGAAAGAAAAAAGAAGAGAAAAGAGCCAATTAACATAAAACATAGCTGGTAGAAGCTTCCTTCTACAAATGGCCATGAAGTCTAAGTTGATAATCATAGCCGCCTTCTTCCACCACTTCTTCCAATCCCCTTTCGAAGGGTTCTGTGCCTCATAGGGACACTCAATACTTTATTCCATAAGACCTGACTTCTTGGTGGTCTTGTTTTTATTGGGTTGCTCTACTTTTCCATTAACTAGGTCTTAGGGTCAAGAGCCTGCTAAGATGTGTCCCCAGTGAATTTTTGGCTTTCAGACATAGCCTCCTTCCTCTACTAAGTAACAGAGCCATTTTCCTCTTGCTAATCATAGGTAAAGAGGCTAGTTTGGTGATGGTTTTAGTTAGCTCAGGCTGCTATTACATACTGGGTGGCTTAAACAACAGACATTGATTTCTCACAGTTCTGGAGGCTGGGAAGTCCCATATCAGGGTGATAGCACGATTGGGTGCTGGCAAGGGCTCTTTTCCTGGCTTGCAGATGGCTGCCTTCTTGCCATATCTTCACTTGGTGGACAAAGAGAAGAAAGGCTCTCTGGTCTCTTCTTTTTTTTTTTTTCTTTTTGTTTTGAGACAGAGACTCTCAGATGCTTTCTCTGTCCAGGCTGGAGGCTGGAGTGCAATGACATGATCTGGGCTCACTGCAACCTCCACCTCCTGGGTTCAAGCGATTCTCCCACCTCAGCCTCCCAAGTAGCTGGGATTACAGACTTGCGCCACCACGCCCAGCTAATTTTTGTATTTTTAGTAGAGATGGCTTTTCACCATATTGCCCAGGCTGGTCTCAAACACCTGATCTCAAGTGATCCACCCACCTTGGCCTCCCAAAGTGCTGAGATTTCAGGGGTGAGTCACTAGGCAGACCACCTGGTCTTTTCTTTTAAGACACTCATCCCATCGTGGGGCACTGTAAGCCTAATTACGTCCCAAAGGCCCCACCTTCTAATACCATCACATGGAGGTGAGGGCTTCAACATAAGAATTTGGGGGCCAAGGCCGGGCGCGGTGGCTCACGCCTGTAATCCCAGCACTTTGGGAGGCTGAGGCGGGCAGATCACGAGGTCAGGAGATCGAGACCATCGTGGCTAACACAGTGAAACCCCGTGTCCACTAAAAATACAAAAAATTAGCCAGGCGTGGTGGAGGGCGCCTGTAGTCCCAGCTACTTGGGAGGCTGAGGCAGGAGAATGGCGTGAACCCGGGAAGCAGAGCTTGCAGTGAGCCAAGATCATGCCACTGCACTCCAGCCTGGGTGACAGAGCGAGACTCCGTCTCAAACAAACAAACAAACAAACAAACAACAAAAAAAACAATTTGGGGGCCGGGCACGGTGGCTCATGCCTGTAATCCCAGCACTTTGGGAGGCTGAGGTCAGCAGATCACCTGAGGTCGGGAGTTTGAGACCAGCCTGACCAACATGGAGAAACCCCATCTCTACTAAAAATACAAAATTAGCCGGGTGTGGTGGCGTATGCCTGTAATCCCAGCTAACTCAGGAGGCTGAGGCAGGAGAATCACTTGAACCTGGGAGGTGGAGGTTGCAGTGAGCAGAGATCGCGCCACTGCACTCTAGCCTGGGCAACAAGAGCAAAACTCCATCTCAAAAAAAAAAAAAAAAGAATTTGGGGAGGATACAAACACTTAGCCCTTAATAGTAGCTGCCTTCCATCCTTATTGATTCAGCAGCATGAGGAACTTTAAATGGCCAGCTTCGGCTGGGCAAGGTGGCTCATGCTTGTAATCCAAGCACATTGGGAGGCCGAGGAAGGAAGATCACTTGAGCCCAGGAGTTCCAGAGCACTCTTGGGCAGCATACTTGCCCATAGTGTAAAAATTAGCTGGGCAGGGCTGGGCTTGATGGCTCACACCTATAATCCCAGCACTTTGGGAGGCCGAGGTGGGTGGATCACCTGAAGTCAGGAGTTTGAGACCAGCCTGGCCAACATGGTGAAACCCCACCTCTACTAAAAATACAAAAATTAGCTGGGCATAGTGGCGTGCGCCTATAATCCCAGCTACTTGGGAGGCTAAGGCAGGAGAATCGCTTGAACCCAGGAGGCAGAGGTTGCAGTGAGCTGAGATCGCACCACTGCACTCCAGCCTGGGTGACAGAGATTCTGTCAGAAAACAAAACAAAACAAAACAAAAAAAACAGGCGCGGTGGCTTATGTCTGCAATCCCAGCGCTTTGGGAGGCTGAGGCAGGCGGATCACAAGGTCAGGAGTTGAGACCAGCCTGGCCAACATGGTGAAACCCCGCCTCTACTAAAAAAAAAAATTGCCAGGCGCGGTGGCACATGCCTGTAATCCCAGTTACTCGGGAGGCTGAGACAGGAGAATCGCTTCAACCCAGGAGGTGGAGGTTGCAGTGAGCCAAGACCGCACCACTGCACTCTAGCCTGGGCAACAAAATGAGACTGCGTCTCAAAAAAAAAAAAAGAAAAAAAAATTAGCTGGGCAAGGTGGCATGCGACTGTAGTACCAGCTACTCAGGAGGCTAAGGTAGGAGGATCTCTTGAGCCTGGGAGCCTGGGAAACAAGAGTGAGATTCTGTCTCAAAATAAATAAATAAATAAATAGATAGATAAATAAATAAATACAATAAATGGCTAGCCTCGGCTTCCAGTTGAATAAAACCATAATAGTATTTCCTGATCTACACATTTCTTCCTTTGGCACTAGGACCTCTGGACCCACTGAGTCCCGGGTCCCTGGCAAGGAAAGCAAAAATTCTTCATGTGAATTATTAGGGGCCACAGTGAGAAGAGCCACTCCCATCTCCTCTCCTCGGTTCCTGGACTCATTCTAGCATGGTCTAAGTCTAGGAACGGCAGTGCTAGCAGAAGTCCCGCAGGCAAGGGAGGCAAATCCACACCCAGAACACGGGTCTGTCGTTGTGAGGATGAGGCACTGTCCTTACACCCCAGTCTGGTCCTACAAAAAAGGATGGCCTCTCAGGGTGCGACCTTCACCTTGGAGCAGCGCCCTCTGCTGGCCGCCTCTAAGATCTGTGGCCACTTGCATCCCCCTTCTAATCTTCCCCTACCTCTGTTGGTTCAAATCATCTCTCAGTTTATTAATCCTTGGAAAGAATTACATAGCGGTTATTCACAGCTTGTAAATTACAATAGAAAGGTTCCTTTCAAATGGTAGAGTTGCACTAAAGAGGAAATTGGGTTTATAAGAAAATGGAGGCAAAGAACTTAAGTTTTAAGAAAAAGCACTTCAAAACAGAAGGGCAAATGGAAAAGGGGGATATAAAACAAACCAATAAAAATACCATCTGAGGGTGTTACTGTCCAAAAGTAAAGAATAAGATGCATCACTAAGCCCTTTGCACTCGTGTTGACCTCGTAAGTAAAAATTATTACTTAGAATAATAATAAGTGGTGCACACTACATTCCCTGTCCCTCTTCTAGACTTTTTTTTTTTGTAGAAGAATCAGAAAACAATTTACTAACCTCCCTGTTTGATATTAAAAACTCAATAGGAAGGTTTTTAATATTTTCTGTCAGTACAAGTTGAACTTGATTGTGTCAACTGAAACCCTAGAGGTTTGTGTATCAGTAGAATGCAAGAACATTGTTAAAGTTGCTTACAATCTTTTTTGTTTTCCTTTCCATTCCATTGTATCAATTTTTTGAGTAACTTTCAAATGGCTAGAAAATGGTCTTTTTGCTTTGCCCTTTTATAGCTGAAATAACCAGCTCCATTCTTTTCATGAGTAGTAAGTTGATATATTTATTTATCAGGTATCTTTCAGTTGTCACTAAATACTGTAGTTTTCTTGTGTTGTATGGAAATTATAGTTCAATTATTCTAATGTGATGGAGTGCAACAAGTCATTGTAGAACTTTTCACCTGTTAATGTTGAAGTTATACCTCTGAACTTCTGCTGTGGATATCAAGGAAATAATAAAGCGAAAACCCTAAGACATTTGAAAAAAAAAAAAACCCAGCCTGGGAAACATGATGAAAACCCATCTCTACAAAAAATACAAAAATTAGCCGGGCATGGTGGCACACGCCTGTATTTCCAGCTACTTGGGAGGCTGAGGCGGGAGAATCACTTAAGCCCAGGAAGTGGAGATTGCGGTGAACTGAGATTATGCCACTGCACTCCAACGTGGGTGACAGAGCAAGATCCTGTCTGAAAAAAAAAATCAATGAATCAAAGAATGGTGACCCTAGTAAATACCTGATACTTTATTTATTTGGCTCAATGAAAATAAAAAAGAGAATTTTATGCAAAAATTTCAGACAACTGAATTTTGCCAAATGATTCCATTTACTAAGGATTCCATCTTTGGTTCTAATGTAGTATATATTCCCTGTGGAGGAAATGGATTTCTCCAAATAACTGGATCCATAGTCATGTAATGCTAGTGGGGACAATCACCCCAGCTTAGATACCATCAAATGAATTCCAACATATGTGGGCTCTCCCATTATTTGTCTTCTCACCTGCCAGCCTGCCTCTCTTGGCAATGCTAGGATTCCAGAATCAGGCCCTAAGCTCAGCAAGGGCCTCCATGAGGGCCATATTACACCCTAAGATTCCCAGATGTCTATTTGGAACCACCTTTGACTTACTCCCTTATTTTGCCCCTGAAACTGCATGGGGACAAAGAAGAAATCATAAAAACAGGGATAATGGATATGGCCCTAAGTATTTTAATGTGGCCTATCAATAGTGTCGTCATACCATCCCTGTTTACCAAGCCTTTATGGCAATTTCTTCACCTTGATACTGTTGATATTTTCGGCTGGTCATCATTTTTTTATGGGGGAACTGTCCTGTGTGTTTTAAGACATTAAGCAGGCCGGGTGAGGTGGCTCACACCTGTAATCCCAGCACTTTGGGAGGCTGAGGCGGGCTGATCACCTAAGGTTGGGAGTTTGAGACCAGCCTGACCAACATGGAGAAACCCCATCTCTACTAAAAATACAAAATTAGCCAGGCGTGATGGTGCATGCCCATAATCCCAGCTACTCGGGAGGCTGAGGCAGGAGAATCGCTTGAACCCGGCAGACAGAGGTTGCAGTGAGGCGAGAGCGTGCCATTTCACTCTAGCCTGGGCAACAAGAGCAAAACTGTGTCTCAAAAAAAAAAAAAAAAAAAAAAAAGATGTTAAGCAGCGTCCTTGACCTCTGCCCAGATATTGCCAAATGTCACTTGGGGAGCAAAATTGGCCCAGTTGAGAACCACGGGACTAAAGTAAGCAGAATTATCAGGATAAAACAGACAATTCACCTCTATCATACCAGAGTTTTTTGTTTGTTTTTTGAGACAGGGTCTTGCTCTGTCACCCAGGCAGGAGTGTGGGAGTGTGATCATAGCTCACTGCAGCCTCAAACTCCTGGGCTCTCAGGAGGCTGAGAAGCAGTGAGTCACAATTGTGCCACTACAATCCAGCCTTGGCAACAGAGGGAGAACCTTTCTCAAACAAACAAGAGGAAGAAGAGGAAGAGGAAGGAGAGGAAGAGGAGGAAGAGGAAGAGGAGAAAGGGGAAGGGAAGAGAAGGACAAGGAGAAGGAGAAGAAGAAGACTCGGGCTCAAGCCATCCTCCTGCCTGAGCCTCCCAAAGTACTGGGATTACAGGTGTGTCACCGAGCGTATTAGTCAGGGTTCTCTAGAGGGACAGAATTAATGGAATACATACAGGAGCTTATTAAGTATTAACTCACAGGATCACAAGGTCCCACAATAGGCCGTCTGCAGGCTGAGGAGCAAGGAGAGCCAGTCTGAGTTCCAAAACTGAAGAACTTGGAGTCCGATGTTGGAGGGTAGGAAGCATCCAGCACGGGAGAAAGATGTTGGCTGGGAGGCTAAGCCAGTCTCTCACATTTTTCTGCCTGCTTATATTCTAGCCTTGCTGGCAGCTGATTAGCTTGTGCCCACCCAGATGAAGGGTGGGTCTGCCTTTCTCAGCCCGCTGACTCAAAGGTTAATCTCCTTTGGGAACACCCTCACGGACACACCCAAGATCAATACTTTGTATCCTTCAATCCAATCAAGTTGACACTCAGTATTAACCATCACACTGAGCCTGGCCAAAGCTGGACTACTTGTAAGCTTTTGTCTGGAACCGTGATTTGGAAGCCAGTGGCCCGAGGACGATGAAAACTATCAGAGGTGGCTGGGCACAGTGGTTCATGCCTGTAATCCCAGCACTTTGGGAGGCGGAGGTGGATGGATCACTTGAGGTCAGGAGTTTGAGACCAACCTGGCCAACATGGCAAAACCAGTCTCTACTAAATATACAAAAACTGGCCAGGCATGGTGGCTCACGCCTGTAATCCCAGCACTTTGGGAGGCCGAGGCAAGTGGATCGCCTGGGGTCAGGAGTTTGAGACGAACATGTTGAAACCCCATCTCTATTAAAAATATAAAGAACTAGTCGGGCATGGTGGCAGGCTCCTGTAGTCCCAGTTACTCGGGAGGCTGAGGCAGGAGAATTGCTTGAACCCGGGAGGTGGAGGTTGCGGTGAGCCGAGATCATGCCACTGCACTCCAGCCTGGGCAACAGAGCGAGACTCCATCTCAAAAACAAACAATCAGAGGCGCTGACTGCAGTGACAGCCATCCGGCTCTGACAGTTCCTGTGCTTCCAGCTTCTTGCTATTTCAGGGGCTCTGGTCTTGATTCTTGCAGGTTCCCAAACCTGGTCCTACAGCTCCCCACCTCCTGTCTCTTTAGAGGTTTAGTGGGCGCCCCCTCCCCTGTATCTTTCTAGTGAGTTTTAATGTGCTTTGCTTAGGTAGGGCTGGTTTGTTTCCATTGTTGGCAACAAGAAGGAGTTGGTCAAGGAGTCTAAGAAGTTGTCTGGAGAACCAAGAAAAAGATTTCCTGGAAGCATAGAAAGAGTGCGTTTCCGGAAGAAAGATTCATCAAGAATTTCAAACATCAGGGCCAAGTCAAGCAGGACAAGAACTGAAAGGTGCTCCTCAAATTTGCCTATGAAGAGGCCACTGCTGGGGAGGAGTGTGTCAGGCGGCAGTGGAGGGAGGACAGCAAGTGTAAAGGAGACTCTGCAACCTCCACCTCCCAGCTTCAAGCACTTCTCGTGCCTCAGCCTCCTGAGTAGCTGAGATTACAGGCGTGTGCCACCACACCTGGCTAATTTGTGTATTTTTAGTAGAGATGGGGTTTCCACACAACTGGAATACTACTGAGCAATAAAAAGGAGTGAACAGTTGTCCCTCGGCGTCTGCAGGGGATTGGCTCCAGGACCCCCTGCCGACACCAAAGTCCACAGATGCTGAAGTCTTTTCTATGAAATGACATAATGTTTGTATATAGCCTCAGGTATGCTTTAAATACCTAATACAGTGTAAATGGTATGTAAATAATTATACTGTATTTTAAATTTTCTACTGTTTTTATTGTCTTACAGTCATTTTATATATTTCATTTTTTTCAAGTATTCTCCATCCATGTTTAGTTGAATCCATGGATGAGGAACCTGCAGATATGGAGGGCCAGCTGTAGTGATGGGTGCAGCAACATGGATGGCAGCATAATTTCAAAAAATAATATGATAAGTGAGGCCAGGTGAGGTGGCTCACACCTGTAATCCTAGCACTTTGGGAAGCCAAGGCAGGCGGATCACTTGAGGTCAGGACTTCGAAACCAGCCTGGCCAACATGGTGAAACCTCGTCTCTACTAAAAATACAAAAATTAGCCAGGCGTGGTGGCATGTGCCTGTAATCCCAGCTACTCAGGAGGCTGAGGCAGGAGAATCACTTGAACCTGGGAGGTGGAGGTTGCAGTGAGTCTAGGTCATGCTGCTGCACTGCAGCCTGGGCAACAGTGAGACTCCATCTCAAAACAGAAAAAATTATGCTAAGTGAAAGAAGTCAAATACAAGAGGCTACATGCTATATGATTTCATTTATAAGATATTCTGGAAAAGGCAAAACTATAGGAAATCAGATTAGTAGCTAACAGGGGGTGACGGTGGGAGGAGGTGATTGACTACAAAGGGACACGAGGGACCTTTTTGAGGCGACAGAAATGCTTTATATTGGGAATGTGGTGGTGGTTATGTAACTATACATTTGTCAAAACTCATCAAATTGTGCACTTAAAAAGGGTGAATGTTAGTATATGAAAATTATACCTCAATAAACCTGACTTAAGAAAATAATAAAACAAACCTAAAAATGCAACAAGGTGAAAATAAGTCTAAGAAAAAAATAACTTACAGTTTTTCCAGTTCAACGGTCATCATGAGAATGTTCTTAAGTGTTGTAAGTGGGACTTGCGTTGTTCCCACATCTCTGAAGAAGAAAGCCGAAACAGTCATGATATGAACCCCAATAAAAAATTCTGTACTTAAAAAGATAATTCAAGGACATGTGATTACTTCAATTTTGGCTTCCCTATAAAACAAGCCAGTTCAACAGTTTATTTGCCACAAAATTCCAGAGAGCTCTTATTAAAGAAATTAAAGTTGATTTGCATCATCAAATTAATGATATTTAAGAGTAGGTCTTATACGGTTTTTTTTTTTTACCATTATCTTACTTCTCATTTTCATATTGCATTCACCCATCTTGATTATTTACTCTTTTCTTCCTTTTTAGAATAATGAACACCTTTTCCCCTTTGCTTTCTTGGTTAAGTAATATTCCTCCATGTGTCTACATGTTCCAAATCTATATGGGTTCTTCAACACTGTTCTCTTTCCCCTGCTGGCTATCTTGACCATTACACATCCTTTCCTTTGCCAATAATGTTTTTCAATAACTCAGTTAAAATTTAAATTATGACATTTTAGCCTAAATGCAAAATACTTAATCTTTGATGAAAAATTTAAAAAGAGTATAAATCATCTCATGACTCCCAAGAGTACTATAGTACTTACAGATATTTTAATGCCAGTAATTTAAAGAGATACGGATCTTCAACAGTTGTCAGAGGATTGTGATTGAGAATTCTGAAAAATGCAGTGGAATTAAAATAACCTGCATTTTCAATGTGTGAAACTGCATAAGAAGTTTACATTCATTTTTTGGTATGGAACTTGTGGGTAAAAAAAAAATCATTTTCTGTTTTTACCTAATAAATCAACATTAGACTCCGTAAAGCATTATTCCTTTGGGAACTACCTAGATCTCTAGGAGATAAAGTAGAGGAGAGAAAGAGGGGAAAAAAATAGGGAAAAAAAAGTGGATAGCAAAGAAAAAAGATGCCACAGAACTTTTCAGGTCAAAAACCCTAGAAGTGACTATGTTGGTAGGAAGCCCTGATTCTGTAGGAAACACTATTTCTAGTGTCCTCCATAATTCAAGTTGCTCATCTTCTTGTTTTGTTTTGTTTTGAGACAGAGTCTTGCTCTGTAGCCCAGGCTGGAGAGCAATGGCTCCATTTCGTCTCACTGCAAACTCCGCCTCCCAGGTTCAAGCGATTCTCCTGCCTCAGCCTCCTGAGTAGCTGGGATTACAGGTGCCTGCCACCACACCTAGCTAATTTTTGTATTTTTAGTAGAGACAGGGTTTCGCGATGTTGGCCAGGCTGGTCTCGAACTCCTGACCTCAGGTTATCCACCTGCCTCGGCCTCCCAAAGTGTTGGGATTATAGGTGTGAGCCACTGAATCTGACCACTTGCCTTTTATCTTTATAAAGTTATTAAAATTTATGATTTAATTTGCAAAGTTAAGAAAAAAATAGGACCAATTCTTTTGCTTTATAGCCAAAGAAAAAGGGATAAATCTAAGAGCAGGAACTGGTCAAAACCATACTCCCATCACATACTCCCACTTGTCTTCTTGTATGACATCATAGCCTTTGTTACATTGCATGTAATCACCTGTCTACTTATCAGTCTCCTGGACTATCAGCTCCCTGAGGGCAGAGACCACATCTTATTGTCATTGTCATCCCTGTGCCTGGCATTACGTCTGAAATTTACTAGACATTTAATAAACGTTTATTGAATAAACAAATGACATTTTATTTGTATGTCAATAAAATGAATAAATTCTTTTTGATGCAAATTTTTATTCCAAAATGCTGGAATCGATTTTCTTTTTAATTCTTTAAAGTGAACAAGGAAAAGAAAAGAAACAGGAAGAAATAAAAGAAAATCTGCCTTTAGGTTAACCCAAGAATCATCACCATACTTTTGCAGAAATTATAAAAATAATAATTATTACAGTGAGTATCTATTGGGCTGCTAGGTATTTGTGATCAGCATTTCACATTTAATCCTCACAATGCCTTATGGGCTAGATATTATTATTGCCCTATTTTATAAATGAGGAAACTGAGGCACAGAGAGGTTACATAACTTGTCCTACATCACCAAGCTATTAAGAAGCAAAGCTGTAATTTGAAGTCATGTGTTTTAATCTGTATGAAGAAAAAGGGTTTGCTTTAACCTTATGGTTTTTTAATTTTTATTTTATTTCTCTTTCTTTCTTTCTCTTTCCTTCTTTCTTTCTATTTCCCTCCCTGCCTCCTTCTTTCCCTTTTTTCCTCCCTTCCCTCCCTCCCTCTCTTCCTTCCTTCCTGCCTCCCTCCCCCCCTCCCTTTTCTTTTCTTTTCTTTTCTTTTTTTTTTTTTTGACAGGAAATGGCACTTTAATAGTTGGGGCCAGGGTGACAGGACCAAGATGGGGCTAGCCTGTGTCAGTCAGGAAGCCTCCCTCTCCTGCTGGGATAGGGCTTGCGGCAGCTCCTCCTCCCCGCTGAGGTCCTAGGCCTGCCACAGGCTAGCATGCCAGTGAGGTCGGTGGCAGGAGCCACCCAGAGGCCCCACAGATGACAGAGCTGAGAACAGGGACTTCACTTCCACGTGTTGCCATTTCCTCACTGGAAAGTCCTTGGGAGGTGGCTGGGCTCAGCCTGAGCTCAGGGCTCTTCGGTGGGTGTTGGGACAGGGGCAGGGCGGGCACTTGCAGGTGGCACAGGCTTCATCAAGGCAGGACATGGGCTTCATCAAGGCAGGAGCCAGAGCACGCGAGCCCTGGCAGGGGAGGTATGGCCCAGGATGGGGCAGGGCCGTGTGCTCCTGGAACGGACATCCTTCTCTGCCAGAGACCTGCTCCCCAAGCCCTGTCCCTCCCAATCCCCAGGCAGCCCACTCTGCCCTCCATAGATGAATCTAATCCCATATATTACAATAAACTGCATTTACCTCTCCCCATTGCCCCACCCTCCCCTACCCTGAGCCAGCGGCCCCCACTTCCTCATCCCCTGGCGGTGGCAGGTGCCCCTCCTCAAGCAGTGCCACATCCTGTCAGCAGCCAGCTGTCCTGGCACTGGCCTGAGGGCCGGGGGACGCAGAGGGCGGGGCTGCGCGGCTACTCCAGGTAGATATCTTCTGTGGGGCAGGTGTACTCCACAAACTGCTTGTGAAACTGCTGGAATGCTCTCCCCACGGACTCTGCCAGGGCTTTGGTGGAGTCTTCAGACACAAAGACGTGGCAGGCAAACCGGTGGTCGGCGAGGTGCTTGGTGATGAACCCAAAGTACTTGTTGTTCTTTGGATGATATCCGCGGAAAGAGATGTTTTTTAACTGGAAAAAGTGGCTACATTTATTCCCCTTGGCCTCCTGGGAGTCATCGGCCTTGACACCTATCTTCACACCCCGCACGCTGATCTCCAGGACACAGCTGGAGGGCGGGTTAAAGTGCACGGTTAGCCGGCGGGTGGTGGCAATCTTTTGCATAGCGGCAGAGAGGACGACATTGCCCTTGTGATAGGGAACCTGGACTGAGCCCAGGAACTTCCCCCGGAACTGGTCCACCCAGTCACTGTTTTTAGCCAGGACTGCCATGTGCTCGGGCTCCTTGGTGACCTCGATGGCGTAATAGGCAGTAAAGATGCCCCGGGCACCAGTGCGCATGTTGTAGGCCTCGTACCAGTAGTCTTCAGCCTGGAGCTCCACTAGCAGAGGGTCATCCACTTCCAGCTCAAGTTCGTCTTCGTGTCGAGGCACAAACCTGAATATGGTCCGGTGGGTCTGCTCCTGCTCCTCCCCGTTGATGATGCAGGAGAACAGCCCGAAGGACTCGGCACTGGAGGAGCGGGAGCGGCCACTCATGAAGATGTTCAGGAACTTCTTGGAGAAATGGACGTCGGGTTCGTCAGGCGTGGAGTCCTTGGAGAGGCAGGCAGGAGGCTGGGGCCGGGAGGCCTCCTCATATTCCTCTCCGATGGCTGACTCATAGGGCGAGGAGACGGAGGCACAGTTGTCGTAGACGATGGCCGAGTCACTCTCGTCACTGTAGTCTCCGAAGCACGGCCGCAGGCTCACCAGCTCCAGCTGCGCGTGCTCATCTACCAGCAGCGTGGGCTGTTGGTGGAGGTCCCTCGATCTGTGGTGGGGGCGGGGCTGCTCTGGGGGGGCAGCTCATCGCTCAGGCAAATGTGTTCATGCGGTGGTGTCTGCTCCCCTGTCTTCAGGGGTGAGGATGATCGAGACACCCGATCCTGCCAACTGTACTTTTTGCCCAGAGAATTATTATTCAGTGTGTCCTGAGACAACTGCACCTGCGGAAAGAGGTTGAGCGTGGTGGGCCGCTTGGGCCGGTACGTGTCCCCGCTGCCCGGGCCCTGGCTCTGGCCTTGGCTCTGGCCCTGGCCGCGGGACGCCGGCTCCTGGCCGGACTCGGCCTTGGGCGGCCCCGCTCCCGGCCGCCGGGCCGCGCGCTCCTCCTCGTCCTCCTCGTCGTCCTCGGCCCCGGGAGTGTCCCCCGTCGCGTCGATCAGGTCCATCTGCAGCATCTCGGCCTGCAACCGGCTCCCGCAGAGCCCTCCCTTTTCTTTTCTTTTGTCTTTTCTTTTCTTCTTTCTTTCTTTATTCTCTTCATGTCCCTTCCTCCCTCCTTCCTTCCCTTTCTTCCATCCTTCCCTCCCTCCCTCCTTCCTCCCTCCTTTTCTTCTTTCTTTCTTTCCTTCCTTCTTCTTTCTTTTCTTCCTCTCCCTCCCTTTCCCTTCTTCCCTCCTTCTTTTCCTTCCTTCCCTCCCCTTCCTTCTTTCTCTCTCTTTTTCTCTCTCTTTTCTGTCTTTCTCTCTTTTCGCCTTCCTTCCTTTTTTCCTTCCTTCCCTCCCTCCCTCCTCTTTCTCTCTCTCGCAAAAAAAGAGTAAGCAGACATGATATCAATATATTCATTTACCTCAAGGACTGAGAATAATGAATTTAGTTCATGCAACTATGATTCTTCTTGTCATTTATTCAAGAAACTTTGAGATTCATTCCCATTATAGCTAAACACTCTTGACACTGGGAATATAAAGATAAATAACTCACAGTCCCCACCCTCAAAGGTTTATAATAGAGTAGGAGAAGGGAAACAGTAAACAAAAGTTTGAAGTGTGATATAGTGAAATATATATATTTGGTCTTTGACCTCATTTCCTCGTATACACTTAGAATCTCCAAAGTGATATCTTCTTGTATGCAAACAAATTGACTGGTAGCTTCAGGATGGGGGCTGGCAGCAAAAGACCAAAGCAGGATTAGAGGGTTGGGACTTTTCTTCCCCACCCCCCAACCTCCCAGGAGGTGAGAGGAGCTGAAGATTAAGTTCAGGGACAGAAAAAGCTGTCCTTGAAAATTCAAGGCCTTGAAAATGCAGAATTAAGTTTGAATATGAAAGGGAATAATAGACCCAGTGCTTTGGGAGGCTGAAGCAGGAGGAACCTTTGAAACCAGGAGTTCAAGACCAGCCTGGGCAAGGTAGGGATGCCCTGTCTCTACAAAAAAAATAGAAAAATTAGCTGGGCATGGTGGCATATGCCTTTAATCCCAGCTACTTGAGAGGCTAAGGTGGGAGAATCATCTGAGCCCAGGGAGGTTGAGGCTGCAGGGAGCCATGATTGCACCATTGCACTCCAGCCTGGGTGACAGACCCAGCACTTTGGGAGGCCAAGGCGGGTAGAACGCAAGGTCAGGAGTTCAAGACCAGCCTGGCCAAGATGGTGAAACCCCATCTCTACTAAAAATACAAAAACTAGCCAGGCGTGGTGGCAGGCGCCTGTAATCCCAGCTACTTGGGAGGCTGAGGCAGAGAATTGCTTGAACCCGGGAGGCAGAGGTTGCAGTGAGCCAAGATCATGCTGCTGCACTCCAGCCTGGGCGACAGAGTGAGACGTCGTCTGAAAAAAAAAAAAAAAAAAAAAAGAATAGATTTCCTGTGACCAATTTCGATATTATTTATTTTTAGCCAAACTTATTGACCCAGAATGACCAGTTTAGATAAATCGTGGTCCTGGGATGGAACACAAAAAAGTGGAATTTTATTAGCAAAGGAGAAGGGGAATGGCTATTGAATGTTGATGTTGTGTTCAATTTAGTGAGGGTTTTTTATTTTGTTTTTTGAGACAGGGTCTCAGGGTCTTGCTCTGTCTCCCAGGCTGGAGTGCAGTGCAGTGGCATGATCATAACACTGTAGCCTTGAACTCTTCAGGCTCAAGTGACCTTCCCACCTCAGCCTCCTGAGTAGCCAGGACTACAGGCATGCACTGCCACACCTGGCTCATTTTTCAATTTTTGGTAGAGATACTATCTCATTATGTTGACCCGGCTTGTCTCAAACTCCTGGGCTCAAGCAATCCTCCGACCTTAGCCTCCCAATGCACTGGGATTACAGGCACAAGCCACTACACCTGGCCTGAACTTTCTTATTCTAAGGATTTGCAGAGTTTCTGTTTAAGCCATTATCTTCAAATAATGGTTTTAATTTCTTTTTAATCCTTATGTAAAATACCTTATTTCTTTCTTTTTTTTTTTTTTTTAGATGGAATTTCACTCTTGTTGCCCAGGCTGGAGTGCAATGGTACGATCTTGGCTCACCACAACCTCCACCTCCCAGGTTCAAGCGATTCTCCTGCCTCAGCCTCCCGAGTAGCTGAGATTACAGGTATGTGCCACCACGACCTGCTAATATTGTATTTTTAGTGGAGGTGGGGTTTCTCCATGTTGGTCAGGCTGGCCGCAAACTCCCAACCTCAGGTGATCCATCCATCTTGGCCTCCCAAAGTGCTGGGATTACAGGCATGAGCCATCGTGCCCAGCCCTATTATTCTTTTTTAAATTTTTTTAAAAATTGAGGTGGGATTTTGCCATGTTACCTAGGCTGGTATCAAACTCCTGGGCTCAAGCAATCCTGCCACCTCTTTCTCCCGAAGTGTGGGATTACAGGTGTGAGCCAGCATGCTTGGCTCTTTATTTTATTTTATTTATTTTATTTTATTTTATTTTATTTTATTTTTTGAGAGAGAGTCTTGCTCTGTCACCCAGGCTGGAGTGCAGTGGTGTGATCTCGGCTCACTGCAACCTCCACCTCCCAGGTTCAAGTGATTCTCCTGCCTCCCTCTCAAATACCTGGGATTACAGGTGCCCACCACCACGCCTGGCTAATTTTTGTAGTTTTAATAGAGATGTGGTTTCATCATGTTGGCCAGGCTGGTCTTGAACTGCTGACCTCAAGTGATCTGCCCACCTTTGCCTCCCAACGTGCTGGGAGGGCGTGAGCCACGGTGCCCAGCCTTTTATTTTTTATTTTTATTTTTAATCTGTCTTGATTTTGCTTCCTTCCTAAACAGTTTTGGCTTCGTGATCACGTAAACCAAGAGTCACAAACTGAAATGCCATCAAGGGGCCAAGCAGGTAACAAAATTCAAGTCATACAGGCTCAATGTCTTAGTCACCCCAGGCTACAACAGAATATCATAGACTGGGTAGCCTAATAATACAGATCATTTTCTCATGGTTCTAGAGGCTAGAAAGTCCAAGATCGAGATTCCCAAAGGGTTAAGTTTCTGGTGTTGATGCAGGGCAGGTAAGCCACAAAACTGGGGGTTAGACTGAGAGGGTTCTTGGCTTCACCCAGGAACTAATTCAAGGGCAAACCGAAGGTGTTAGAGGCCAACTTTTTTTTTTTTTTTCGGGACAGGGTCTCACTCTGTCACCCAGGCTGGAGTGCAGTGGCTAACTGCAGACTCTGCCTCCTGGGTTCAAGTGATTCTCCCGCCTCAACCTCCTGAGTAGCTGGGAGTGCAGGTGTGCGCCAAAACAACCAACTAATTTTTTTGTATTTTTAGTAGAGATGGGGTTTCACCATGTTGACCAGGCTGGTCTCAAACTCCTGGCCTCAAATGATCCACCCGCCTCAGCCTCCTAGAGTGCTGGGATTACAGGCATTACCCACTGCACCTGGCCTAGATGCCAACTTTTATTGAAGCAGTGGCCTATAGCAATAGCAGAGGGACTGCTCCTTGCAGAGCAGGGCTACCCTGTAGGTAGTGTGACCAGAGTAGCAGCTCAGGGCAGTTCTGCAGTCATATTTACATTGACCTTTAATTACATGCAAATTAAGGGGCAGACTATACAGACGTTTCTAGAAAAAGGCTGATAACTTCTGGGTTGTCAAGTTGTTGCCATTGAAAGGGGTGGTAGGCTGAGCACAGTGGCTCATGCCTGTAATTCCAGCACTTTGGGAGGCCAAGGCAGGTGGATCATGAGGTCAAAAGTTCAAGACCAGCCTGGCCAAGATGGTGAAACACTGTCTCTACTAAAAATATGAAAATCAGTTTGGTGCGGTGGCAGGCACCTGTAATCCCAGCTACTCGGGAGGCTGAGGCAGGAGAATCGCTTGAACCCGGGGGGTGGAGCTTGCAGTGAGCCAAGACTGTGCCACTGCACTCCAGCCTGGGCGACAGAGTGAGACTCCGTCTCAAAAAAAAGGCGGTGGGGTGGTAACTCTGAGTTCTGCCATGGAAATGGTAAGCTGACATGGCGCACTGGTGAGCGTGTCTTATGGAAAGCTGCTTTCACCCTGTCCCTGTTTCAGCTAGTCATCAATTTGGTCTGGTGTCCAAGCCCCATCTCTGGAGTCCAGTTCCACCTCCTACCTCAGCGTGGGCTTTATTACCTGGCTTGCCTTCTTGAAGTGGCCTCATGTGGCAGAGAGAAAGCTAGGGAGCTCTCTGGGTTCTCGTCTCATAAAGACACTAATTCTATTAG
This sequence comes from Pan troglodytes, assembly GCF_028858775.2. Lineage (NCBI taxonomy): Eukaryota > Metazoa > Chordata > Mammalia > Primates > Hominidae > Pan > Pan troglodytes. Next base: position 21,593,866 of record NC_072417.2, read on the forward strand.
ATCAGTGCCCAGCTTTATGACCTCATTTGACCTTAATTACTTCCCATAAATCCCTTTTTTTTTTTTTTGAGACAGAGTCTTACTCTGTCACCCTGGCTGGAGTGCAGTGGCATGATCTCGACTCACTGCAACCTCTGCCTCCCAGGTTCAAGCAATTCTCCTTCCTCAGCCTCCTGAGTAGCTAGGACTACAGGTGCACACCACCATGCCTGGCTAATTTTCGTTTTTTTTTTTTTTTTTTGAGATGGAGTCTTGCTCTGTCGCCCAGGCTGGAGTGCAGTGGTGTGATCTCGGCTCACTGCAACCTCTGTCTCCCGGGTTCAAGCGATTCTCCTGCCTCAGCCTCCCAAGTAGCTGGGACTACAGGCGTGTGCCACGACACCTGGCTAATTTTCTTTTTTTTTTTTTTTGTATTTTTAGTAGAGATGGGTTTCACTGTGTTAGCCGGGATGGTCTTGATCTCTTGACCTCGTGATCTGCCTGCCTCGGCCTCCCAAAGTGGTGAGATTACAGGTGTGAGCCACTGCACCCCGCCAAGTTTTTATATTTTTAGTAGAGATGTTTTTAGTAGAGATGGGGGTTTCACCATATTGGCCAGGCTGGTCTTGAACACCTGATCTCAAATGATCCACCCGCCTTGGCCTCCCAAAGTGCTGTGATTACAGGCTTGAGCCATTGCATCCAGCCCCACAGGTAATACTTAATGATGAAAGACTATAAGTTTTTCTCCTAAGATCAGGAAGAAGACAAGGATATTCACTCTTGCCACCTCTATTCAACATTATACTTAAATTTCTAGCCAGGAAATTAGCAAGAAAAAGAAATAAAAGCCACACAAATTAGAAAGGAAGAAATAAAACCATATGTATTTGCATATGACATGATCTTGTATGTAGGAAATTCTAAGGAATCCACAAAACCGTCAGAACAAGTAAACAAATTCAGCAAAGTTGCAGGTGTAAGAGTGATATAAAAAAAATTGGCCTGGTGCAGTGGCTCATGCCTATAATCCCAGCACTTTGGGAGGCCTAGGTGGGCAGATCATGAGGTCAGGAGTTCGAGACTAACCTGACCAACATGGTGAAAACCCATCTCTACTAAAAATACAAAAATTAGCTGGGGGTTGCGGCACGCACCTGTAATCACAGCTGTTCGGGAGACTGAGGCAAGAGAATTGCTTGAACCCAGGAGGCAGAGGTTGCAGTGAGCCGAGATCACACCACTGCACTCCAGCCTGGGTAACAGAGCGAGACTGTCTCAAAAAAAAAAAAAAGTAAATAAATAAATAAATTGTATTTCTATACAGTAACAATTAGCAAGCTGAAAATGAAACTAAGAAAATTCATTTACAATATCGTTTACAAACACACACTTAGGAATAAATTTGACCAAAGTGCTAGACCTTTTTCTTATTTATTTATCTTTTGGTTCCTAAAGTATCCACACCAAACACAAAATAAAGCAAAATCTTTTTTTTTTTTTTTTTTTTTTTGAGACGGAGTCTCACTCTTTTGCCCAGGCCGGACTGCAGTGGCGCTATCTTGGCTCACTGCAAGCTCCGCCACCCGGGTTCACACCATTCTCCTGCCTCAGCCTCCCGAGTAGCTGGGACTACAGGTGCCTGCCACTGCGCCTGGCTAATTTTTTGTATTTTTAGTAGAGACGGGGTTTCACCGTGTTAGCCAGGATGGTCTCGATCTCCTGACCTCGTGATCTGCCCGCCTCGGCCTCCCAAAGTGCTGGGATTACAGGCATGAGCCACCGTGCCCAGCCACAAAGTCTTAATAGTAATAAATTAATTTTGCAAAGTTGGAGGATACAAGATCAACGTACAAAAATCAGTTGTTTATTTATTTATTTTTTAAGAGACAAGACCGCACTATGTTGCCGAGGCTAGAATGCAGTGATCATTTACAGGCACAATTATAATGCACTATAGCCTCAAACATGGCCACAAGCAATCCTCCTGACTCAGCCTCCCAAGTAGCTGGTACTACAGGTGGTGCACCACTACACCTGGCTCAGTTGAATTTCTATACACTAGAAATGAACAATCCAAAAATGAAATTAATAAAACAATTCCATTTGTGATGGCACCCAAAAAAAACTTAGGAATGAATTTAACCAACGAAGTGCAAACTACAAAACATTATTGAAAGAAATTAAACTTAAATACATGAAAAGACATTGTGTGTTCATGGATTGAAACACTTACTACTCTTCACATAGCAATGCTTCCCAAATTGATCTACAGACTCAACACAATCTCTATCAAAATCCCAACTACCTTTTTTGCAAAAATGGACAAGCTGATTCTAAAATTCACATTAAATTGTAAGGAACTTCAAATAGACAAAACAATCTTGAAAAATAAGAACAAAATTGGAAGACTCACGCTTCTTGATTCAAAATCTAATTCAAAGTACCAGTAGTTGAGCCCCTGGGCACTGGCATAAGGACTGACATATAGATCAATGGAATAGAATTGAAAGTCCAGAAATGAGTGCTCACATTACGGTCAACTGATTTTTTTTCTTTTTTGAGACAGGGTCTCACTCTGTCACCCAGGCTGGAGTGCAGTGATCAAGGCTCACTGCAGCCTCCGTCTCCCGATCCCCCTGCCTCAGCCTCCTAAGTCACTGGGACCACAGGCATGTGCCACCACGCCCAGCTAATCTTTTTTTTTTTTTTTTTTTTTTTTTTGAGACAGAGTTTCATTCTTGTTGCCCAGGCTGGAGTGCAATGGCGCAATCTCGGCTCACCACAACCTCCGCCTTCTGGGTTCAAGCGATTCTTCTGCCTCAGCCTCCCTAGTAGCTGGGATTACAGGCATGAGTCACCACGCCAGACTAATTTTGTATTTTTAGCAGAAATGGGGTTTCTCCATGTTGGTCAGGCTGGTCTCGAACTTCTGACCTCAGGTGATCCACCTGCATTGGCCTCCCAAAGTGCTGGGATTACAGGCGTGAGCCACCATGTCTGGCCTGCCCAGCTAATCTTTTTAATAATTATTTTTAGAAATGGAGTGTGCCTATATTGCCCAGGCGGGTTTTGAACTTCTGGGCTCAAATGGTCTTCTTGCCTTGGCCTCCCAAAATACTGGGATTACAGGTGTGAACCATGGTGCCCAGCCAAGGTCAACTGATTTTTAACAAATATGCCAAGACAATTCAATGAGAGAAAGTGTAGAAAAAAAAGTCTTTTCAAACAATGGTCCTGGGACAACTGGATACCCACACACAATAGAATGAAGTTGAACCCTCACCTCATATTATCTATAAAAATTAACTCAAAATATAACAAAGCCTTTGTTTATAAAACATTTGTTAGACTGAAAAGTAGAAAACTCTTCTTTTTGTTTTTAGATGGAGTCTTGCTCTGTTGCCCTGTTGCCAGGCTGGAGTGCAGTGGCATGATCTCAGCTCACTGCAACCTCCACCTCCTGGGTTCAAGCCATTCTCCTGCCTCAGCCTCTGGAGTAGCTGGGACTACAGGTGCGTGCCAACACGCCCAACTAATTTTTTTTTTTTTTTTGAGACCGAGTTTTGCTCTTGTTGCCCAGGCTGGAGTGCAATGGCACGATCTTGGCTCACCGCAACCTCTGCCTCCTGCGTTCAAGCGATTCTCCTGCCTCAGCTCCCAATTAGCTGAGATTACAGGCATGCGCCACCATGCCCTGCTAATTTTTTTGTATTTTTAGTAGAGACGGGGTTTCTGCATGTTGATCAGGCTGGCCTCGAACTCCCGACCACAGGTGATCCACCCACCTTGGCCTCCCAAAGTGCTGGGATTACAGGCATGAGCAACCATGCCCAGCCCAGTTTTTTATATTTTTTTAATAGAGACAGTGTTTCACCATGTTGGCCTTAGAGGAAAACATAGACATACATCTTTATGACCTTTGGATTAGCAAGTTTTCTTAGATATGACACAAGTGTTTAACACAGAGCTCCCATATGACCCAGTAATTCCATTCCTAGGTATATATGCCAAGAGAAATGAAAACAGAAAAACTTAAAACACACACACATATGGCGAAACCCTATCTCTACTAAAAATACAAAAATTTTGCTGGTGTGGTGGCTCATGCATGTAATCCCAGCACTTTGGCGGGCTGAAGAAGGTGGATCATTTGAGGTCAGGAGTTTGAGATCAGCCTGGACAACATGGTGAAACCCCATCTCTACTAAAAATACAAAAATTAGCTGGGTGTGGTGGCACACGCTTGTAATCCCAGCTACTTGGGAGGCTGAGGCAGGAGAATCTCTTGAACCCAGGAAGTGGAGCTTGCAGTGAGCCGAGATCACACCACTGCACTCCGTCCTGGGCAACAGAGACTCTATCTCAAAAAAAAAAAAAAAAAAAAAAAAGAAAGGAAGAAAAATTAGCCGGGCATGGTGACAGGTGCCTGTAATCCCAGCTACTTGGGAGATTGAGGTGGCAGGATCAGTTGAACCTGGGAAGCAGAGGTTGCAGCCAGCTGGGATTGTGCCACTGCACTCCAGCCTGGGCAACAGAGTGAGACTCCGTCTCAAAAAATAAAAATAAAAATAATACACACACACATATACACATACACCTCTTTATTTCTTCAGCGAGACCTGAAGATATATATCCATAACATAAGAACAGGATGCTATAAAAAATGAACAATAAGAAAGCAAGAAAAACTATCATAAATTAGAAATATGATAGCCAAGGCTGGGTGCAGTGGCTCACACCTGTAATCTCAGCACCTTGGGAGGCTGAGGCGTGTGGATCACTTGAGGCCAGGAGTTTGAGACCAACCTGGCCAATATGGTGAAACCCCGTCTCTACTGAAAATACAAAAATAAGCTGGGCATGGTGGCCCACGCCTGCAATCCCAGCTACTCAGGAGGCTGAGGCAGGAGAATCACTTGAACCCAGGAGGCGGAGGTTGCAGTGAGCTGAGATCAAGCCACCGCATTCCAACCTGGGTGACAGAGTGAGAACCTGTCTCAAAAAAAAAAAAAAATAAATAAAAGCCAAAATTAAAAATTCAATACAAAATTTGAAGGTTGAAGAAATCTCCTAGAAGAATGTAGTATTTAAATTCTTTTTCTTTTGAGACAAGGTCTTGCTCTGTCTCCCAAGCTGCTGTGCCGTGGCGCCATTCTAGCTTACTGCAAGCCTCAAACTCCTGGCCTCAAGCAAGTCTCATATCTCAACCTCTCAAAGTGCTGGATTATAGGCATGAGCCACTGCAGCTGGCCAGAATGTAGAATTTAAAAGGTGTTGAAAAATATAAAAAATAAGAAAATTGGAGGATTGAGGCTGGTTGAAGGCAGAGGCAGGAGAATAGCTTGAGCCCAGGAGCTTGAGTATAGCCTGGGAAACACAGAAAGCCCATCTCTATATTAAAAAAAAAAAATTTTTTTTTTTTTTTTTTTTTTTTTTTTTTTTTTTAAGAGAGAGTCTTGCTCTGTCACCCAGGCTGGAGTGCAGTGGTGCGATCTTGGCTCACTGCAACCTCCACCTTCCGGGCTCAAGCAATTCTTATGCCTCAGCCTCCCATGTAGCTGAGATTATAGGTGTGTGCCACCACACCCGGCTAATTTTTGTATTTTTAGTAGAGACAGGGTGGGGGAGTGTTGGGGGAGATGGGGCATGGCAGGGAGGGGATGGCGGGTTTTACCATGTGGTAGCTGAGATTATAGGTGTGTGCCACCACACCCGGCTAATTTTTGTATTTTTAGTAGAGACAGGGTGGGGGAGTGTTGGGGGAGATGGGGCATGGCAGGGAGGGGATGGCGGGTTTTACCATATTGGCCAGGCTGGTCTTGAGCTCCTGGCTTCAGGTGATCCTCCCACCTCAGCCTCTAAAAGTGGGATTACAGACGTAAGCCACCGCGCCCAGCATTTTTTTTTTTTTTTTTTTTTTTTTAGACAGTGTTGCTGTGTTGCCCAGGCTGGAGTGCAGTGGCACAATCTCAGCTCACTGCAACGTCTGCCTCCTGGGCTCCAGCGATTGTCATGCCTCAGCCCCCCAAGTAGCTGGGATTACAGGTGCACACCATCATGCCTGGCTAACTGTATTTTTAGTAGAGATGGGGTTTCACCATGTTGGCCAGGCTGCTCTCAAACTCCTGGCCTCAAGCAATCCACCTGCCTCAGCCTCCCACAGTGCTGGGATTACAGGCCTGAGCCACTGCACCAAGCCCCAGCTCCAGATTGTGAGTTTCAGAGCCAGGCTAGATAGGATTCAGACTCAGATCTGTGAGATTTCTGCTGCTCAGGCTGTTAACCAGTGACTCATGTTTTCTTTTTTTTTTTAGGCAGAGTTTTACTCTTGTTGCCCAGGCTGGAGTGCAATGGCTCGATCTCAGCTCATTGCAACATCTGCCTCCCAGGTTCAAGTGATTCTCCTGCCTCAGCCTCCCAAGTAGCTGGGATTACAGGTGCCCGCCACCATGCCCAGCTAATTTTTGAACTTTTAGTAGAGACGGGGTTTCACCATGTTGGCCAGGCTGGTCTCGAGCTCCTGACTTCGTGATCTGCCCACCTCGGCCTCCCAAAGTGCTGGAATTACAAGCGTGAGCCACCGCGCCCTGCCTGACTTGTGGTCTTTTGAGATTATTTCTGATGTCCCATAGACATTTCAAAAGCAAAATGTCAAAAGCTACACTTGCCTCTCAAACCTTCATTCTCTCTGTGTGATAGGCACCCTCCTTCCCATCTTCCTTCGCTTCCATGGGTCACTCAAAGCTGAAGACCTGCAAGCCATCTCAGGATCCTGTCCCGTATCCCATCAACACTCATCACACCCTCTCAATTCTGGCTCCTAAATACCCCTTGGATTTGGCCTCTCCTCCCCGTTCCCCACTGGCATTGTTTTATTTCAGGTCTTTATGATTTCTTGCCTGGGTTTCTGCAGCAGCCTCCTAACTGCTCTCCCTGACTCCAGTCTTGCCCTCTCTGTTTCATTTTTCATATTGCACACAGGGTGATTTTTCTAAAATGTAAATGTGACCACATCTCTTGCAGGCTTAAAACCTCTCAAAGGTTCTTCACCCCCTCAAGGCTGCAGCACACACCTCCCAGCACAGCTCTGCAAGTTGACCCCGCCCTTCTTCTCCATCGGTGGTTCTCAGAGTGTAGCCCTCCGAGCAGCAGCACTCTGACCCGCTCCATCAAGATCTCTAGGCTTGGAGCTTGCGAGACTATGTAAACAAGGCCAGTTTTTTGTTCGTTTGTTTGTTTTTTGGAGACAGAGTCTCGCTGTGTCACCCAGGCTGGAGTGCAGTGGCTTGATCTTGGCTTACTCCATCTCCACCTCCCAGGTTGAAGTGATTCTCCCGCCTCAACCTCCTGAGCAGCTGGGACTATAGGTGTGCACCACCCCACCCAGCTAATTTTTGCATTTTTAGTAGAAATGGGGTTTCAGGCCGGGCGCGGTGGCTCACGCCTGTAATCCCAGCACTTTGGGAGGCCAAGGCGGACGGATCACGAGGTCAGGAGATCGAGACCATCCTGGCTAACATGGTGAAACCCCGTCTCTACTAAAAATACAAAAAAATTAGCCGGGCATGGTAGCGGGTGCCTGTAGTCCCAGCTACTCGGGAGGCTGAGGCAGGAGAATGGCGTGAACCCAGGAGGCGGAGCTTGCAGTGAGCCGAGATCACGCCACTGCACTCCAGCCTGGGCGACAGCGAGACTCTGTCTCAAAAAAAAAAAAAAAAAGAAAAAAAAAAGAAAAAAAAAAAGAAATGGGGTTTCACCACATTGGCCAGGCTAGTTTCGAACTCCTGACCTCAAGCGATCCGCCTGCCTCGACCTCCCAAAGTGCTTGGATTACCGGTGTGAGTCACTGTACCCAGCCAACAAGGCCAGTTTTTATGCACATTTAAGTTTGAGAACCACATTGCAGTTAATCTCATCTGGTTTCCTTTCTTGAACTCCATGCTTTAGCCTCATTGAACCATCAGTTTCTGGAAAGTGGTATATTATCCCTCACCTTCTATAATTTGCACATGCTATTCTCTGCCCTTATCCCATGGCAATGGCTTTGTCTGCTTTTATCCATATTCCCCACCTCTGTGGAAACTGGAAGGCAGGGTCACCACCTTATTCATCTTTACATCTTTAGGGTCTTGGACCTGACATACAGTAGGTGCTCAATAACCATTTTATTTCTCTCTCTCTGTTTTTTTTTTTTAGAGATGGGGTCTCACTCTGTCACCTAGGCTGGAGTGCAGTGGCTCAATCATGGCTCACCTCCCCTCAACCTCCTGGGCTCAAGCAATCCTCCTGCCTCAGCCTCCCAAGTAGCTGAGACTACAGGCACTCACCACCATGGCCAGCTAATTTTTAATTTTTTTGTAGAGATGGGGGTCTTGTTATGTTGCCCTGGCTGGTCTCCAAATATTGGCCTTAAGTGATCCTTCCACCTCAGCCTCCCAAAAGCGCCACTGCACTACAGCCTGGGCGACAGAGTAAGATTCCATCTCAAAAAATAAAAATAAAGATAATACACACACACATATACACATACACCTCTTTATTTCTTCAGCGAGACCTGAAGATACATATCCATAATATAAGAACAGGATGCTATAAAAAATGAACAATAAGAAAACAAGAAAAACTATTATAAATTAGGAATATGATAACCAAGGCTGGGTACGGTGGCTCACGCCTGTAATCTATTACAGGCGTAAGCCAGTGAGCCTGGCCATTCAATAACTATTTTCTTAATGAACATTGAGGGTGAGATGAGCAGAAACATAACTGCTAAAAGCAGGCAACATTCAGCTACCAGGATTTATGAGGGAGAACACAGTAAACTGTGCTATTACTTAGGAATACCTAGAGTCAATGTACATTTATTTTCATTTTACTCTAGCCCCACTGGTGATCTCTGCCCAGTAATCTAACTAAATTGATGACAGTGGGAATGAAAGGAAATCATAGATATGTATTATTGTAAAGGAAAAGAAATGCAAATGAATGGGTACAGGGACAGTCTGTACAATTGAAGATCTCATCTCTTCATATATATATATATATATATATTTTTTTTTTTAAGACAGGATCTTAGCACCTACTATTTGCAAGACTCCCCCTATGTTAACCTTTACAGCAACTCTCGGAGGGATGTTTTATTATTGAGAGAACTGAGAGACAGAGGTCATTAAATATTTGTCCAAGATCCTACAGCCGCAACATGGTAAATCCACTGCTATTGGAACTTCCTGTTAAGTGAGTTCCATGGCCCCAAACTGCATTCCCACCCATGTTGCTCACAGATTGCTCACAATGTGGCTCACAGTCATAGGCACAGGTGAATGGATCAACCATTATTTTCGATAATGATTCTGGGGTATCATCTTTGACTCAAAAACGCAAACTGTTATTATTATCTATGCAGTCTACAGCCCTCTGCTCTACCAGCTGAGCTATCGAAGAGTGCACAAGCTGTTATTATATCACAAGATTTTTTTTTCAGACAGGGTCTTATTCTGCGGCCCAGGCTGAAGTGAAGTGGCTCGATGGTAGCTCACTGCAGCCTTGAACTGGGGTCAAGCGATCTTCCTACCTCAGCCTCCCAAGTAACTGAAACTACAGGCAGGCACCACTATGCCTGGCTGACTTTTGTATTTTTTGTAGAGACGGGGTTTCGCCATGTTGCCAGGCTAATCTGCAACTCCTGGGCTCAAGCAGTCTGCCCACTTCACCCTCCCAAAGTGCTGGGATTTCAGGCTAGAGCCACCATGCCCAGCCCACAAGATCTAAACGCTACTGTTGAAGCAAAAATACTTGAAGACAGAATTTGCCATCCTAATATAAGCCCATGGTAACCTGAACCTCCTTCACCCTAACTCTCATCACAGTGTATTGTGATTGCTTATTGAAGATGAAATTTGATTTTCCTTTTTGATGTTACTTCTCCAGCACAGTACCTGGTATGTGGAAGGCACTCAAACTAGGGCCAACCTGGTGCCAGCTAACCTGGGACTAGTGCAAGCTCCTGAAATTCACCTGGTCAAGGGACACATGTTCACAGGATCTCCTGGGGTTGTGTCACCAAAAAAAAAAAAAAAAAAAAAAAAAAATTTCACCTGGTGTCTCTAGTCACCATGATTTTCTCTAAAATGCCACAGAGAATTCTATGTATGGAATTTTTTTCTTTTCTTTTTTCTTTCTTTCTTTTTCTTTTCTTTCTTTTTTTTTTGAGATAGTCTGTCGCCAGTCTGGAGTGCAGTGGCGTGATCTCGGCTCACTGCAGTCTCCTCCTCCCGGGTTCAAGCAGTTCTCCTGCCTCAGCCTCCCGAGTAGCTAGGACTACAGGTCCGTGCCACCACGCCCAGCTAATTTTTGTATTTTTAGTGGAGATGGAGTTTCACCATGTTGGCAAGGATGGTCTAGATCTCTTGACCTTGTGATCTGCCTGCCTCAGCCTCCCAAAGTGCTGGGATTACAGGCGTGAGCCACCGCGCCCGGCCAAAATTTTTTAAAAATAAGGAAAGTTCAAGTTTACTTTAGATACCATAGTTCAGGATTTAAACTCCTGTCCTTACTTTGGAATGTCATTTTAGATACTTATGTGATTGACTGAGGAAAAAGACATTGTAACTGATCTTATCCCCTTTTAAAAAAAAAACCAGCTAACAATTATTCATTTAGTCTTCTGTACATTGTGTGAAATAAAATATAGAAGACTAGGGGACAGTTTCTGCCCTCAAGGAGCTTATGTGGTTTTTTTCGTGCGTTTTTTGTTGTTGTTGTTTTGTTTTGTTTTGTTTTTTTTGACAGGTTCTTACACTGTCACCCAGGCTGAAAGGCAGTGGTGAGATCTCGGCTGACTGCAACCTCTGCCTCCCAGGCTCAAGTGACCCTCACCTCAGTCTCCTGAGTAGCTGGGACTACAGGCATGCACCATCGTGCCCAGCTAATTTTTGTGTGTGTGTTTTTGTAGAGACGAGGTCTCGCCATTGCCAAGGCTGGTGTCGAACTCCTGGCTTCAAGTGATTCACCTGCCTCAGCCTCTCAAAGTGCTGCGATTACAGTCATGAGCCACCTCACCCCGCCAGTCAGGCTCTTAAAAAATCCATCATACAGGCCGGGCGCCATGGCTCATGCCTGTAATCCCAGCACTTGGGAGGCCAAGTCGGGCGGATCACGAGGTCAGGAGATTGAGACCATCCTGGCTAACACGGTGAAACCCCGTATCTACTAAAAATAACAAAAAATTAGTCGGGAATGCTGCGGACGCCTGTAGTCCCAGCTACTCAGGAGGCTGAGGCAGGAGAATGGCGTGAACCCGGAAGGCGGAGCTTGCAGTGAGCTGAGATAGTGCCACTGCACTCCAGCCTGGGAGACAGCGAGACTGTGTCTCAAAAAAAAGAAAAAAGAAAAAAAAATCCATCATATGTATTCACTAATTTAATCTTCACAACAACTCTAAAGGGTAGGAACTATTTTTTTTTGCCCCATTTTACAGATATGAGAGGCTGTGTTGAAGGTGTTTTCTGGGGTTGATTTAAATAGAATTAATAAACTCAGAAAAAAGATTCTTAATAGATAAAGGTGTTTTTTTGTGTGTGTGTTTTTTTTTTGTTTGTTTGTTTGTTTTTGAGTCGGAGTCTCACTCTGTCGTCCAGGCTGGAGTGCAGTGGCGTGATATCGGCTCACTGGAACCTCTGACTCCCTGGTTCAAGCAATTCTCCTGCCTCAGTCTCCCGAGTAGCTGGGATTACAGGCATGCGCCACCATGCCCGTGGTTTCACCATGTTGGCCAGGATGGTCTTGATCTCCTGACCTTGTGATCCGCCCACCTTGGCCTCCCAAAATGCTGGGATTACAGGCGTGAGCCACCGTGCCCGGCCTTGGCTTTCATTCTTGTTGTCCCATGGTTACCAGAGCCTAAAGAGGTAAAGAGGTAAGACCTATGAGGCTCTCACAGTTTTTTTTTTTTTTTTTTTTTTTTTGAAACAGGGTCTCACTCTGTCGCCCAGGCTGGAGTGCAGTGGCGCGATCTTGGCTCACTGCAGCCTCCGCCTCCCGGTTCAAGCAATTCTCCCACCTCAGCCTTTCCAGTAGCTGGGATTACAGAGGCGCGCCACCACGCTTGGCTAATTTTTTTTTTTGCATTTCTATTAGAGATCGGGTTTCACCATGCTGCGCAGGCTGCTCTCGAACTCCTGACCTCAGGTGATCCACCCGCCTTGGCCTCCCAAAGTGCTGGGATTACAGGTGTGAGCCACCGTGCCCGGCCTCTCTCATAGTTTTATTATTCTATTTTCCACAGACCCTTCCTCCCTTAATTTTCATGCCTCTTTAATATTGTTTCTTTTACCTCACTGACCTTCTTTTTCGTCCTCCTACCTTTTACTGTGGGTGTCTTATTACCCTTCTTTGGGAGTTTATCCTTTAGCATGTCATAGATCACTATCTTTAGGCAGAGGACCCTGCATCTTCTCTAGTCCTGATTGTCTACCCTCTCTCAAGTTCCATAACTTCAGTTGCCTCTGGGACACCTTCACTGGGTTTTACAAAACCCTGTTACCGGGAACTGAACATATTAAAAGCTAAGATTCCTCCCCAAATCTGCATGTTGCGCCAATTTTCCTGCCCAATTATCTTGTCTGTCCCCTGTTTTTGCGACCTTATTTAAACATTTAAATCCTTTTCTTTAAATTGGAATTTTGATGAATGGTGCAAAAATCAGTGGATACAAATGATATGCCGAGATATGGAAGTCTTCCGCCCACTGGTTCCCTAGGCACTCAGTTCCTCTCCCAGGAGGTAACCACTGTTGCCAGCTCTTAGAGTGATTTTTGATTCCTTCTTCTACCGGCTCTATCTCAAGTCCTTCCCTGTCTGTGAGATGTGTGCCCTTTCCTTTCCAGGCCCTAGTGAACTGATATCTGGTTGAGTTTATATATAAACATTTTTATGTGTATATTTTATATACATATATAACATCTCTCCCTATGGCCTTCCGGCCTGGAGTTTTCATCACGTCGCTTCCTGGATGAAGGAACCTCGAGGGGTGACGGGCAGGGGTTGGGGGTGATGGAGAAGAGAACCTAAAGGGGACTTAGGTAGGGGGTTCAGAGTGGCCAACTGGCGTGACGCTCTGTCAGGATTCCTATTCCTATTCCTCCCACCTCAGGCCCCCTTCTAGTCCTCTCAGCCAAAAGCCTCTCGTTTCCAAGGGCCGAGACAGAGACAGAGACAACGAGATACACAGAGACAGAGACGCCAAGGCACCAGCATCCCTCTCCCCCTTCTGTCCCGCCCCATCGCTCTGACGGACACCATTGCTCAGCCAATGTCGCTCACGATGTGCCCCTGAAGGGCCAATGAGCGCCAGAGGAGGGCGGAAGATTCCCCGCCCCCACTTCTAGGCTTGGTTGAACCGTGCAGGTAGGTCCGGGGCTGGGGGAGCTGCCTTTGGCACTGGTGCCCCTGGGGGTGGGGGCACGAGTGGGCCAGGGTGATGGTGAGGTAGAGGAGGTGTCCCCGACCCGACGAGCTCGAGGGAGCGGCCCGGCTGGGAGGCGGGGGGCCGCGGGGCCCGGGGAGCGGGCGCCGCCGAGGGCCCTGGAAGCGGCCGGGCTGGGGGAGAGGGGACGCGTGTGTGGGGCACGGGGACCCCCGCCCAGCGCCCACTCGTAGGCCTGGGACGCGGGCTGCCGGCCGAGTGGCCTGAGGGCCTGGCTGCCCGGGGGGCGGGCCGGGGCCGCGGCCGGGGGCGCGGAGCGGAGCTCGGGGCGCCAGGCCGAGCCGAGGTGGGACGGACCGACGCGGAGAGGAAGGGAAGCCGCATCCCGCGGGGCGCCCCTCCTGAAGCGAGCCGGGCAACGGCCGCGGGCGCCCCTGCCCTGAGCCCACCCCGCGCTCTGCCCTCCCTAACAATGGGAATGGGGCAGAAGGAGGCGCCCCACTGCGGGGAGGTGAGGGGTAGGTTTGGGACTGGGGTCCGCGGTGGGGGGAGGTGCGATCTCGGGCTCTCGCCTCTCCGCTCCCTCTGGCTCTGGAGTTGGGGGCCCCTGTGGGGCTCTGAAGTCCGCCTGAGACTTGGGTCAAGAGTCAAACTGTCGCCCCCCGCTCCTCCCCCAAAATCCGGTGAGCGGTAAGGAAAGTGATGCCAAGTCTTCGAAGCCTCAGTGACAAACGCATAGCAAGAACACATCCACTCCAGAGGTGTTTATTTTTTATTTTTATTTAAAAAGGGGTACTTTTCGACATTTATTTTTAAGAAGTGGGTGCTGTTATTTTTGTCCCTACGCGGGCAAGCCTCCATTTTAAGCGAAGCAGTAACTGGTTAAGCTGGAATTGTATACAGGCCCAGGACTTGAACGAGGATCCTACCAGAGGTCATTTAGTCCATCCTCCTGCCTCCAGGCAAATTTACCTTCCTCCCACCCTCAAAATTAAGTTGCTCGGTCTGCTTTTAACGATCTCTGGGGAAGAAGGGTCTTTTATTTGTTTCTAGTACTTCAGTCAAGAATAGGTTTTACTTTTCATGTGGAATTGACTCTGAAACTTAAGCATAATCTTGGGACAGTCGGGATGATTAGAGAGGTTTTACTTTACTAAATACAATTAAATGTGGCAAGGGTCTTTTTTTAGACGGTTAGTTAACAAATCACGTTTAGTGTTTATGAAGTACCCTGGAAAATTACTTTATTCTCTCTGGGATTTTGGCTAATTGTTTGATAAGCAATTTTACATTATCTAAAATACGTGTTACATATTTATTTCTCTTTTTATGTAAAGTATGTTTCTACACACATATATATGGAGACACACATTTGCCCTTTTCTAAAGGGGACTGTATTTTCTATACTTTTTTAGTGCGATGAGGCAAATAGTACTTCAAAATCCCTGCCCAGGTAGCTTAAACTATTTGCATCGTCTTGATTATTTTTTAGTCTAAATGAAAATCCTCTCTTTCAGATACCTTCTCGAAACAAAAGATTTTCCTACCTGCTTATACTTGGTAACCGAGGGAATTACTAAGACTTCTTGCTCATTTCTGAGTATTGTCTTTATATCCTGACACTATGAATGCTACTTGGATGCCTCTTAAGGTAAGATGTGTTATTTTTTCATTACCAGCCTCATTTTATTCATTTTTCTTTAGAATTGGGAATATTATAGTTTTTGAATTTGCTATTCTTCACTTCCTTTACCTGCCATTTCTCTTGCCTCTTGTGTTTGCTTCCTAGGATTGATTGGCTATATCTTACTTTGTATCTCTACTGTTCTTTGATTATCGGTGTGAATGTTTTAATGAAGTTCTCAAATTAACTTCCATTATAATGAAAGGCAGTGATCTTTTTAACTTTAAATTATGGCAACTTACATAGTTGTAAAATTATGTTCCGGTCTTAGGATGGGTTGGCAATTCAAACATCTAGGTCCACTTTTCAAACAGGTACTTTAGAGTCATAGGTACTAGGGTGTGTCCCACTCTTGCAAATCAGTAGCTGATTCATGTGTTACAAAAGATGTGTCATTAACCATTTGTTTACTCTGAAACTTCATATAGTATATTAGGGCATTCTAAGACCTGCTGGTTTACACGTATGACTCTTTCAGAGTCCTCCTGCTGCACCCCAGTCCTTTGTGTGACATTTCATACTATTTTTCTCAGCAGGTAGCACTTACACCAAGTTTTATTTCACAGGGTAAACCTCATTTGGACAGTGTGGACAGATGACCTTTAGATGAAAAAGCTCCCATTGATGTGGTTCTCCAGTCTCTTTGGCTCCTCTAATCTCTTGTACATAGATGGCCAAAGAACTCTCCATTAGGACTAAGCAAAGGGCAGAGCTTAAGACTTAAGTAGGTGGCTTCTTTGATTTTCTTGTGACTAAAAATACATTAAAAAAAAATTAAATAAAAACAAACAGAAAAGACATAAGGAGGGGATGGGAGGAAGGACAGAGAAGGATAAGGAGTCTTGGAAACCCTCCACCAGCTTCGCCTTTCTTCAGAGTTGGATACTAGCTTAGTTAAGATTGTTGGGTGCTAATCTGCTCTGTGGACTTCCAGATTGATGCAGAGGAGAAATCAGACAATAGTGCAGTGTGTGTAACCTAAATATCTGGACTTGTGGGAAATCTTAGGTCATGTAGGCTGAGTTCTCATCTTCATTTATGTTTCAGCTGCTATTGCTGGATAAGAGTGCTTATATTAATATACAGGAAGCCAAAGTGACACAGTTTTTCCAGCATTCTCCCTGTAGAGTTGGAGGGGTTGCATGGGGAATGCAACCAGAAGTTCTGAACCCGTTAAGAATCAGAGGACCTGTGTAAGAGTGTTTCGACTTAGCAAGTGTTGAGCCCCAGTGTTGGTGGCCTCTGTCCTCTTTAGGAAGCAGGCAAGGGGATTGAGATCAACACATTGGATTTCATTTTATAGTTTCCTAGGTTTTAACGAATGTATTTGGTACACAAAGCCCTACTTTTAAAGATATTTCCAGTGTTTAAGGTTTTACCTCTAAATCTCTCTGAACCTGGGTTGTAATACAGTAACCTCAGAAGTTCTACTAGAGGTCTCTGGCATGGCAGGAATAGAGAAAGGAAATCAGCTCCATATCGTGAGTTACCACCTGTTACTACTTAAGAATGCAGTTAGGTGGTTGCCTTAATATTATGTTCCTTACCAATCCTTTGCTCAGTGGGAAACATCTTCTAAGTGTAAACCAATTTTTGGGGGTAATGTTTTCTTCCTATTTTTATTACTTAGAAACCTTAAAAATTACAGTGTTCGTCTGGTCAGAAAAAAAGGTCCTTTTTGCGGGGAGGATAGCATTGAGTTTGTGGGCTGGAAAATAAAAGTGGGGAGAGGGAACTTTATTCTCTTTTTCATTGGTGAATATCCTTAAAACATTTCTAAGATGTAGTTTCAGATTGGAGCTACTTAATTTAAGTAAAAAGAAATGATAGGTTAATTAAAGTGCATATTTTGGAGCCTAAATGTTTATTTTATATAGATCTTATATTTTGTTTCCAATTATCTTATTGTAGAATGAACTCTGTCGTTCTGTCAGGCATTGCGTAAATGTTAGACTGAGTATGTGCTTGTTTCCATGCGTATAGAAAATAGCGTCACACTCACTCAGTCTTCACAAATGAAAATGCCAGAGGAGGCAAGTAACAAGGAAGAATAACTCCAAACCAAAACTCCTCAATTTAAGGCACTCTCGTTAATTAGAAGTTCTCATGGAAATTATTATTTATCCCTTTTTCTCTGTGTTAGGGGTCTGTACCTTTTTAAAGCCTGAATATTTCTAGCCACGACTAAGCAATGTCAGTGATGTTACTAGGGTCTAGTTGTCAGGGTTAGGGCTAAGGAGTGGGTGAGATGGGAGAGGAATAGGGAAAGGAAGGAGAATTGAGTGAGTTGGAGAAAAGAGTGAAATGAAGATGAGGAGGAGAGAAAAGATACAGGGTCTTTAGTGTGTAGCATGGAGCCATCATCAGTTGTCTCAGGTAGTTCTTAGGGCTGCTGGATGCCTTGTGTGCTAGACTGAACTATGGTGAAATGAAGTAAAAACTGTTCTTGACAAGCAAAACGAGAGAATTAAAACATAATTTAATATGATATAGAAAGATCTGCAAGGCAGACAGTTAAGTGATGAAAGCAAGATGCAGAACAGTATGTATGATTTGATACCCTTTGTGTTTTTTGGAAAAAAAAAACAGGAGAAAAAGATAATTTGCATTGGTGTATGTATGCAAAAAAAAAAAAAAAAAGATCTTTAGGGCTGGGCATGGTGGCTCACACGTGTAATCCCAGCACTTTGGGAGGCCATTGTGGGTGGATTACCTGAGGTCAGGAGTCTGAGACCAGCCTGGCCAACATGGTGAAACCCCGTCTCTACTGAAAATATAAAAACTAGCTGGGGCGTGGTGGCACACACCTGTAATCCCAGCTACTCGGGAGGCTGAGGCAGGAGAATTGCTTGAGCCCGGGAGACGGAGCTTGCAGTGAGCTGAGATCACGCCACTGTCCTCCAGCCTGGCTGACCAAGCGAGACTCTGTCTCAAACAACAGCAACAACACAAACCTTTAGAAGAATAAGTAAGAAAATGGTGGCACTGGTTACCTGTTAGGTCTAGGAATTGTTCAGGTAGAGGACAGAGTAGGAAGGAGACTTCTCATTGCATTATATCTTTTTACACTTTCTGATGTTTGTATCAGATTTTAAAAATTAAATAGAAAATTGAAAATTTTAGCTGGGCACAGTGGCTCACGCCGGTAATCCCAGCACTTTGGGAGGCCGAGGAGGGCGGATCATGAGGTCAGGAGATCGAGACCATCCTGGCTAACACGGTGAAACCCCGTCTCTACTAAAAATACAAAAAAATAGCTGGGCGTGGTGGCAGGCGCCTGTAGTCGCAGCTACTCGGGAGGCTGAGGCAGGAGAATGGCGTGAACCCAGGAGGCGGAGTTTACAGTGAGCCGAGATCGTGCCACTGCACTCCAGTCTGGGCGACAGAGGGAGACTCCGTCTCAAAAAAAAAAAAAAAAAAAAATTTTAAAGAACAGCATCTCAATCCTTCCTTTTCTTCTCTTTCTGTGTCTGGAAGTCAGAGAAATGGCAAGGGTTCTAACTGAGAGAATAGTTTTTTTGTTTTTGTTTTTGTTTTTTTGAGACGGAGTCTCACTCTGTCACCCAGGCTAGAGTGCAGTGGCGCAATCTCGGCTCACTGCAAACTGTGCCTCCTGGGTTCATGTCATTCTCCTGCCTCAGCCTCCCGAGTAGCTGGGACCACAGGCGCCCGCCACCACGCCCGGCTAATTTTTTGTATTTTTAGTAGAGACGGAGTTTCACCGTGTTAGCCAGGATGGTCTCGATCTCCTGACCTCATGATCCGCCCAACTCGGCCTCCCAAAGTGCTGGGATTACAGGCGTGGGCCACCGTGCCCAGCCGAGAGAATAGTTCTTGAACAGTGGTTGAGGGGATACACATGCAAAAGGGCCCATAATCTAGGACATGTGTTCTCTTGGAATCTTCAAGAATTTTGAATTTATAGATGTATATTTCTAGTATTGAACTGCAAAGTCAGGCATTAAAAAATTTAACTTGGCCAGACGCGATGGTTCACGCCTGTAATCCTAGCACTTTAGGAGGCTGAACAGGCAGATCGCTGGAGCACACGAGTTTGAGAACAGCCTGGGCAACATGGCAAAACCCCATCTCTACTAAAAATACAAAAGAAAATTAGCCAGGCATGGTGGTGTGCACCTGTAGTTGCAGCTACTTGAGAGGCTGAGGTGGGAGGATGGCTCGAGCCTGGGAGGTGGAGGTTGCAGTGAACTGTGATTGCGCCCCTGCAGTCCAGCCTGGGTGATAGAGCCAGACCTTGTCTCTTGTCTCATTAAAGAAAAAAAAAATTAACTTGTTCTTAAAGTTTTAGTAAAAACAGGTTTTCATTGTATATCCCCTTAAGTTAGCAATTAGATATAATCTCAGCATTCTTCTTCTTCTTCTTTTTTTTTTTTTTTTATGAGACAAGAGTCTCACTTTGTTGTCCAGGTGATCTTGGCTCACTGCAACCTCCACTTCCTGGGTTGAAGTGATTCTCCTGCCTCAGCCTCCCGAGTAGCTGGGATTACAGACATCTGTCACCATGGCCAGCTAATTTTTTTTTTATTTTTAGTAGAGATGGGGTTTCACCAGCTTGGCCAGGCTGGTTTTAAACTCCTGACCTCAGGTGATCCACCCGCCTCGGCCTCCCAAAGTGCTGGGATTACAGGCATGAGCCACCGTGCCCGGCCTAATCTCAGCACTCTTAACCGTGTGACTTTGGGCGATTTTCTTAATCTCTCTGAGATTCAGGTTCCTCCTTCATACTGGAAATAATAACACTTACTTCAGAGGACTTTTGTATTATATCTGTAAAGGACATAGGGCAGTGTTTGGCTCAGTGGACTACTACTGTTCTTATTGTAATTACTAATTTTTTTTTTTTTTTGAGTTGGAGTCTTGCTGTGTCGCCCAGGCTGGAGTTCAGTGGCACGATCTCGGCTCACTGCAACCTGCGTCTCCTGAGTTCAAGCAATTCTCCTGCCTCAGCCTCTCAAGTAGCTGGGATTACAGGCGCCTGCCAGCATGCCCGGCTTATTTTTCTATTTTTAGTAGAGACGGGGTTTCACTATGTTTGCCAGGCTGGTCTCAAACTCCTGGCCTCAAGTGATCCACCCGCCTTGGCCTCGCAAAGTGCTGGGATTACAGGCGTGAGCCACCATGCCAGCTCTTATTGTAATTACTGTTAATAATAGCTCCTCATACACTAGTGGTGAGAGAGAGGGCTCTGGCTATGTGATACTGGGTAAGCTCATTAACCTCTTAGAACCTCGGCGTCCACACTGTAAAAAGGGTATAATGATAGTACCTAGATCCTAGAGTGGACTTTATAAGGATTAAATGAGTTTATTCACGCAGAGTGTTTAGAACAGCACCTGGTAGGTACTTAGTAAACCTGAGCTGTGAATTTTCTTATGACATCTGTTTGCTAAGGCTGCTGCCACAGAGTGACATATGCTGAGTGGCTTAAATAACAGAAATTTATTGTCTCACTGTTCTGGAGGCTAGAAATCTAAGGGCAGAGGCATGCTTTCTCTGAAGCAACTGGGACAGGATCTGTTTCAAGCCTCTCTTCTAGCTTCTGGTGGCAGCATAACTCCAGTCCTTATGTAGAGTTCTCCCTGTGTGTATTTCTTTTGTTTTTTTAGACAGAGTCTTGCTCTGTTGCCCAGGCTGGAGTGCAGTGGCATAATATCGGTTCACTGCAACCTCTGCCTCTCAGGTTCAGGTGATTCTCCTTCCTTAGCCTCCTAAGTAGCTGGGATTACAGGCACGTGTCACCATGCCCAGGTAATTTTCTGTATTTTTTGTAGAAACAGGGTTTCACCATGTTGCCCAGGCCGGTCTTGAACTCCTGACCTCAGGTGATCTGCCTGCCTCGGCCTCCCAAAGTGCTGGGATTACAGGCATGAGCCACAGCACCCAGCCTAAATTTTGTATTTTTTGTAGAGACAGGGCTGCACCTTGTTGCCCAGGCTGGTCTCAAACTCCTGACCTTAAGTGATCTGCCCACCTTAGCCTCACAAAGTGCTGGGATTACAGGTGTGAGCCATTGCGCCCAGCCTCCCTGTGTGTATTTCTTTGTGTCCACAATTTCCCCTTTTTTATAAGGACAAGTCATATTGGGATTAGAGTCCTCTCTGATGACCTCATTTTAACTTTATGACCTCTTTGAAGATCCTATCTCTTTTTTTTTTTCAGAGTCTCTGTTGCCCAGGCTGGAGTACAGTGGGGTGATCTCAGCTCACTGCAACCTCCTCCTCCTAGGTTCAAGTGATTCTTCTGCCTTAGCCTTCCAAGTAGCTGGAGTTACAGGTGCTCGCCACCATGCCTAGCTAATTTTTACATTTTTGGTAGAGATGGGGTTTCACCACATTGGCCAGGCTGGTCTCGAACTCCTGACCTCAAGTGGTCCACCCACCTCGGCCTCTTAAAGTGCTGAGATTGCAGGCGTGAGCCACCGCACCTGGTCTGAAGATCCCGTCTCTAAGATCACATTCTGAGGTACTGAATGTTAGGAGTACTACATATCTCTTTTTTTTTTTTTTTTTTTTTTGAGACAGGGTCTCCCTTTGTCATTCAGGCTGGAGTGCAGTGGCACTTGGATCACTGCAACCTCCAGCCCCCCATCCTCCTGTATACTCTAAATCAGTGGTCCCCAACCTTTTTGGCACCAGGGACTAGTTTCGTGAAATATAATTTTTCCACAGAGCCGGGGGCCGGAGAGGGGGATCAGGGATAGTTTTGGGATGATTCAGCACATTGCATTTACTGTGCACTTTATTTCTATTATTATTACATTGTAATATATAATGAAATAATTATACAAACTCACTGTAATGTAGAATCAGTGGGAGCCTGAGCTTGTTTTGCTGCAACTAGATGGTTCCATCTGGGGGTGATGGGAGACAGTGACAGATCATCAGGCATTAGATTCTCATAGGAGCACGCAGCGTAGATCCCTCACATGTGCAGTTCACAATAGGGTTCACGCTCCTATGAGAATCTAATGCTGCAGCTGATCTGACAGGAGATGGAGCTCAGTTGGTAATGTGAGCCATGGGGATGGGACGCGGCTGTAAATACCGATGAGGCTTCTCTCACTCACCTGCTGCTCACCTCCTGCTGTGCAGCCCCATTCCTAACAGGCCCAGTTCTTAACAGTACTGGTCTGTGCCCCAAGGGTTGGGGATGGGGACCCCTGCTTTAAATCACCTCTAGATTACTTATAATGCTGAATACAACATAAATGCTGTATAAATAGTTGTGAAACGCTATTGTTCATGGAATAATGACAAGAAAAAAGTCTGTACATGTTCAGCACAGATGTAGTTTTTTTTTTTTTTTTTTTTTTTCTGAATAATTTCTATCTGTGGTTGGTTGAATCCATGGATATGGAACCCATGGATGTGGAGGGCCAATTCTATAGTAACAAGTCACTGTCTCATTCCTGTCCCTTAACCGTTCGGTTCCCCTCCCATAGACAACCTTTTTTTTTTTTTTTTTTTTTGAGACAGAGTTTTGCTCTTGTTGCCCAGGCTGGAGTGCAATGGCTCGATCTCGGCTCACTGTGACCCCTGCCTCCTGGGTTCAAGCGATTCTCCTGCCTCAGCCTCCCGAGTAGCTGGGACTACAGGTGTGTGCTACCATGCCCAGCTCATTTTTGTATTTTTAGTAGAGATGGGGTTTCACCATGTTGGCCAGGTTGGTCTCAAACTCCTGACCTCAGGTGATTTGCCCACTTCGGCCTCCCAAAGTTCTGGGATTATAGGCTTGAGCCACCGTGCCTGGCTGACAAACATTTTTATTTCTTGTATATCTGTCCAGACATATTTTTTGTATATACTGGCAGCTCTATATACATATATTCCCATTAAAAAACACATTAGTAGTATACTATTCATGTGTAAATATACTTTTTTTTTTTTTGAGACGGAGTTTCACTCTTGTTGCCCAGGCTGGAGTGCAATGGTGCGATCTCGGCTCACTGCAACCTCTGCCTCCCAGGTTCAAGCAATTCTCCTGCTTCAGCCTCCCGAGTAGCTGGGATTACAGGCATGTGCCACCATGCCCGGCTAATTTTGTATTTTTAGTAGAGATGGGGTTTCTCCATGTTGGTCAGGCTGGTCTTGAACTCCCGACCTCAGGTGATCCACCCGCCTCGGCCTCCCAAAGTGCTGGGATTACAGGCATGAGCCACTGCGCCCGGCTGTAAATATGCTTTTTGTAGGTTCTCTTAGTTCAGATGTAGGACCAGTCTGATGTTAGGTTCTTAGGTAAGGACCTATATAAAGATAGTATAAAATGGTACCTAATATTACAAAGCTTTTTTAGGAATGGCAAAGGGATAATATGGCAGCTTCCTCCCTGTCAGTTCTGCATTGGTGACTAAGGATCTCAAATTTCTAGATAATCTGGCTTGCTTAGTTACGACGAGAGACCAGAACTTGCTGATAGCATATGAAATCTTCGGGGGAGTTTTGAATGTTTTTCAGTTTTTAATCTGATATGATGTAGCAGACATGACATTGACTCACATGCAAGCCCCAAACATGCCGAAGCCGCGGGAGCTCTCTATCAGCCATAGTAGGCTGCTCTGGAGCCGTTGGTTCAGGCAGCTGTTGAGTGGGCCTGGGAGGCACGGAGGGAAAGGGAAGAGGGCCGGCACTGGTTTACTCTCCTAGACATAGTCGTGAAATCTCATGGTCAAAGGAAACCAAGAAGTCATCTTATCCTGCTACTATTTTCCTTCCAGGGTCTCTTCTGCAGGGTCCCCATGAATTGTGGCTGAAGTTGTGCACAAACAAGTATCTCCAGTGACAGGAGTGCCTTCTGAGGCAGCCCATTGCATCTTCATCTGCTGACACTCTGCTAGGCTGACTTCTGTAGTTTTCACCACTGATCTTCAGTCCACCTCACAGAGCTCTATAAAACGCTTGAATCCTCTTTACATCATAGACTTTCAGCTACTTGAAGATAGCCATCAGCCGCTACGTGACTCTTTGCTCCAGGTAAAATCTCCAGTTATAGCAGCTGTTCTTCATATGGCCTAGTGTCTAATGAATTTGCTCTCCTGGTCATTTTTTGAATTTCTTCAGTTTGCCCATGTCTCAGAGTGTGGGATCCAGCACTACCCATATAACGTTCCCAGGATGTTCTGACTGATGTAGAGTAAGCCTGGTATCACCCATGTCCTAGGAACTGAGACCCCGTCACTACTGGTGATGCAGCCTAGGATCAAACTGTTCTTTTGGCAGCCACTTCACATTTTTGTGTTAAGGGGTTACTCTTAGCCAAACACAAATTTTGTTTTGTTTTGTTTTTTGTTTTTTCTGAGACAGGTTCTCACTCTGTCACCTAAGCTGGAGTGCAGTGGCACGATCTCAGCTCACTGCAACTGCTGCCTCCCGGGTTCAAGCAATTCTTTTACCTCAGCCTCCCAAGTAGCTGGGATCACAGGTACGCGTCACCATGCCTGGCTAATTTTTGTATTTTTAGTAGAGATGGGGTTTTGCCAAGTTGGCCTGGCTGGTTTCGAACCCCTGACCTCAAGTCATCTGCCCACCTTGGCTTCCTGAAGTGCTGGGATTACAGGCCTGAGCCACCACACCTGGCTGACAGATTGTTGTTATCATTAATGTCACATGAACTACTGCCAAAGGCATCTCCCCTTCTTGTGCTTGGAGGGTGTGTTGGATGCCACCTGTGCCCCTCCCTGGAGATGCTTTTGGCCCCACAGCTTCCTCCAGCCAATGTAGCAGTGACTGGGTCTGTGCAGGTTTTGGTCACCTTCACTCAGGTGTGATGGGGTGGTGCCTTTCTTTGGCCTGCCCCAGGTATCTTTTACTTCTTGGGATGTATTTGATGCTATAGTATGGAATGCTGCAGAGACTTCCGGCACCAACCCCCTGGAGTTGGACTTTATTTCACAGGTTGAGGGCACCATCCTCCACAAGAATCCCCAACTTCAGCCACCAGCTGGCAACAGGTTTGGGGGTCCTCAGCCCACCCTCACTTCTGGCCAGATGGCTACAAATTTGGCGATTTCCACTACCCCCTCAGGTTTGATCACTTGTTAGAATGATTCACAGAATTCAGGGACATGCTATGCTTACAACTACAGTTTTATTAATTGATCAAAAAAGCAAAAGGATATAAATGAACCAGTCAAAGGGAAAGACACATAGATCTGGGAGGACACCAAACGCAAAGCTTTCATTGTTCTCTCCCCATGGAGTCAGGGGCTGTTAACCTTTCCAGCACATCGATGCGTGACAATGTATAGAGTATTGCCAACCAGGGACGTGCTCCTGAGCTTCAGTATTTGTCATTTTTATTGGGGCTTCCTTGCATAGGCACGATTGATTGAATCATTGGCCATGTGACTCAAACTTTAGCACCCTCATTTCCCCAGAGGTGATCTTGTTAGCATGCACTATCTAGGGGCCCACTCTGAGTCACCTTGTTAGCATCAACTTAGAGGTGTGGGCCCGCCATGATAACAAAGATACTGCTGACCAGGCGCGGTGGCTCACGCCTGTAATCCCAGCACTTTGGGAGGCCGAGGCGGGCGGGTCACAAGGTCAGGAGATCGAAACCATCCTGGCTAACATGGTGAAACCTTGTCTCTACTGAAAATACAAAAAATTAGCCGGGCGCGGTGGCGGGCGCCTGTAGTCCCAGCTGCTCGGGAGGCTGAGGCAGGAGAATGGCGCGAACCCGAGAGGCGGAGCTTGCAGTGAGCCAAGATCGCGCCACTGCACTCCAGCCTGGCGGACAGAGCCAGACTCCGTCTCAAAAAAAAAAAAAAAAAAAAAAAAGATACTGGATACTGCTATCACTCTGAAAAGTCCAAGGGTTTAGAGGCTACCTTCTAGAAACTGGGGACAAAGACCAGCCAAATTCATTACTATACAGATGCCCATAGGAATCTCTTGGTGTTCATACCAATGTGACCCAGAAGTATGGGTGGCCTAACACCTGTTGAGTTGTTCTTGAGCAACAGGGAATGGGTACTGAAGGATACTTGTTTCCTCTTTTGTCCTCTGGGTGGACAGTTCTGACAGGCATTTGATATGGCTTCTTAGAATGTCCAACAACGGTGAGCAGTGGTCCCATAGTGGGGGCCCAGCTTGATAAGTCATCCTTCTATTGTCTGTCCCTCCTGCCCTGTTTTACTCCCTCAGCCCCTCATTCCTGCTCTCTGGGATCACTTCCCAAAGAAAGTACCTGCACTTAAGCTTTTGTCTCAAGTTTTGCTTTAGAGGGCTAGCCCTAGAATGCTTTTATTATACTAAACTTTACATGTTTTAAAAAACAATGTTTTGGCCAGGAGCAGTGTCTCACGCCTATAATCCTAGCACTTTGGGAGGCTAAGGCAGGCGGATCACCTGAGGTCAGGAGTTCGAGACCAGCCTGACCAATATGGTGAAACCTTGTCTCTACTAAAAATACAAAAATAAGCAGGGTGTGATGGTGTGCCTATATTCCCAGCTAATCGGGAGGCTGAGACAGGAGAATTGCTTGAACCCAGGAGGTGGAGGTTGCAGTGAGCCGAGGTCACGCCACTGCATTCCAGCCTGGGCTGCAGCGAGACTCCATCTCAAAATAAATAAATTAATTAATTAAAAAAAAGTTTTTTTCCCTGACGTGGAAATTAAGTGATTAAAAAATGAGACTAACTTTTTCAGGATATATTCTTGTTGTTAATATGGTGCAGGGCTGTGATGCTTCTGCAAAATGTGAGTTGAGTGTATAGCAGGCCTCCTAACTCTAGAGATGATGTATCCTTCTGTATCGATTGCCTTTGTGAAGTCACACACATAAGCAGGGAGAAGTCGTGAAGATACATAAACAGCTGCGTTTTCCAGGCTCAGATCACTAACATGCTCGTGATTTCTTTCTAGGTCTGATTTTTATGGTTGACAGTAATGACAGAGAGCGGATTGATGAGGCCTGGGAAGTGCTAACTTACTTGTTAGAGGACGATGAGCTCAGAAATGCAGTTTTATTGGTATTTGCCAATAAACAAGTATGTTGTTATTGGCTTTCTGAATGCTGGAACTGAAATTTACTGCCAAATGTCTCACTTGTAAATACAGACATTTAAATGAGATGTCTGCCTCCCTGTCTCCAGTACCAACCATAATATCTCCCACCATCTCCTTGCTAGAATGTCTTTTTTTTTTTATTGAGACAGAGTCTCACTCTGTTGCCCAGGCTGGAGTACAGTGGTGTGATCTCAGCTCACTGTGACCTCCACCTCCCGGGTTCAAGTGATTCTCCTGCCCCAGCCTCCCAAGTAACTGGGATTACAGGCATGCGCCGCCATGCCCACCTAATTTTTGTATTTTTAATAGAGACTGGGTTTCACCATGTTGGCCAGGCTGGTCTCGAACTCCTGACTTCAAGTGATCTGCCCACCTCGACCTCCCAAATTGCTAGGATTACAGGTGTGAGCCACCGAGCATCTACTAAGTTCCAGACTTGGTTTTAGGCTTAAACCAAGACAGATAAAGTCCTTGTGTTCTTGGAGTTTACGTTGCTAGGGGGAAGAGAGTCAACCAATAAATAACATGAAATGTGCCAGGTGTGGTGGCTCATGCCTGTACTCCCAACACTTTGGGAGGCTGAAGCGGGGGGAATCACTTGAGCCCAGGAGTTCAAGACCAGCCTGGGCAACATAGTGAAACCCCATCTCTACGAAAAAGTACAAACATTAGCTGGATGTGGTAGCATGCACCTGTGGTCCCAGCTATTCAGGAGGCTGAGGTGGGAGGATCACTTAAGCCTGGAAGTTTGGGGCTGCAGTGAGATGAGATTATTCCATTATGCTCCATCCTGGGCTACAGAGTAAAATAAATAATAATACGTGTCAAATGGTTTTTAAGTGTTGTGGAAGAAGCAAAAGCATAGTAAAGGGGCAGGGCGGGTGTGGGAAAGACTGGGAATGCCTCTCTGATGAGATGACATCTGAGCGGAGACCAGAAGGCCGGGAGGAAGGGAGCCACACAATTCTAGGAACAGCATGGCAGCCAGTGCAGCTGGAACAGAATGAGCCGGGGAGAGAGAGAGGAGATGAGATTGAATCATATAGGCCTGTTTTGGAGGAGGAAAAGGGCTTGTACATAAATGTAAAACAGTAAAAGAAATATGGGAGGAAGACCAAGCGTAGAACTATCCAGCCTCAGGACTCTGAGCTAAAGTAAGCATGAAAAAGAAGGTAGAAAGAACCACGTGGAATTGTACCAGTCTGAGATGACCACCGTCACATTCTGACATCCTTCCTTCACTTTCTCTTCCATGAGTGCATTCATTATGTAATTGTGATCATACTGTTGTGACAATGTTGCATCCTGTCTTATCACTTTAGATTTGTCAAAATCATTGTCTCTTGTTATCCAACTCTTTGTAGACCTGATTTTAAACGGTGGATGGATCATCATTTGTACAACCGTTACTCTCACTGTTCAGGTTCAATGTCAGTCCAGAGTTTGCACAGTGAACATATGACTATTAAAGAAAGAAAATGACTCTGGAGGGTGTGTGTGTGTATGTGTGTGTGATTTTTTTGTTTTGTTTTGTTTTGAGACAGGGTCTTACTCTGTTGCCCAGGCTGGAGTGGAGTGGTGCGATCACAGTTCACTGCAGCCTCGAAGTCCTGGGCTCAAGTGATCCTTCTTCCTCAGCCTCCCAAGTAGCTGGGACTGCAGGCATGTGCCACCATGCCCAGATAATTTTTTAATTTTTTTGTAGAGCTGAGATCTTGCTATGTTGCCCAGGCTGGTCTCAAACACCTGTGCTCAAGCTGTCCTCCCACCTCAGCCCCGCAAAGTGCTGGGATTATAGGTATAAGCTACCGTGCTTGGTGCCTCTGTTGTTTTCAATGATGAAAACAGAATGTTCTCATGGTATAAATATGCATACAGTTCAGAATATTCAAGTGAAATATTCTAGTGCTACTATTCATTGTTAAATTTATTCTTTCTCTTTCCAGAGATCCAACTTTATCTGCCTGTGTAAGCAATTGTATGATTATGTTCTTTCACTTAGTATATCTTGGAAGTCCTTCCATATCAGTACATCTACAGCTACTTTATTTAATTAATTAATTAATTAATTAATTTATTGAGATGGAGTTTCACTCTTATTGTCCAGGCTGGAGTGCAATGGCGCTACCTCGGCTCACCGCAACTTCCGCCTCCTGGGCTCAAGCAATTCTCCTGCCTCAGCCTCCCGAGTAGCTGGGATTACAGGCATGCGCCACCACTCCTGGCTAATTTTGTATTTTTAATAGAGACGGGGTTTCTCCATGTTGGTCAGGCTGGTATAGAACTCCCAACCTCAGGTGATCCGACCACCTCGGCCTCTCAAAGTGCTGGGATTACAGGTGTGAGCCACCGTGTCCAGCCTTACTTTGTTCTTTAATGCTGATTTATTCAAATTTAGTTTGAGCTTATTCTGTGCCAAGCACATTTCAAGGCACTTGGGATACATCAGAGGACGAGATAGACCAAGATTCCTGCCCTTGTAAAGCTTGCATTCTAGTTAGGGGAGACAGATAGATAGTCAATAATAAATATACTTAAATAAGTAAATGTCGTGATGTAGTAATGTATGGTGAGTGCCATATTGAAAAGATGGAACAGACCACTTCGTTGAGGTCTCCAGTCCAGGAGGCTTTGTAGACCATAAGGACTTGGACTCCTATCCTGAGAGAGGGGGAGCTGTTGCAGTTTTGATAGAAGAATGATTCAATCTGATTCACCGATGGCTGGGTTGAGAATAGGCTTCACGGGAGCAAGAGCAGAGAAGTAGGGAGGACAGTTAGGAAGTTATTTCAGTCATCCAGGTGAGAAGCGATGTGGTGTCAGATCGCGGCGACAGCTGTGGAGTTAGTAAGTGGTCAGATTCTGGATACATTTTGATAGTAGAGCCATTAGGAGTTCCTGACAGATGGGCTGTGACATTGAGAGAAAAAAAGTAAGGATAATTTCAAGCTTTTTGGCCTGAGCAACTGGAAGGTTGGAGTTGGCCATCAACAGAGAAGACTGTGGGTTTGGGCACGTTTAACAGGGAAGAGCATATTTCGCTATATGGATACAACAGTATACATTGACTTTTGAATGTTCTTTTTCAAGGATCTCCCTAATACTATGAACGCGGCAGAGATAACGGACAAGCTCGGCCTCCATTCCCTCCGCTACAGAAACTGGCACATTCAGGCTACTTGTGCCACTACTGGACATGGGCTTTACGAAGGCCTGAACTGGCTCGCCAACCAGTTCCAGAACCAGAACTGATCAGAAGGATCTATTCTTTGTGCCTTGTGGCCACATCAGCTAGCCTCTGCTGTGTGCACGTGTACGTGTGTGCTGGGAGTGGAGGCAGCTTTCTCACGGTGCCTTATCCATGCCATAAGAAAAGCAGTGTTACATTTTAAGAAACCCAGTGTTAAGTTTTAAACACCACCTTCCATTTCAGTAGCTTTGATGATCATTTTTGCAATTGATGGAGAAGTCCAGAGGGCTTGCTGGTGCTCGAAGGCCAGAGCGGGCTTCATGGAGGCGAGTTGGAGCGGGGACTGAGTTCAGCTGTTGCAATCCTGCTCTGGCGTCTGGAGTCCTGTTAGTCTTTGGCATCCTTTCGTAAAAAGGAAGGAATTGTCATTCTTTTTTTTTTAACCATATTTTTACTGTACCTTTTCATGTTTATTTATTTTTTATTAAAAAAATTTTTTTTGAAACAGCCTCCCACTCTGTCGCCCAAGCTGGAGTGCAGTGGTGCGATCTCAGCTCACTGCAACCTCCGTCTCTCGGGCTCAAGCAATCCTCCCACCTCAGCCCCCTGAGTAGCTGAGACTACGGGTGTGCACCACCACACCTGGCTAATTTTTGTATTTTTTGTGGAGACAGGGTCTTGCCATGTTGCCCAGGCTGGTCTGTAACTCCTGAGCTCAAGGGATCCACCCACCTCAGCCTTCCAAAATGCTGGGATTACAAGCATGAGCCACTGCGCTACTGAGAAATCGTCATTCTTTACCACCACTGCTGCAGCTAGCAGCTCACTCTTCAGTGCTTTAAGCAAATGATCCTCAGGAAAGAAAAGGTATTTGCTTATTGCAGGTGCAAAGAGGCTCAGATTGGAACTTTTCCCTGAAGCTGTATTGTAGCCCAGAGTTCCTGATGTAAGATGCTTTATTTAAAGACATCCGTGAGCTTTTTCACTGGCATATCAATACTTCATAACACTAGGAAGGTATCCAGCCTTTTCCTTATGCTAGTTCCTTCCCTTATTTGCCAGATGGGGACCCTGTGGGGGGAGGTGACCCAGTGTGAGGCCGAAGCTCTTTCCCAGAGCCCCACAGGCCAGTGGAGGGTCGTGTTTGTGCTCTGGGCATCACCGTCTTGGGTCTCGGTCCCCTGCGACTGCAGCTGCTACATCCCTGCTCTGAGATAAATGTTCTTCCCATGAAGCAGACGGTTCACTTTTGGGATGGCGCTGTCCCCAGGTTTGGCTGTCTCAGTCCAGATGATGTTTGGTTAGTTTCCATTCCCAGAACCACAAGCCTTTGAGTTCTGAAAGTTTGTGACAGAATCAAGAGGCTACTTTGGGAGATGTGAGATTCCCAGCCCACCTGGTATTGCCCTCGAGTTAGTGGTAAATTTTGCTATGGAAAATATCTCTTGTCAAGACCAAGCTCCGGCGCATTGCCTCCCTCTTTTGGATGGCCATGGCATCTCATGAACCACTTGGAAATGTGTTTTATGTTGTTCTCCAAATATTAATAAAAATATCCCGGAGAGGAGGTTCACTAAGTAGCCTAGAGCTCGTTTGTCCAGGCAATTGTTGGCCATATTAGTACCTAAGCACTTCTATTTAAACTTCTTCTTCTTTTTTTTTTTTCTTTTTGAGACGGAGTCTTGCTCTATCACCCTGGCTAGAGTACAGTGGCGTGATCTCGGCTCACAGCAACCTCTGCCTCCCGGGTTCAAGCGATTCTCCTGCCTCAGCCTCCTGAGTAGCTGGGACTACAGGCGCCCGCCACCACGCCCAGCTAAATTTTGTATTTTTAGTAGAGACAGGGTTTCATCATGTTGGCCAGGCTGGTCTTGAATTCCTGACCTCAAGTGATCCACCTGCCTCGGCCTCCCAAAGTGCTGGGATTATAGGCGTGAGCCACCACGCCTGGCCTATTTAACCTTCTAAAACTACTTTTTCAAGAAATATTTATTCAAATTATAGAAGATTGGCCAGGCACAGTGGCTCATGCCTGTAATCCCAGCGCTTTGGGAGGCCAAGGTGGGAGAGTCGCTTGAGCCCAGAGTTTGAGATGAGCCTGGGCAACATGGCGAGAACCTGTCCCAAATTTAATATAATAAATTTTAAATAAAATAAAATTTTAAAAATAAAATTAAATAAAAAATTATACAGGAGGGCCATGTCAGGTGAATTTTAACTGAAGCAAACCTTATTTATTCATAACAATGAAGTTGATATTACTAGGAAAAAATTTCATTCCATGATAAATGTGTGGTATCATGTTTTTCTTTAAAATATTGAATTTAAAGAATGTTCATTGCAATACTGGCAACTAAGTCCAGATTTGCTTTTTAACCATGGAGTAATTTCTGAGAAATATTTGTTTTATTTTATTTTATTTTTTTGAAACAGAGTCTTGCTCTTGTTGCCCAGGCTGGAGTGCAATGGTGTGATCTCTGCCTCCTGGGTTCAAGCGATTCTCCTGCCTCAACCTCCTGAGTAGCTGGGATTACAGGCGCCCTCCACCACGCCCGGCGAATTTTTGTATCTTTAGTAGAGACAGGGTTTCACCACGTTGGCCAGGTTGGTCTTGAACTCCTGACCTCATGATCCGCCTGCCTCAGCCTCCCAAAGTGTTGAGATTACAGGTGTGAGCCACCGCACCTGGCCTCTGAGAAATATTTAGATTGTACGCCTCAAATGGGCAGGGACTGTGTCTTACACTTTTGTATTTATGCTACAGCTTACCTAATACAGTGCCAGGCCTCGTTAAACACTTATTGATTGCTCAGACAATAAAGAACTTGCTTTGGAAGGAGGAGAGGATAGTCATGTGCTTCTGAATGTACTGAACTTCTTGAAATCTCTTTCCCCATCAATTTTAGCAGAGTTTCTATTGAAACTCCTAGGGTGTGTTTATGGAAGACAAACTGAGATGTGCTGTCCCAGCCTTAGGCCCTGGCAGTACGCCTTTGCCTTTTCACGGCACACCCACTACAGCCTTTCCCACACTGTGACACTGGAGCTGGTGAGTCAGAGTAAGTATAAGTGGGGAGCACTTTTCAGTACAGTAGTTTTGAGGAAAGACTTGGGTCTCTGAAAGCCATGTTTGCATCCCTGCCATGTCCCTCACTGGCTGCTAGCCTCAGGCCACTGACTCTTAGCCTCTGTATGTCGGAGCCTCAGTTTGCTTAACTGTTAAATGGGGATACTGATACCTGCCTCATAGAGTTATGAGGATTGTCTCCTACCTTTGAATGTCTTGCTCCGGTGTTTCCCTGGAGATATCTTGTCCAAGTATGAACAGCAGTGCTGGCCACAAACTCATCAGCATTATTATTATTATTATTATTATTATTATCATCATTATTGAGACAGAGTCTCACTCTGTCACCCAGGCTGGAGTGCAGTGGCACAATCTCAGCTCACTGCAACCTCTGCCTCCTGGGTTCAAGTGATTCTCGTGCCTCAGCTGCCCGAGTAGCTGGGATTACAGGTGTGCACCACCACATCTGGCTAATTTTTGTATGAGTAGTAGAGACGGGGATGCACTGTGTTGGCCAGGCTGGCCTTGAACTCCTGACCTCAAGCGATCTGCCCGCCTCGGCCTCCCAAAGTGCTGAGATTACAGGCGTGAATCACCGCACCTGGCCACTTTTAAAACATTTCTATCACCCTGAAAAGAAACCCTGTACCCTTTAGCAGTCACTCCTCATTTCCCCCGTCCTCCGCAGCACTGGGCAACCACTAACCACTGACCTACTTCCTGTCTCTAGATCTGGTGGAGATGCTTTTTAAACTTTTTTTTACTACCCTATGGTCCCTGAGGAGCATTACACTGAGAAGTTTTCTCCTATTTTGTCTTTCATTCTCCGCATCCTCTTTTGTTCTAGTGCATGGCATGGGAAGCCCTCTCTAGGAGGATGCTGTGGCCACACAAGCACTAGACGAACCGCTGGAGTAGGTGACTTCCAAGGTGTCCTGATGTAGTAGCTATTAGACAAACTCCTGCATTTGGCCAGTAATTAGCGTGCTGCTGCACATTGCCACTAGGTGGTGCTGCTGCTCCATCCCAACTAACCCACATGCATCCCTGGCTGGGGTCAGCCTTGGGGTTTCCCAAGTGTAGAGGAATTCATCTCTGTGCCTGTGGTAATGGCTGGACACCAGGAGAGACCCAGAAAACAGGGATATTCCTAGAAGAGAAAGGCAAAATAAGCACTCAGAGCAGAGGACATTTGAGTGTCAATAATGAAGGTGGCAGCAGTAATCATGGCTATCATTTACTAAAAATAGTGGATATTGGCCAGACATGGTGGCTCACACCTGTAATCCCAGCATTTTGGGAGACCAAGGTGGGTGGATCACTTGAGGTCAGCAGTTCGAGACCAGCCCGGCCAACATGGTGAAACTATCTACTAAAAATACAAAAATTAGCCAGGTGTGGTGGTGCACGCCTGTAGTCCCAGCTACTCGGGAGGCTGAGGAAGGAGAATCACTTGAACCTGGGAGGTGGAGGCTGTAGTGAGCTGAGATCGCGTCACTGCACTCCAGCCTGGACAACAGAGCAAGACTGTCTCAAAAAAAAAAAAGTAGATACTGTGCTAGTCACTTGATACACATCATCTCTGATCTTTGCACTGAGCGAGGCATGTGTATTATGTCTGCATTACAAAAGGGGAAAAATTAAGGTTCAAGAAGATAAAGTCACCAGGCATGGTGGCGCATGCCTGTGATCGCAGCACTTTAAGAGGCTGAGACAGGCGGATTGGTTGAATCCAGGAGTTCAAGACCAGCCTGGGCAACATAGTGAGACCTCATCTCTACAAAAAAATTAAATTAGCTGGGTGTGGTGGTGTGTGCCTGTAGTCACAGCTCCTCGGGAGGCTGATGTGGAAGGATCACTTGAGCCCGGGGGATAGAGGCTGCAGTGAGATGAGACTGAGCCATTGCACTCAGCCTAGGCAACAGAGTGAGACCCTGTCTCAAAACAAAACAGAAATAACAAAAAATAAGGCAACTTGCTGGAGGCCACATGGCTGTGAGCCAAATACAGGTCTGGGTTATCAGGGCTCACATACTTCTAAGTACACCCTACTGCCTTGGAATCTGCTGAAGACCAAGCCCCTGCTCCCAAGCCATGGCAAAAGAGGGAAGGAAGCAAAGGTGCCCAGTGGGGACAACTCGGGGAGCGGCGAGGTGCCCAGGGCCCAGGAAGGCCAAGCAGCATGTGGCAGGGCAGCATCAGGTGACTCCCAAGAAGGAATGAGGAGAGGATGTGAGGAAAGAGCCACAGCACAGAGGCCTGCTGTTAGGTCAGCGGAAACCACGGCCCATGGGACCTGGATCTACCCTTGATGCTAACAATGTTCTTTGGGGAAAAAATCTATAATCACAAAGTTTCTGCAACTGGACTGTAGTCATGGTTGCAGAACTGTATAGATTTACTAGGAACCATCAAATTGTTCACTTACAATGGGTAAATTGTACAGTACATAGGTTATCCCTCAGTAAAGCTGTATGAAATTTATAGTCATGAAACCAATAGTGACAAAGGAGCTGGGTAAGTAGGTCTCAGCTGTTCTGTAGGCACTTTGAGAAGAGGAAGAGTAGCATCTCGGTTTTAATAAAAGAAAGCCTGGCCCATGGCGTCCAGCTTCTGCTTGAATACTTTCAGTGCCCGGGAACTGAGTATCTCAAAGCAGCCCACTCCGGTTTAAGAGAACTCTAAACCTTAGAATGTTGAAATACATCATTATTATTCTAGTACTGCTGTGAAAAATAAATGTCTTTGTTTTGCCACATAACATTTCTCTGAGAGCTTGAGGACAGTTATTGCATTTTCCCAAGTCATTTTTATCTCAGACAGAATTCCCTGATGACCTGTAGGTTTTTTGTTTTTTTGTCTTGTTTTGTGTGTGTGTGTGTGTGTGTGTGTGTGTGTGTGTGTGTGTGTGTGTGTGTGTGTGTTTTGGAGATGGAGTCTCTGTCGCCCAGGCTGGAGT
This sequence comes from Pan troglodytes, assembly GCF_028858775.2. Taxonomy (NCBI): domain Eukaryota; kingdom Metazoa; phylum Chordata; class Mammalia; order Primates; family Hominidae; genus Pan; species Pan troglodytes. Next base: position 21,630,203 of record NC_072417.2, read on the forward strand.
GCAGTGGCATAATCTTGGCTCACTGCAGCCTCCACATTCCGAGTTCAAGCAATTCTCCTGCCTCAGCCTCCCAAATAGCTGGGATTACTGGTGTGAGCCGCCACACCTGGCTAATTTTTGTATTTTTAGTAGAGATGGAGTTTCACCACATTGGCCAGGCTAGTCTCGAACTCCTGGTTTCAGGTGATCCACCCTCCTCGGCCTCCCAAAGTGCTGAAATTACAGGTGTGAGCCATTGTACTTGGCTCTCCTTGTGTTTTTTACAGGACAAGATTTCCAGCCTCTCCCATTCTCCCATTCTCCTGGTAGCTCTCCAGGAGCTACCCCTTTGATCTGTCCACATCCTTCTTAAAATGTGGGGACCCATGGGGAACCTGAGATTCTGCAGATGCCAGCCCAGTGCTGTGTGGTTAACAATTTGGATCCTAGCATTAAGATCCCGGGTTCAAATCCGTGCTCCACTGTAGGCCAGCTGTGTGACCATGGTTAAAAACATCTACCTTTCTGAGCTCTAATGTCATCATCTAAGTTATTGTGAGGATTGTACTGACCCACACTTTCTATCTGCCCAATCCCTTGAGGTGGGCTCAACCTGGGTTGGCAATGGTTGGGCAAGGGAGAGCAATCCAAACAGCAAACTGTCACACTGCTGATAAGCCAAGCAGAGACACAGCCACCATTAGGAGAAGGGGCTCTTCCATCTCTATCTATCAGGCTTTTCTGTCATGGAGCTGTAACCCCTGGTAAAGGAGGTGAGGAACTTGCTGGGGGGAGCACACAAACACCTGCTGATGTGCCTGACTTGGATACCCAGGAAGTTGCTGGCTTTCTCTTCCTTTCCCCAACATTTTTATTTGTTTGTTTGAGGCAGAGTCTCGCTCTGTCACCCAGCCTGGAGTGCAAAGGCGTGATCTTGGCTCACTGCAACCTCCGCCTCCTGAGTTCAAGTGATTCTCCTGCCTCAGCCTCCTGAGTATTTGGGACTACAGGCGTGCGCCACCTCACCCGGCTAATTGTTGTATATTTAGTAGAGATGGGGTTTTGTCATGTTGGCCAGGCTGGTCTCGAACTGACCTCAGGGGATCCACCCGCCTCGGCCTCCCAAAGGGTTGGGATTACAGGCATGAGCCACCGCGCCTGGCTGGCATTTTTATTTTCAACATAGTCTCCTCTTGATCTCATCCTTTGTCCACTGCACAAACCCCTCCCCAAAACGATCCCCAAGGAGGGGGGCTCCCGAACTAGATCAGCCTAGGGTAGGCCTACCCGGTTCAATCTTAGCCGGGTCTATGGTGCCATCTGATTGAAATCTAACTTGACTCTCTTCTCACTGACCTCTTCGGGGTCCCAGGGGTGTAAACATCCTGCAGCCTTCCGCCAGCCTTGTCTCTTCAATGTTCCCCTCCATTCATGACTCTCCTCACTGTATTTCTACTAACTTACTCTTACATACAAAACAGATCTTTCCCCCTTCCTGTACATCAGATATCATTTTGGATCGATACTACACCCAAGGCTGGGTGTGGTGGCTCATGCCTGTAATCCCAGCACTTTGGGAGGCCGAGGCAGGCAGATTACTTGAGGTCAGGAGTTTGAGACCAGCCTGGCCAACATGGTGAAACCCCGTCGCTACTAAAAATACAAACTTAGCCAGGCATGGTGGCGCGCGCCTGTAGTCCCAGCTACTTGGGAGGCTGAGAAATGAGAATCACTCGAACCCAGGAGGTGGAGGCTACAGTGAGCCAAGATTTCACCACTGCACTCCAGCCTGGGCAACAGAGGAAGACCTTGTCTCAAAAAAAAAAAAAAAGAAAAAGGAAAAGAAAGCAAACTACACCCCCGGGTACTTACATAAATGAGATCATTTCTGTAAACACAGCGCAGTAGCAGCATCTAGTATAATAAGCACTCAATAAATACGAGCTATTATTGCTGAGGCAATGCATATTGGGGCTCTTTTTCTCCATCCTCTTGTGTAGCCTAAGTTCGCAGCTGTGTTTGGCAGCCGCCTCATACTAATGAAGCACACTGGGCTTGGGATCATTTCAGACCTGCAGATCTCTTTTGCATGAAATGCAGTGGGGCCAGGGCTCCCTCTTCTGCATTTGTGCAGCTGCTTTTAAGAACATAATGAATGATTTGCATTTGTCTCTTTTCATTTCATCTAGGCTTTGGCCCATCATCCTAACCTGTTGGCTTCATTTTGAATTTTGGATTTTGTTATTGAATGCATCAGATCTCCCTCCAAGCTTTGCTTCCTATAAATTTGATACCCATGACTCATAAGTCATCATCTGAGTCATGATAAAAAATACTGAATAAGGCTGGGCACGGTGGCTTACACCTGTAATCCCAGCACTTTGGGAGGCCAAGGCAGGTGATCACTTGAGGTCAGGAGTTGGAGACCAGCCTGGCCAACATGGTGAAACCCCATCTCTACCCAAAATACAAAAATTAGCCGGGTGTGGTGGCACCCACCTGTAGTCCCAGCTGCCTGGGAGGCTGAGGCATGCAAATTGGTTGACTTTGGAAGGTGGAGGTTATACTGAGCTAAGATGGCACCACTGCACTCCAGCCTGGGTGACAGAGGAAGTCTCTGTCTGTCTGTCTGTCTCTCTCTCTCTCCATGTATATATATAAAATTAGATGGGGACATACCATCAGAAACTTCCCTCCAGCTTGATTCATTTGTGTAACAGTAACAGATATTTACTAAGCACCTATAATGTGCTCTGTAGTGGACACTGTTCCATTCATTAGATGTGGATGTTCAGCCATCTATGTAACTTGGCTAATCATACTTTAAATCTAGCCCTTATTTCTCCATCTTATCCACCAGGAATCCTGACAGATTCTATCAAGTGCTTCGCTAAAATTAAGTATACAATATGCGTAGCAATGCCTTCATGTACCAATCCCTCAGCAATGGAAATAAGGTTAATTTGACTAATTACTCTTAGTAAGCCGCTTTGACCACTGGTAACATCTGCCATCTTTTATAAGCCTATCTGATTGCAGATCAACCTCAGACATACCCATCTGTAGTTTCTGGAATCCACCTTCTCTCTGTCACAAACCTGGGCGACATTTGCTCATCTCTAATTTTTCTCCACCCTTCTCAGCTTCCTGACTTCTCAATATTTACAGTAGGAGTTTGCAATCACACAGTAAAGGTCTTGGATATATTTAGTTGGAGTTAAGAGCGCTGGGCTCCCATAAAGCAGTAGGGCTCTCCTTGAGTTTAGTTTATATATATTTAGTTGGAGTTAAGACTGTTGGGCTCCCATAAAGCAGAAGGGCTCTCCTTGAGTGCTGCATCATCTGTCTTAGATCCCGATTTCCCCATAATCATGTTTATTATCCTTTCCAGGTTGAAGATTATTCTCTCTTCTAAAGAAAATAGAAGAATATTAGGAGAAAATACACTTTAAAATGTTCACTCTTTTATTCACATTACATCATCTGTCTTGAATAATGGGTCTATCTCTTTCCTGTTGCTCTGGCCCTGAGAAAAAAATTAGCTTTTTAAGGCTGCTTTTGTTACGTATGCATTTTCTTGTAATCCCGTCATTCTGGGATTTAATAACAATAGTATTAATACCACCTACCGTTTGTTGGTTACTTACTGTGTTTTAGGCACTGTGCTAAACGCCTTCCATGTATTCATCTCATTAGTAAACATTTCTGAAACTATTCTTACAATTTGTCCTTTAGTTTTTCTTGTTCTTGTCCTCTTAAAATCTGAGCTTAGTCATGAGCTCTCAGTGAAGCTGCTTGTATTTCTTTAAAAACCCTCTTTGCTTCCTCCAAGTGGAGTGGGTTGTACTTCTGAGGTCAGGACAAACTGGGCACCGGAGGAGTTCAGCCTTCCGAGGCTGCAGGAGGGGTGGGTCCCCTGAGGCGAGCAAGATGATGTAAGGCCTTGACTTGGGGTAACAGACAGCCACAGACGGGAAGAGAGAAGCCAACATTTAACCACGGAAGGATGTGAAGGGCGGAGAGGTGGGTTGAGCACTGGGCCCCGGGTGCGGGGAGTGGGAAAAGGTCCAAAGGTGAAACCTGGGAAGCCTGGGCTTGGGTCTGGAAGTGGAGAGAAGGAAGTCATTCCAGGGGGAGCTGTGAGCAATGTGAACCCATCATTTCTGTTTTCACCAGCGAGGGTGAGAATTGAGTCCACAGGAGTGGCTCCCTCCTCTGCTTCCTCGACCTGCAGAGGGCTAAGTGGGGCAACGAGCAGGGTAAAACTTTTCAAGATGTTCTGCTCTTAGCAGAATGAGGTGTTCTGACCATTTCCCAAGAGCCAAATTTCCTCATCAGTCCTGAATGTTGCCTCTGTTCTATGATTTGCGTTTAAAAAAAAGATACAGTCTCCCCACTGTGTTGTCAAATCTGAAATAAGGGACTGTGTTTCTGCAAAATTGTCTTCCAAGGCCAAGCACAGGGTCAATGTTCAGCAAATATTTGGTGAGTTAATGAATGAAATGAAAGCACTCTCCTTATGCTCCTTGGCTGGGTGATGTGGAGAAGAGTTCCAGAACAATATAATTTAGTTTCTTTCTCCTTTTAACCGACCCTAGAAATTCTCCACAAGGCATATGCAAATACCCCAGACATGTATTTTTCCAGGCGTGTGTTTTATGTGCAAATACTCCTGCATATGTATGATTTTATTTTACTTTTTGAGACAAGGTTCATTGTCCAGGCATTGTCTAATGCACCAGTGCATTGGTGCCATCTCGGCTCACTGCAGGCTTGACTGTCCGAGCTCAGGTGGTCTTCTCACCTCAGCCTCCCAAGTAGCTGGGATGACAGGTGCACACCACCATGCCCAGCTAATTTTTTGTATTTTTAGTAGAGGTGGGGTTTCACTATGTTGTCCAGGCTGGTCTTGAACTCCTGGGCTCTAGCAATCTGTCCACCTTGACCTCCTAAAGTGCTGGGATTACAGGCATGAGCTTCTGCTCATATACGTTACTTGTTCATCTGACTGAAGACCCCAAAAGAGACCAGCACCCCAAAGAAGCATGTATTACTCTTTGGAACCAGAAGCAAACATCCTTCTGTTTGCTTGGGATGCATGGGATGAGCATGCAGTAGGTGTTTAATAAATACTTGTTGACTAATTAGGGGGCATAAATATGTAAAAGTGGTAAATTAGCAAGAAAGAGCTGCAGTGTAGATAATCAAATAACAAAGTTGTCTAGGACAAGAGAATCTATCCCTGAGGGTTCTGTGTAGGAGGAGAGGTGGTGTTGGCTAGTGAGGCAGATCTGCCTTCTAATTAGGCTCCAATCAGGATAATATTGCAATTAGCTCGGGATATTATAGCAGTTAGCTTCTATTCTTGGAACAAATTCCTGGGAGATTTAAGTTGGGTGGTCAAAGAAGGTTGTCCCAGGAATAAATTTGCTGTGAACCGCTTTGGAGTGACTACTTCATATGTGCCTAATTGAACCGCCAATGTAAACCTGATTGGATTGTTTCCTTCTTTATCAGCGACACTTAAACATGAGCTCAGGAATTTGGACAGCCACTTGACAACAGAACACAGCTCGGGAAATTGCAGATTTCAAATTTCAGAAAAGTCGATGAATTTAGACAACTTGAGTGTCTTCTTTGTGTTAGGGTAGACAGGCTTTGGCCTCCAAGATCTGGCTGACAAGTGCTTGCTGCTGAGACAGGCACTGAAAAGAGTAAAAAATATAATGTCTTCAATTATCTTCCCAGTTATTGAGACACTTAAAAACTCCACCCCAGCCCACCCTGACAGTCTCCTGTAAGGAGCTCGATTTTCTCTGTGTCAACCTGATGACAGACCCAGGAGGATGTTGTGTCTGGGAATGTTTGCTCTTCCTGGCTGGGGTGAGTAGGGCTTGGCAGCAGAGACAGTGCGAACAGAACCAAGCCACGAATCCTGGCTCTCAGTCCATCCAGCCAGCAGCTTTTCGCTTCATCCTTCACCCTCCACACTTCTTCTCTTTCTTCTGCATCAGGAGAGGCAGATGTAGAGCCCAGAGTTTTTTGTCAAAGAGCCTGAGTTGGAATCCTGCCTGGCACCATCGCTGGGGGGTGACTGTGGCTTTCTGAGGCCCAGTTTCGTCATCTGTAAAATGGGCATGATAATATCTGCCCAGATCATTTCAGGAGGTTGGTTGTTGAGAAGGGGTGGTGCCTGTACGACTGCCCTAAGCTTGAAAGGACAGCAATCGGTGCCGGCTTTGTAGCTCACAACCTTTACCTTAATGCTGACCATCACAGGGTCTTGGGACAGGCCCTAGGACCAGCCCCCCCACCCCTGCTGGTGCAGGGCTTCCCTGCAGATGGCGCTGTGGCCTGGAGAATGCAGCCAGCAGTAAATCAGGGCAGCTTGATTAAACATGTCCAAGTCTAGTCAAGCCAGACTAGATGTGGGCGTGTTTGGCACTATAGGTGGATCCAGTCTGGATTTCCTTTACCTGCATGTCCTGGGTGTGTATCCCTCACAAAAGTTCCCCCCCCCCGCCATCACATTCGCACCTCACCAAATTAAGCCACCCAGCCCCCACTTGGCCCCCTGGGAACCACTGCAGCAGGCAGTGTGTTTAATCCCTGTGAAGCATTTTAGCATTAGATGAAGATGACGCCTTGGGCTCCCATCCGCCTGTGACAGAGGCTGCCAGCTCCACTCTTGGAAACACCCTTGTTCTGACTTAGTTTCCCATCCAAGATGAAGGTAGGCAGACTGAAAAAGCCAATGCTAAAAGAAAGAAGACCCCAAGACCCCTGTGTGAAGCTTAGAAGGCAAAGGCCTGTCTTCACAGACCCAGCTAAAGAGCTAGGCTTTGGCGCCACCACATCCTGTTTGGAATCCAAGCTCCACCGTTTAGCATTTGTGTGACCAGGGGCTTGTTAAGGAAGGCCCCAAGGCTCCCTTCCCTGCGTTTAAAAAGAAGAGATGGTACCTGCTTTATAGGATGCAGTGGTGAGGGTTCAATGAGAAGAGGCGTGCAATAGGCTTGGTATAGTGCCTGGCACATGGGGATATTCAAATAGTGGTGACTATTAGATCAGGAGCAGACATTGGGGTAGGAGGTATCAGCCCGGGGAGGAGACGACAAGGAGAGTTAGGGAGGGAAGGACATGCCAGGGAAGAGACGGTGGGCTCTGCAGAGGAAGGCTTCTTGGTACCTCTCGAAAGCTGCTGTGGGAACACACCTTTACTCTGCTGACATTTTCAGGCAGCCGTGCTGGCAGGGATCTGGGCACCTGGCAAAGCGAGCTGACCATCTGGCCGGCTGTTTCTGCAACAAAAAGAGATGGTGTCAAAGGTTTTGGGAGCTGGGCTCCTTTGACCCACAGTTGGCACCGGAGGCCAAAGAAGTCCTCCTGGAGACCATCACCTTCTCATCAGCAGTCTTCCAGCCAGCACACTGCAGCGGCCAGGGAGTGCAGGATTGTCTCCAGGAAGCCAGTGCCAAGGCCAGAGGCCCAGAGCCTGCACTGAGCAAATCGCCAGGGAGTAGTGACAGCCCTTCCTTCCTGGTCAGTGCTCTTGTCCCGTGGGGCTACTATCTCCTCTGGATCCTATGAAGACTGCTCCCTGCCATGGCCATGATTACCTGTCACAATGCACAGTTAGAAGGGCAGGTTCTGAGGCCAGGCTACCTGGGTTCATGCATTAGCTGTGTGACCTTGGGCAAGTTACTTAGCCACATTTTGCCTCAGTTTTCTGGACTACAAAATGGAGTTGTGAGAGTTCACCAAGTTCATGCTTATAAGGAGATGGCAGCAGTGCCTGGCATTTAAAAAGTGCCCCACAGGTGTTATCTGGGGCTGTTGTCATCTCTGTGGCCAATTGTGCATCGGTTCCAGGTCTTGGGGTCATGTCTGTGTGCCTGGTGCCCTAGGCGCCCCAATATCTAGTCTCTTTTTCTCCCATTAAAAAATCAATCTCACTTCTCTGTCTCCGTATCTTTCTCCCTTTCATCTTCCCTTTCTTAGCACATTATTTATTCAACAAACACGGATGAAGTGCCTGCCCTGTGCCAGGCGCTGGGGACGGGGAGGATGGGGGGCTACAGAGATGGAATAAACAGTGAGCCCTGCACAGGACCCTCCGAGTGCCCACAGCTAGGCAGAACAGCAGTTAGTCCATGCTGATGCAGGATTCATCATCGTCACGGGGGAGCCAGAATCTGGAGACACCCAGGCCCTGAAGACGGAGCCTGCCCAGCCCCCACCGAAAAGAGAGCTGCTATTGGCCTCAGCGTCCAGGAAGAGCCGGGTGATTCAGCGGGATGGAGATCCTCCTTCCCAAGACAAGATGGGGGCAGCAGAGGTGAGATTCTGGCTGGGAGTGAATGGGTCTGCTGGCTGACAGCTTGGCTGTCACATTCAAAAGCTTATGCATGGACAGTGCCCCTCTGCCCTGCTAATGACAGGGATGTCACTCACAGGTCTCCCCTGGATTGTGCTGAACCAGACATTGCTGCCTTTGCCTAGGCAGGGTAATAGATGTCATGAGGGCTTGGGAAGCTTCGGGGGGAAAGTTAGGCTAGCTGCCCACCCCTCAATCATGCCACGCATCCCCAGAGTCACACAGAAATGTTCTTACACACCTCTGTGCCTTGGCGTGGCTGCTCCCTCTGCCCAGCCTGCCCTCCCCTGGATCGGGCCTTCTCCATCTGAGCGTCCCACATGTCCCCAAGCCTCAGTCCCCAGGAAGCTCTGGGAGCCTGCAGTGCTCCAGGATCACGGGAGTCCCTACCTCCCCCCAGTGGCCCTGATGCCTTGGACATGCTTTTACTACCACACTGTCACATTGGGTGGTCATTATTTGTTTAGGTGTCTGTTCTCCTTACCCTAGACCTTGAGTTCTTGAGGCCAAGAACAGCCAAGTCTCAGCTTTCTCTGCAGGACCGAGCACACAGTGGCACTCTGCAAATGCGTGCTGAGGAATGGATTGTCATTACTGATGTCACCATCCACCCCTGCACAAGTCTTGACACGGAGCAGCCTCCCACCCCTGCTGGAAGCCTGGCTTAAAGTGACCAACCTGCTTTAGTGAAGGGTTGGGATTTGGAAGGCCCACTGGATACAAGGATCTAGAATGAGGAGGTCTTTTCCTATTGAGGACCAAAGCTCTCAACTCTTTTTTCCTAATAAACTAGGAGAGACCAGTTTGGAATTGTCTCTAAATGTACAGGATGAGTTTGAGTTTAGAGGTAGCGGAGCCTCTTGTTCCCAACTGAAGGCACTCACGAAACCTGAACTGCACCCACTTGGAGGAAAGTGAGATGGGGCTTCCCAGTGAGAACCCAGGGAGATGCCTCAAAGGCTACAGAGGGAACAAACAAACAAGCAATTTAATTTAGATTTTTTAATGCAGAAATGAAGTGTTCTGCTTGTTTGCTTTTAAAATGGAGAACAGAGAACATAAAATGACTTCACAAATGAAGGAAGTAATTAGAAAAAATTACTCCAGTTCTATGTGATGGCCAGTAAAGGAAGAGAGAGCACAGAAAAGATAGAACGGGAAGGGTAGATGGGAAGGAAGGAGAGTACGACACAGAGATGATGACGCAAAGAGAGAGAGTGGAGAAGAGATGAACATGGAACCATCCCTCCACACACACACATTTTGATCTTATGGAAAACTTGCTTTGTAAAATTAAAGTTTGTCTTTTGTTGTTTTTATACTATAAGAGAGTGATTTGAATACATTTATTGTTTTCTGACTTCTAGAATAAGAAGTTGCCAGGGAGAAGTCCAATGCCATTCTTAGTCTTGATCTTTTTTTATAATCTTTTATTTTTCTCTGTGGAAAATTTTAAGTGTTTTTTTTTTTTTTTTTTTTTTTTTTTTGAGATGGAGTCTCACTCTGTCACCCAGGCTGGAGTCCAGTGGTGCGATCTCTGCTGACTGCAACTTCCGCCTCTCAGGTTCAAGCAATTCTTGTGCCTCAGCCTCCCAAGTAGCTGGGATTACAGGCATGTGCCACCATGGCCAGCTAATTTTTGTATTTTTAACAGAGATGGGGTTTCACCATGTTGGCCAGACTGGTTTTGAACTCCTGACCTCAAGTGTTCCGCTTGCCTTGGCCTCCCAAACTGCTAGGATTACAGGCGTAAGCCACTATGCCTGGCCTAAATTTTAAGATTTTACTTTCATATACATCACTATGAAATTAGCGTGGGCCTTTTTTCATTCATTGTATTGGGTGCACAATGGGCTCATAAACTCTGCAGATGCAGGTCATTCAGTCCTAGGAAGTGATTTTGTATTATTTCTTTGATAATGGACTCTCCTCCATTTCTTCTACTCCCTATTCCTTTTGCTGGGCCTCCTAGATGGATCTTCTGCTTTTCTATTTTCTCTCTGATTTTCCATACCTTTATTTTTTTTCCTCTTCCAGGTAGATTTCCTTGACCTTATCTTCCAAATCCTCTACTGACTATTTTATTTATGGGATCAAATTTTCAGTACTTTGCACTGTTTTTCTGATTATTCTTTTTTTTTTAAAAAGAGTTTTATTGGAGGTACACTTTACATACTCTAAAATTCACTCATTTTAAGTGTCTAATTCAATGATTTTTAGTAAATTTACAGAGGTCTGTAACCATCACCACAATCCAGTTTAAATTATTCTTTTGTGTATAGTTGTTTGTTTTGGTATCATGGGTGAAATGTCTCCTCTTATCTTTGTGTGTGTGTGTGTGTGTGTGTGTGTGTGTGTATGTATGTGTGAGACGGAGTCTCACTCTGTTGCCCAGGCTGGAGTGCAGTGGCGCAACCTTGGCTCACTGCAACCTCCACCTCCCAGGTTCAAGCACTTCTCCTGCCTCAGCCTCCCAAGTAGCTGGGATTACAGGTGCCCGCGACCACGCTTGACTAATTTTTTGTATTTTAGTAGAGATGAGGTTTCACCATGTTGGCCAGGCTGGTCTCGAACTCCTGACCTCAAGTGATCCACCCACCTCAGCCTCCCAAAGTGCTGGGATTATAGGCATGAGCCACTGTGCCCGGCCATCCTCCACCTGTTACAATGCAGCCAAAAGGCCCTCACTAAATGCTGTCCCCTAATTTCAGACTTCCCAGCCTCTGGAACTGTGAACCAAATAAACTTCTATTGTTTATAAATTACCCAACCCCTGGCATTCTGTTATAACAGCAAAAAATGGACCAAGACAAGGTGATATCTATCCTTGCAGATCCCTAAAAAAAGAGTTCCTGGGAGTTGATGGATCTTTAATACCTGCTTGAGGGACAAACCAGATACTCTTTTGAGAGCCCATCTAATTCTGGGATTCTACCCTCAAGTGGGTCGAGGGGCTCAGAGTTTGCAAAGCTAGAGAGCATCAGGACCAGGGACAGACCCAGGTATTGTGAAACCTGAAGCTTATACAATTTTCGGTGCTTTGTATAAGAAAAATAATGCAAAATTATGGATGTCAAATTAGATACGGGGCCTAGGAAGGGGCTCGTAAACTCTGCAGTAGTGGGCCTTAAGCATAAGCTTATTAGCCTCCCAGTAAAGCCTCCTCTGTCTAGGACAGAACCATATTCCTTTGGAGCCAGTAGATGTCAATGTGTTTTCCCCCAACAGACTTGGTCTTCCAGATTCTACATCTCCCTCATGATTTCCCCCACCCCCCAAATTTCTAACTCAGCAAAAGCTTATTGAATGCCCACTGTGTGCAAGGCATTGGGTTGGGCCACTTCATTACCTGCCTCTGTGGCAGGACTGAGATTATCACCCGCCCAGGGAGAAGCACATCTGACTCAAGATGCCCCTGAGTCTGTGCAGGTACCATCAAGGCAGAGGAAGAGTAGGATGGGCACAGAAAACCAGATGGGAAGCAGGGCCACATCTGATCTAAGGACACAGGTGGTCTCCTGAGGACATCAGGCCCCTGTGCTCAGAGGAGAAATCCATGCTGCCCTCTGTCTCACTTCTAAAAGGAATTGTTGCCGCAGAAACTGCACAGAGACCTCAGAAACCTGAGTTGGAGTGGAAGGCTCAGCTGTTTTCCTGCTGCCCCTCTGTCAGACACATCACCCCTGTTGTGGGACTGGAGTCAAATGTCATCACTCAGAGTCAGCAGCCCTGCACTTGGTCTGGAGCCCAGCTGCCAGCCCTGTCCCCACAGTTGTCCCCGGCCCTGTCTGGGCCTTTTTGAGCTGATTGAACTACAGCGTCTAGAAAACTCCAGGCCAATTCTAGGTTCTGTCTACAATCTCTGAGTGTTTTCTTTTCTCTTGGAATGTTTAACCAGCAGAAAAGCACACGCCAGCAGTGGTTTCTGAGGCCCTCTTCACCTTGCCAGATGACCAGGCCTTGCCAGGGACCCACTGGGTCTCTGTCATCTCCCCGAGCTTTTTTCCTCATCTGTAAAACTGAGACGAGAACCCCTATGAAGGGTAGTTTTATGACTGTGGTCAAGGTCAACCTGGGTCTGGGTGTGGGAAGGGGTTACTGATATCTCACAGTCTATCTTCTGGTCTAGCTGCACAGGTGATAGCCACCGGTCCCCACCAGTTAGATGTAGTGTTGGAGATAATCAGGCAGGTCAGGGCCCTCAGATGCCCCAAATTTGCTTTATGGTTTATGACATTCTCCCTTGGTTTGTACTGACAATGCTGGCTGGGAAGGAATAAAAACAGCCAAACTTCTTAAGGTGATTTGCCAGAGAATTTTTATTTGGATACACACTGTACTGAACACAGACCTGAAAATGCATTTTAAAAGGCTTTCTAATGAAGCGAATACAAAACAACTCACACATTAGACAAACCTCTGTGGTACAGCCATACTGGGGAGAGCAGAGGCTTTCTCAGAGAAGGTGGGCCAAGGAAGAGGTGGGGGAGATGTGAGGATGGCCCAAGAAGGTTTAGGGAGGGATGGTTTAGGCTCCCCTCTGAAGTTCACTGTGACCCCTATGTCCACCCAGAGAGCTCAGTGCCCTATCTCTGTTATTTATACTAGTTGCTTCCCAAGCTTCCTGGGCTTTTCTCTAATTTGGGGTGCAATTTAGGGGCCCCACTGATGAACTTTAAAATCCATTGATATTGGGCCGGGTGTGGTAGCTCACACCTGTAACCTCAGCACTTTGGCAGGCAAAGGTGGGAGGATTGCTTGAGGCTAAGAGTTCAAGACCAGCCTGGGCAACATAGTGAGACCCCCATCTCTACAAAAATTTTTAAAATAAATTAGCCAGGCATAGTGGCCTGAGCCTGTAGTCCCAGCTACTTGAGAGGCTGAGGCAGGAGGATCGATTGAGCCCAGGAATTTGAGGCTACAGTGAGCCAAGATTATGCTACTGCACTCCAGCCTGGGCAACAGAGCGAGACCCTGTCTCTAGGAAAGAAAATCCATTGATATTATATGCAAAACTTTATGGGTGTGAAAAAAATCTCATGTGGCCGGGTTTAGAATTCTTTTCTGGGAAGGGGGCCTGAGCTTTTACCTGCTCTCCAGTGGGTTCAGCACCCACCATGGAAACCATCATGGTAGACCATGCTAAGGCAGGAAAAGGTGGGCCAGCACATGATTCCAGCAGGGCCACTGCAAGAGTGGGGAATGCAGACCACCTCCAGTTTCGGGGTGGGCTGGGTACCCAAAGGAAGATAGAGACTCAAGCCCCAGGATGTCGTTTCCCTCACAAGGTCTGTCCCCATGCTACCTGGACAGTAGTCAAGACCCTTCTATGGATGATCCCATTCAAAGCACCTGTTTGGCACCCCTGATGAACCTGGCACTTGTGGGGAACATAAGGAAGGTCAGACATGACCCTTGTCAGCCTGTATGGGCGCTCCTAGTCTAGGGGGCTGGGGAAACAGGCACCCAGAGAAATTACAGGGTTCTGTGGAGTGTGCTACACATGAAGGTAAAATAACCGGGCAGCACGGAGGGAAAAGTTAGCTCAGCTCATTCGGGAAGCTGGAAGCCACCCATGGACCTTAGAGTGAAACACCAGCCACCCATGGGCCTTAGCATGAAACACCAGGCTGTGTGATTTCTGAGGACCTCAGTTTCCTTATTAGTACCATATGGCAGTAACTATTTATGGAGTTGGGAGAGTCACATGAAGTCATGTCCACACAGTACATCCATGGATTGGACCTTCAAGCGGAATTTGCCTTGTGGAAAGATCTAGAAGGACACCAAAAGCAGCAAGGGCAACATGGATAAGAGGCATGGCTCGGCAGGGCACTTTGTGCCGACTCAGCGATGGGTCCATGCTGTGACTTGGAGAGACTCACTTTTGATGGTCCAGCAGCGTTCAGGTTCAATGACTCAGCAATTCTTGATTCAATGATGTGGTCATTTGAAGATTTGTGGGTACCGGCGATTAAGTAAGCAGAGTGTTTATAAATCTAGGCTGCTGATAATCATAATAATAATCGCTGCTAAAAATGATTGAGAGCTTACTATGTGCCAGGCTGCACATAGCATTTACGGATTAACTCACGGAATCATTAGGTCACGCTAATGGAAGGGACTTGGGTAATCCCTTTGCCAAGGAGCCACCTGTCACCTTTAGTTTCAGTTTATTCCTCCCCCTCCCATTCTTACTCAGGCCTCCCCACCCTTACCTCCCCATAAGTCATGACCCTCTCCTAAAAGTCCTAGAAGTTCAGAGCCAGAAGGGACTTGGGAGATCCCTAGTCCAGTTCCTTTTTTTTTTTTTTTTTTTTTGAGACAGGTCTCACTCTCTTGTCCAGGCTGGAGTGCAGTGATGGGGTGATCACAGCTCAATGAAGCCTTGACCTCCTGGGCCCAAGTGATCCTCCCACCTCAGCCTTCCAAGTAGCTGGGACTACAGTTGCATGCCACCACACCCAGCTATTTTTTTTTATTTTTATAGAGACAGGGTCTCACTATGTTTCCCAGGCTGGTCTCAAATTCCTGGGCTCAAGCAATCCTCCCGCCACGGCCTCCCAAAGTGCTGGGATTACAGGCATGAGCCACCACACCTGGCCTCAGCTCCTCATTTTATACAGAAGGAAATTAAGCCCACAAAAGGAAGGGACTTGCTTTTCTAGAGTACAGAGAAAGGGCCTCTGAGCACCTGTGTAGGTGCTTGGTGAATCCAGCCAGGAGGCCTGATTATCCTTCATTGACTATCCATGTGATCTTGGGTGAGGTTCAGAGTAACAGTCAAGCCAGTGCTCAGCTGGGTGTGTCCACACCTCCCTGGTACTCATATGCACTCCGCTCTTCTTCTGGCTGTCAAGTCCCTAGATGACCCAGGCCACCTCGTTTTCCCTCAGGTCAAGCAGCTGAGGTGGGGGTTCAGGCCTCTCCAGGGCTGTAGCTCAGGCCTCAGGAGGTGCAGGAGACACCTGGGAGGTTCAGAGAGGCACAGTAACTTTAGATGTGTGCAGGTGGCCAGAAATAGCCACTGAGCAGTGCTATGGCCCTGCCCAGGCCAGTACCGTGGCCAGCCTGGGAAGCTAAATCTTCAAGACTAGCTTAGTTAGGATTGCAGTCTGGTTTCCCCAAATCCTTCAAACCCAGAGCCATCCCAGGCTGGAGTGCAGTAGCATAATCATAGTAGCCTGAGCTGTCTTCCTCTGTCTAATCCCTTGACTGTATTCCAATGTCTTCAACCCTGAGATAGACTTACTGATGCCCCTGAACTTATACCTTCTCCCCTTCTCTGTCCCTCACGCCTGCCTGGCCCCATCACGGTCCCTCGCCCTTCCCAGTTGAGCCTCAGCTCTTGCCTGGCTTCACAGGGGTCTCCTCCCTGACGCCTGTTCTCACTTCACAGCCACCTGTAAGTCGACCCTGCCTTAATCTTCCACCAGCAGAATTTGTGTGGGAAAATAGACATAACATAAAATTTACCATTTACCTTTTTAATCATTTTTTTGTTTGTTTTTGTTTTTGTTTTTTGTTTTGTTTTTGAGACTGAGTCTCACTCTGCTGCCCGGGCTGGAGTGCAGTGGCACAATTTTGGCTCACTGCAACCTCTGCCTCCTGGGTTTAAGTCATTCTCCTGCCTCAGCCTCCCGAGGAGCTGGGAATACAGGCATGCACCACCATACCCGGCTAATTTTTGTATTTTTAGTAGAGACGGGGTTTTGTCATGTTGGCTAGGCTGGTCTCGAACCCTGACCTGAAGCAATCCTTCTGCCTCGGCCTCCCAAAGTGCTGGGATTACAGGCGTAAGCCACTGCACATGGCCCATTTTAATCATTTTTAAGGTGATAATTTAGGGGCATCAATCACATTCAGGATGTTGTACAATCATCACCACTATCTATTTCTAAAACTTTTTCATTACCCCAAACAGAAACTCTGAACCAATTAAGCAACATCTCCACATCCCCCACACCACCCAACCCCTAGTAACCTCTAATCAATGTTTCTGTCTCTGCTAATTTGCCTATTCTAGATACCTCATATAAGTGAAATATTTGTCCCTCTATATTTGGCTTCTTTCACTTAGCACAATGTCAAGGTTCATCCATGTTGTAGCATGTGTCAGAGCATCATTCCTTTTTATGGCTGAATAATATTCCATTGTCTATATACACTTTGTTTATCCATTCATTTACTGATAACACTGGGTAGTTTCCATCTTTTGACTATCGTGAATAATGCTGCTGTGAATATTTGTGTACAAGTATCTTGTTTGAGTTCCTGCTTTCTTTCTTTTTTTTTTTTTTTTTGAGACAGAGTCTTGCTGTTGTCACCAAGGCTGGAGTGCAGTGGCACGATCTCAGCTGACAGCAACCTCTGCCTCCCAGCTTCAAGCAATTCTCCTGCCTCGGCCTCCCAAGTAGCTGAGATTATGGGCATTTGCCACTATGCCTGGCTTACGCCTGGCTAATTTTGGTATTTTTAGTAGAGATGGGGTTTCACCATGTTAGTCAGGCTGGTCTCAAACTCCTGACCTCAGGTGATCCACCTGCCTCGGTCTCCCAAAGTGCTGGGATTACAGGCATGAGCCACCGCGCCCAGTCTTGGGTTCCTGCTTTCGATTCCTTTGGGTACATACCTAGGAGTGGAATGGCTGGATCAAATGATAATTCTATGTTTAGCTTTTTAAGGAACCACCAAACTGCTTTCCCCAGTGAGAGCACCATTTTACATTCTCACCAGCAACATGTATGGGTTCTGATTTCTCCATCCTGAACAACTCTTGTTATTTTTGAAACAGGTTTCTTTCCTTTTCTTTCTTTCTTTCTTTCTTTTTTTTTTTTTTTTTTGTTGTTGTTGTTGAGAAGGCGTTTCGCTCTTGTTGCCCAGGCTGGAGTGCAATGGCACGATCTCCGCTCCTCACAACCTCTGCCTCCCTGGTTCAAGTGATTCTCCTGCCTCGGCCTCCCGAGTAGCTGGGGGATTACAGGCATGCGCCACCATGCCCGGCTAATTTTGTATTTTTATTAGAGACGGGGTTTCTCCATGTTGGTCAGGTTGGTCGTGAACTCCCGACCTCAGGTAATTTGCCTGTCTCAGCCTCCCAAAGTGCTGGGATTACAGGCATGAGCCACGGCACCCAGCCGAAACAGGTTTCTTATTCTTTCTAGCAACAGCCCCCTCTGGGTCATCTTCAGGAGGTTTCTGTTCTCTTTAGAACTCGACCTCAAATGGTCCCATCACATCCCAAGTCTCCTTAGCCCAACTGCTGCTGCAGTAACCCAGGAAGTGGGGTGCTGAGATGAAGGTCCACATCAGCAGGTCTAGGGTGGGGCCCCGGAACTGGCATTTCTAACAACTTTCCAGGAGGTGCTGATGCTGCTGGTCTGGGGATCACTGGAGAACCAAGGCTTGAAGGCATCACATTTTATATTTTGCTCTAGGAGGTTTCTGCTTAGTTCTTTCCCTTCCACATTTGCATAAAACAGAAGTCCCGCAACTCAAGATCTTGTTAGGCTCTGGGGAGGAAGACAGGGAAGGGATTCCTTCCCTTCCTCAATTCCCAGACTCTCTGTCCTGCTCCGTCTGGAATATGAGTGTCCCCTGTTCTGTCTCTGCAAACAAGTCAGGGCCTTTGCTGGGGCCAACAGCGGCACAAGAATTAAGTTCCAAGTTAGCTTTGGATCAGCTTCAATCGACTTTTCACTCTGGAGCTGTTCTAGGTGAGGCATTGGCATTTTATTCAGTGTGTTAAATGGCTGACAGGCGTTGAGTCTGGTGAAAGATTGCCCTGAAATACCTCCCTCAAGGCCTGTGGGAAAAAAACAATGAAAGCCTGGCCTCTCCTCTGGAGCAGAGAGCCTTTCATCCAGGCCCCAGAGCCGTCCACTGAAGCTCTGTCCAAGGTAGCCAGTCACAGGGTCCTCTGCTTCAGAGCTCCCAACTCTGGCTCCCTCTGACCCGCCCCTTTCTCTTTCTCCCAAACTCTAGCTTTGGAGACCTTTGCCTACTGTTGGCCTCTGGTTTTGGCAAACAGTTTCCAACATCTCAGATTTCCCCATTTTGCATACAAATCACTTCCCTTCTGTGGGCCTCAGTTTCCCCATTGTTCAAATTAAACGACGAGAGCAATCATTTTGTAACCATGTTCCACAGAGCTCGAGGATTTGCTGAAGGCCAAGGTATACCCCGAGTTCGCCACCTCTGCTTTATTAGAGTGGCCTCGTTTGTATTTGATATCTGAAAGTTCTATGTAAACATCTCATTTGGAAGACAAAGTTCTGCTGCGAAAAAGTAGTTTGAAAATCAACAGCCGAGATGATCTTGAACATTTTCCCCTCTGGTTTCATCTTCTATATTCTATAGTTCTTTGACCATTACATCTTTTCCAAGTCCCAGCCTGCATGTGACACCAGTCTTGAATTTTCCTTGAGCTTCTGGAACTCAATGCTCAGGAACACGTGTTTCTTCCATGACAGGGATAGGGCAGTGGCCGGCTGGCTGGGTGGTGACTGCTGCAGCCCTCTGGCCAGTCTAGGAGGGCATGGCACCTCAAGCAAGGTGGAGTGGGGCTGAGTAGGGGAAGGAGGTTGCAGTGGTCACTACGAGCCTTCCCGGGTGTGTTTGTGTGTGTGTTTTCCACGTGGAAGACGCCACCCACGAAGGAGTAGGAACTCGTTTCACAGTTCCCGTGACAGTCCTGTGTGAAACACCAGTGAACTCCCAGGCCCAGTGGAGGGTGAGAAGGGAGGTCAAGTGGGAGCCACCCACAAGGATGTTTTCTGGCTATCAAATTGGCCTCATGGGCCTGAAGTTGACACGCATCAGCACGATGAATGAGCCTGTAATACCTGATCATCAGGACAGAAGCAAGCGTCCCTGGGATGCTTCTCTGGGAGCCAGAAGGGTGGTAGGAAGAGGGTAAAATATGCTGAGTTGAAAGAGCTGAGGCTGTTTCTTCTGGAGAAGAGCAGGCAGAAGGCTAGGGTGGGTAGATGGGGGACTATCTATTTATCAGGCTCAGGTACACGTATCCTTATTGCAGGAAATGTGAGGTACAGGCTTCTGGATTTATGGTGAGGGAGAGGCAGGACTCTAAATCATTTTGCAGACCCTGAAGCCCTGACTGGAGGCTTCTCAGGCTGGAATACATTACGTGGTGGGAGCTCCTCCAGTGATGCACCATCAATTGTGGCACCGTGGCTACTCCAGAGGCACTGGAAATATTAAAAGGGAGGAAGGAAGATGGGAACTGTGCAACGGCATTGTATGTATAAAGGGAGTGCCCAGGCGCCTGGGGTGAGGGTGAAGCTCCCACTGGAGTTCCCATAGTTCTAGCTGTGCTCTGGCACTTAGCTCTGTAAATCTGCCCAAAGACCCTGACAATGGAGTAGAAAGGGCTTTGCAGTCAGATGAATTTGGGCTTGAATCCTAGCTCTACTTATTGGCAGCTAGATGACCTTGAGCATCTTATTTGAAAACTCCTAAATCTGTTTCCTTAGCTGTAAAGTAGGAATAATACCCAAGGATGTCACTGTTTGTTTTTCATCCACAAGCCAATCTCCCTTTCTCCTTTGATTTTGTTTAGATGAAACATTAGGGAAGAAGGGCCTCTCCTGCAGCTTCAGCAAGATAAACTGCAATTGGTCGGATCTAAGCATAATCATGTCATTTTCTTTTAGCTATTGATTGGTTTAGGAGAGGGCATGTGACCTAATTTTAACCAATGAGATTTTTCTTTCTGATTATGTCAGAGAGTCCTACTGTCATCTTCCTACCATAATGTGGTTGGGTGAGGATGTGATGCTTGGAGCTGTGGCAGCCATTCTGCAACCATGAGGTGATAAGCCTAAGAAAGAAAAGAAAACACAGCAAGGATGGTGATGCAGAAAAATAGAAAGAAGCTGGGTCCTTGAGCATTTTGCTGATCTGTGGAACTGTAATAGGTTCATTGCTCAATGTGCGAGGCAAGTCAATATGCTGAGACACTAGGTTGCAGCAGAGAAAGAAGTTTAATCATAGGGTCGCTGGATGAAGAGAAGGGAAGGAACTTCAAATTTATCTCCCTGAGGAGTTTGGGGCTAGGGTTTTTAAAGGATTTTGGAGTGGGCCAAACTGTGGAGATCGTTGATTGGCTGAAGAGTACAGGGTGAAGTCATGGGACAGGGAGATGAAGAAGCTGAATTCTCTTACTGAGCCCATTCCTCTGTGGAAAACATCCGAAGTGATCCTTAAACAAAAGCCTTATGATTTTTTTTTGGAGGGGCTGTTAACAGCTTTATTGAGACATATACTACACATACCATACAATTCACCCACTTAAAGTATTCCTAGTATCTTCACAGAGTTGTGCAAACTTCACTACAACCAATTTTAGAATATTTTCTTCACCTCAAAAAGAAACTCTCTATGCTTTTGCTATCACTTCCCAACCCCCTACATCCCCCAGCTTTAAGCAACTATTAATCCACTTTTTCTCTCTATGGATATACCTATTTTGGGCATTTCACATAAGGAATCTAATATATAGTATTTATGACTGGCTTCTTTTACTTAGCATAATGTTTTCAAGGTTTATCCATGTTATAGCGTGTATCACTACTTTATTCATTTTTATGGCTGAATATTATTTCATTATATGGATACGCTACATAAAATTTTAGGATTTGGCCAGGTGTGGTGGCTCACACCTGTAATCACAGCACTTTGGGAAGCTGAGGGGGGTGGCTCATTTGATGTCAGGAGTGTGAGACCAGCCTGGCCAACATGGTGAAACCCCGTCTCTACTAAAAATACAAAAATTAGCCAGCTGTGGTGGGGGGCGCCTGTAATCACAGCTACTTGGGACACTGAGTCAGAAGAATTGCTTGAACTCAGGAGGTGGAGGTTGCAGTGAACCGAGATTGTGCCACTGCACTCCAGCCTGGCAACAAGAGTGAAACTCTGTCTCAAAAAAAAAAAAAAAAAAAAAAAAAAAAAAAAAGCTTTAGGATTCTGATTTCAGAGACTCTGTCTATAGGAGCAATGGGGATGCAAACAGTCAGGATCTAGCACTACCCGACCTCTAGCAACAAGGAAATGGGCCAAAGTGCAGCCTGATTAGTGCTGAATTCTAACTACATTTCTGTCCAGAACCTGGCATGCAACCCTTGTCAACCCTCTGGGGGCAGTGTCAGTTGCTGCATGGACTCTGGGATTGTGTGTGTCTCCAGACTTCTTATCTGAGAGCGAAGAATCTTTATTCCATATGACATTGGCAATTGGGTATTCCATTACCTGCACCTAAAGCATTCCTCCCTGTAGTACAGCAATCTCACAGGGTTGTTGTGAGCATTAAATAAGATAACAAATATGCAAAAATTCCAAGCCTAGAACTTGGTTTAGTGTAGGTGTTCAATACATGCTAATTTCTTCCCTCTCCTCTATTTTAATCTCTTAACTTTAGATTTTTTTTCTACTCTACCAATCTCACAAGATTGTGCTAAAAAACAAATGAGATCATTGTTATTTATTGCCACAATAATGCTGTATAACAAATAGCCACAAAACCTGAGTGGCATACCACAATAAACATTTCTTTAGCCCACAGACGGGAGACACTGTTAACTTGGGTAACAAAGGGGCGGATGCACAGGCCTGTGAATCTACTAAAAGCCATTGAATTAAATGGGTGAATTTTATGGTATGTGAATTACATCTCAACAAAGCAGCTAAAAAGAAAAAAGGAGGATGATTGCAGAGTAGGGAGAGGAGGGAAGAATTACTAGGTGGTGGTGATACCATCCATCTCCTATAAGGCTGCTGGGGCCCCACCATGCAGGACCATTCACAACCCTGCTTGTTAAGGTTTTCTCTGCCATCCTTGAAAATAATCACTGGTTGCATAACGGACGCTGTGAGGAAAGATTCTGCTGACAGCAATTCACTCTGTGGCTGACTTTGCTGGAGCACAAGCCCCCTATCCCATAGGCCCAGACAGGAGCTGGGATCTCAGTGCATAGAAGGAAGTAGAGGCACCAGATGAGAGGTGGGAGCATCATCCCAGGGCTGCCTCCTTGGCCAGAAGGTGGCATTAAGGGCTTCTGTCCTGCTGTGTATTTGGAGAGGCAGAGGCATGTGGGAAAGGGAGAAAATGTTAGCGTTTAACAGCGACGAAGGGGCTGGAGCATGGGACCTACAGGGAAGGATGAAATGAACCGGGGTTATGAGCTACAGAAGAGCAGCATGAGGGGCAGCTTCACAACTATCTTCAGGAAACAGTTGGGTTATTAACCCCTGTATTAACCCCTGCAAGGGGGCCATGACAGGCTGCTCTCCAGTCTCTTTGAACTTGAGTCCGTAGGAAGCAAAGTTGCTTTCACAGGAAACTGGCAACTGCCTGCAGCATCTGAGCAAGTGCATAGGTCCCTGGTCCATGTGGACATGAGGTTCCCCCTTCCTGTGGAACATTCCCACCCCCACTGAAAAGCAGCCACAGACAGCATGTAAATGAATGGGCATGGCTGTGTTCTAATAACTATTTATAAAAACAGGCCCAGTGAGTGTAGACTCCTGGAGAAGGACAGAACTGGGAGGGCCTCAGAGACCAGTGATTTCTAGTCCTGCCCACATAGTAAAGTCACCTGAGAAACTTTCAAACACTACTCATATCTGGGCCCCATGTAGAAAGTCAATTTCGTCAACTTTCTGGGGGCCAGACCTGAGCATGGGCATTTATTCAAGTTCCCCAGGTGGTTCTGACATGCAGTCTGGGGTTAAGAGCCACTGCCCCAATCCAACTGCATCATTTTATACATCAGGAAACCGAAGCCCGGAGACAGCCAGCAGGTCTACGTTCTCACAGTCAGTCTGATTTAAGGGACTCCTCCAAAGCGGCAAAGTGCCATTTGGGTCAGATCTCTGACCTGAGCTGCCTCTCGGGGCTGTCATCTTTCTCCCCTCCTGACAGGTGGATTTTCCCATGTAAACTTTAGATCGGCTGATCTAGGAACTAAAATGAAAATGGGGCACCCTGAGGGCCCACTGGGGAACAGAGTTTGGGAGGGAACATGGAGGGCAGTTTTTTGTAAAGGTAGGTTTTAGAGAGAAACAACTCAATTTACTAGCTTTGTGTGACATGGGCAGGTTACCTAATCCAAGACTTTGTTTCTCCATTTATAGAATAGGGCTGATCATAATGCCTGCCTTGTGAGGGTGTTGTAAGGATTAGAAGGGATTATCCATGTAAAATGTTTAGCATTGCTCCTGGCACACAACCAGTGCTAATAAACAGCAGCATTTACAAGTATTTTTATTTTATCTTGGTATTAGATCCATTACTGTGGGTGCACTTAGCAAAGTCAGAAGCAGGAATCCAGCTGGAAGGTAGAGGGCAGTCCAGGCATGGGCAATGGCCAAAGAAAGGCCATGAGGTGGGGGTGAGCAAGCTGTGATGAGACCCAGCTCGGGGGACCCATTCAAATGTCACCAAACCTGCCTGTGTCCAGACTGCCACCTGGAACCTGCTCCTCCTCTCCCCCAGCTCCTGAGCTTCTGTTCCGCTGTGGTCAGGGTCTTTACTGCACCCTGCTGGATTGGGGAAACTGCCCCTGGTGAGGGCAGGTGTGCCCTGTGTGTTGGTAGCCTCCAAGGGGCCTTGTACCTTGTGTGGCACACAATAGGCATAGCCAGTCAGGCTGAAAAGGAAGCAGCTTCTAATAAACATTAAAATAAGAGAGGCACAGCAGGGAAAAGCCGTGGCAGGATGGCCAAGGAGCTTCTGTTTGATGCCATGGATGGGAAGCAAGAAGCTGTACTTGGCTGGAGCTCCCCACATACCCCTAAGGGATCCCGTGCTGCTCTGACCCAGGGCCATTTGCTCTGGGAAGAGAGTGCCTTGGTCCTGGGCTGGGACAGGAAGTCTTCCCTGACCATCACTGTCACATCCTTCCATGTGCTCTGGCTGTGGCAGCCCCTCCTCCAGAACTTGCAATCCACCCCCTCCTCACTACTAAGGCCGGGCCCAAGGTGTCTGAGCCCACCGCAGCCACCCTACCTGACACCTGGGCAGCCTTCCCATAGACCAGGGAGCGGGGGAGGAGGGAACAGACCAGTGGGCCTGGAAGGGGACTGGATAGTTGATTTGGGGTCCACCCAATTAGGCTCCAGGTGACTGTAACTGCATTCAGAACCCTGATGCCACCCCACCCAGCTGTACTAACATAGCAGCTTCATGTTCACAGGTGCTTTACTATGACTTGCCTCACTCCAGCTTCTCAAGCCATGCTCTTAACCTCTGATTCCTTTCTCAGGGTTCAGAGCTCTTTTTCAGGTGGGTCACGTGGGGGAAAAGGTTGATTTTTCAGCTGGTGCTGATGTGCCCTAGCCTACCATGCCTGACTGACCCCATTGAGATAAAGGGGACAGAAGACCCCCTGTCTCCTGGCTCCCCAAGACTTGCCTGGAGATTGGGGTGTCATGGGGAATGGCACAGAGAGCACACTAGGTGTTTTTTCTCCAGGCTTGCAAACCCAGCCTGAGGAGGAACCCCATTATCTTAGCTTCAAGGATTGTCCTTCTCCTCCAAGGACCCTCTCCCTGGGCCAGTGTCCCTTCCTCCTTAGTCCCACCAGGGTGGGGAGGCTGCAGAATCCATCTGGAGACAGAGAGCGTGGGATTGATGTGCTGTTTTTAGTTCCGTGGGAGAACTCACAACAAGGGGTTGTAATTTCTCTGCAATTTCCCTCCTTGATGAGGCATCTGTTGGCATGCTGTGAGGAAATTCTCATTGGAGCAGACAGGGCACGTCTATGGAGCCACTTGCATGGGTGTGACAAGGCCTCATCACTGTTTCTGCCCCCCAGAGGTCCTGGGCTTTGCTCTGAATCAGAGGAGCTCTGAATCTGGGGCCTGTCCTCCTTCTCTACCTCTGTCCTCCTCCTCTACCACCTTCTCTGCCTCCCTCTCTGGCTGACTCACGTGTGGCCTCCAGCTGTCTCTGCCATGGGTGGCACCTGCCTGTGCCTCGGTCACCTCTTGTTTCTTGCACTGTCCGAGCCTGATGGTCCCCTCAATGGTGACCTCTGAGCTCCAGCACATCCACAAGCTCAGCTGATACTTTCACCCATACCATGTCCTGGAGCTCCAGGGATGAACAGGGAGCCCCCTCTCCACCCACTCACCCTCAGGTAGCTGAGTGCGTGGGTGGGAGGGAAGGCAAGACACTAACATGAGATGCCTGTGCTCATGGTACAATGCACAGTGGAGTTTGGGAGCTCAAAGAGGGAAACCCTCATCTCTTGGAAGCACAGTGATTGGCAGAGCTGGAGGTCAGACAATTGGAGTTTTGCCCCAGGCCAGCCAAATACACAGGCTATGACATTTGGGGGAAATGATTAGATGTGTGATGGGGAATGTTACACTTACAGGATAGGACATGCTCTCCCATGCAGCAAGTACTTGGCAGGAATGGTTATTTACAATAGGAAGCTCCCAGGCAGTGCACATAATACTATCCTGTTCCTCACTGTCTCCCCAGCCACAACCAGGCACTCCCAAGCTGATGTGAGGACACCTTTATCATCCTTGTCCTGGGCATCAAGGTTGCCAGTTATAGTTCTGGTGGCTCAGGGTGCACCAGGGAGCAGGTGATGCTTTGCCTGAGTCTTGATGGGTGGGCAGGGGTTTGCCAGGCAGGTGAGGGGATGGAGTGCAGGGAGTTCCAGGTAGGAGATGGAGGTGGGCATCATATTCGGAAGAATATACATGGTTTGACCTGGCAAGGGCTTGAGGGTAAAAGGGCAGGAGATGTCCTCAAATGCTGGGTGGAGCCAAACCCTGAAGGCCTTGAATGTCACACTGAGAGGTCATGGCTTTTCACCTCCAGGCCTTTGCTCATCATAGACTGTGCCCCCTCAGGAGCAGGACAAGCAAGGTGCAAAATTTACGGAGACACTCACTCTCAGCCGCACCAGTGCATGCCGGCACCTGATAATGACTGCCTCCTTATTTTGCATCCTAGGTCCCCTTCGTAGGTCACCCTACACACAGCCCTGCTTAGGAGGGAGGTCACTTTCTATTCATCTTTGAGCTTGGGGCCTGAAACAGTGTCCAACCAGAGTAGAAGAGCAAGAAATGCTTATAGAATTAATGAACAAATGAATGAACAAATGTTGTTCTCTCTGTCTGGAACATGTTTACCTTCCTCTTGGCCAGTCAAGGTGTGTCATTTTTTTTTTTTTTCAGCTTACCTCTTCCCTGCAGCCCCTCCAGGCAATGCTGTCCTGAGTCCTCAGCTCTTATGTCGTATACATGTCCTATTTCCCAGCTGGGTGGTGTTCTTCTGTCTGGAAAAGGACATAGACACGGCAGGTGCCCTGTAACATCTGGGCATCATCGAATGTATCCCAGGCCCTTGGGTGGGAAATATCAGCCACTGCTGCTGCTGCTGCTGCTGCTGTGAGTTTTGGTTTCCCTCCCTCCACTTCCTTCCCTCTCCTTCATGGGGCTAGACTCAGAGAAGGCTCCTGGAGGTGGTTGCTCCAAACTGCCCCTCCATAGATACAACGCATTTGCTCAGTTCGAGTTCCTGATTCCCCACTTTGGATGGCTCCCAGCCGGCTGATGCTCATGCAGTCTGGAAGACTCCAGAGGTCTTCTGATTTGCCCACACCCCCCCATCCTCTGGATGGCACTCCTCATCAGGTATGAAACCCATGGGGTCTTGGCTAAAAAAACGAGGTTAAACACGACCACTCCTGGGCTGCAGAAACTCCGCGGATAATCAATGATGTTCCCCAGAAGGGGTCACGACATTCACATTTTTTTGTCCAGTAGAGAATCTGTTTCAATCAGGAAGCTACTCTTGCTGTCCAGAAAAGTGGGTCAGTCCCCTCCCATGCTCACCTCGTGAGAACAGGGAGGACAGGCACAGGGCATCATGAGGGTAGCATAATTACAGAGTGCCCAGGTCAGGGCGCTGAGCCTGTACATCAAGAAGGAGGCCATGCCCTGGCATCCATCAGAACCTGGCATCCTGCATACTACATCTCAGA
Source organism: Pan troglodytes (assembly GCF_028858775.2). Lineage (NCBI taxonomy): Eukaryota > Metazoa > Chordata > Mammalia > Primates > Hominidae > Pan > Pan troglodytes. Next base: position 21,657,584 of record NC_072417.2, read on the forward strand.
GGGCAAAAACCTCCTTGGGAATGCTGTTGCTAAAGAACCAGTGCTCAGGTGAACTTGAAGCAACTGCAGACAGAGAATGAGCAACAAAGGGCTTAGAGACAGTGCCAAACCCCAAACCTCCTGTGCAGCACAAAGACCTTGGGGCCCCCTGAGGAGGTCCAAGCTCCTCCAAATAAGGAACAAACTCCAATTCAATCAGGGAAAGAGCCGGGCATCCTCTTAGCCATTCCTGATAATAGGTTTTTTACTAGCTGTGTGCTTGTTAATTATGCCTGAGTTGCGAGGAAGTTTAAGGCATTGGTAACGAGCTCTGCCATTTACTAGCTCTGTTCCCTCAGGCAAGTTATCTAGCCTTGCTGGACCTTAGTTTCTCCATCTGTAAAACGGAGATAATTCTATCTACCCTCAAAAGGTCTAATGATTCAATAAGTCCTTAGAAAGTCTGGCACATCGTGGATACTATTAAGTATTGCCTGATAAGGATAATCAAAATATTTTCCATATAGTTTAATTACATTGAGCTCTCATTTTGAGTCTGTGAGGGCTAAGTCATTAAAATATCAATCATTTGTACTTTTCATAAAGTCCAAGTTCAAGAACATGTGTAGGTATTACAGCTACCTGAGCCAGGGGGCCGAACCTGACTTCTGAGAGCCAAGATTCTGACGCCCAGGAGGGCAGAACTAGGTAAGCAGCATCCCCTCCTTCCTGGATCCTATTCTTTTAAGGTCCATCCCTGCCAGGTTGGCTTCAAGTCACACAGACACAGCCCACCTTGGCTTTTTCAACCAGGCTGAAGGCAGCCCTAGTGTGTACGGAGTTGGTTCCTTCCGGTGGGTTCGTGGTCTCACCAACTTCAAGAATGGAGCCGCGGACCTTCGCATGAGTGTTACAGCTCTTAAAGATGGCACGGACCCAAAGAGCCAGCAGCAGCAAGATTTATTGTGAAAAGTGAAAGAACAAACCTTCAACAAAGCTTCCACAGCATGGAACAGGGACCCAGGAGGTTGCCTGCTGGCTGAGGTTGGGTGGCCTTAGTGGGTGGCTAGCTTTATTCCCTGATTGTCCCCTCCCATGTTCTGTTTCTGTCCTATCAGAGTGCCCCTTTTTCAATCCTCCCCACAATTGGCTACTTTTAGAATCCTGCTGATTGGTGCATCTTACAGAGCGTTGATTGGCTCGTTTTACAGAGCGCTGATTGGTGCGTTTTTCTTTTTTGAGATGGAGTCTTGCTCTGTCGCCCAAGCTGGAGTGCAGTGGCGCAATCTCGGCTCACTGCAAGCTCCGCCCACCGGGTTCAGGCCATTCTCCTGCCTCAGCTTCCCAAGTAGCTGGGACTACAGGCGCCCGCCACCACGCCCGGCTAATTTTTTGTATTTTTAGTAGAGACGGGGTTTCACCGTGTTAGCCAGGATGGTCTCGATCTCCTGACCTCGTGATCCGCCTGCCTCGGCCTCCCAAAGTGTTGGGATTACAGGCGTGAGCCACCGCGCCCAGCCGATTGGTGCATTTTACAATCCTCTTGTCAGACAGGAAAGTTCCCCAAGTCCCCACTCTACCCAGGAAGTCCAGCTGGCCTCACCTCCAACTAGACTCGGCCATGGGGACCCTGCTTCGCCGTTCTGAGTGTCTGCTTCTGTTGGCAATGGCAGAGAAGTTTATCTCCCCTGCTGTGGGGCAGCGGCAAAGTGGAAAGGAGAAAAGTTCAGTATCTGGCAGGAATGTGTTTCTTTAACATTTCTCTGTGCGAGAATGGGAAGAGTGGCACTAGGATGGGTTTTCTGCCATCACTGCTCAGGGCCTAAGAGCCAGGGTGGAGTAGCCCCCTTGCCCTGCCGAACTCGTGAAGGTGAGAATACCATAGGCAGCCCTTGGAGGGTAGGGGAGGGAATGAATAGGGTGGTTTGAAGAAAACTGATCTTGGCCCTGCTGACCCTGGCCTGGGCCAGGCAGCTCCCTAAGGGCATTGTATTATAACTGTTGGTAGAGGGGCTGCAAGATTGTGGGAGCATCCCCACAACCGGGTTGTGCCCAGAAAGTGTTCCCGCCCCTGCCCTTTTTTTTTTTTTTTTTGAGACTGGGTTTTCTTATGTTGACCAGGCTGGTCTTGAACTCCTGAGTTCAAGCAATCCTCCTGCCTCAGCCTCTCGAGTAGCTGGGACCACAAGCACGCACCACCACGCCCAGCTTTCCCACCCTCTTCTTCATCATTTTGCTTTCCTGGCCACAGGAGCAGAGGCTTTTGTGCCTGGCATCTCACCCCTTGGCCCTCTTCCAACCCCAGCTCCAGCGGCTGCCCCTCACTGTGCCTTTTCGGCTCAGTCCTTGCACAGGTGCAACCTGGAATGGCAATGGTGGGAGGAGGAAGTGGGAGGCAAGAGGAGGGGGATAGGTGCTTCAGCCTCCCGGCCTTCAGGGAGTCGATTCTGATGTGTACTCCACACCGCTTCAGGCCCACTTAAGAACCACCTCATTAACCCTCCTCACCCCCTGATTGCTTCACATGGTTGCCTCCCCGGTTAACCACCTGCATCCTAGTTGTTTCTGGCCCTGCTTCCTGGGAGCTGCACGCTCAGATCGCACGTGACTGCCATCCCCGTGAAGGTGATTGGCCAAAAGATAGAGTGTGTCCCCAAGCAGGGCCAATCAGAATCCTCCCCTGGGCAAACACGAGCTGCTCACGTGTAGGCACTGCGTAGGCTGCAGGTGGTGCCCAGCACGTGGAGGCGGCGGGATCTGGGATGTGAGAGAGAGGGCGAGACCCCTGCGAAAGAAGAGACAAGCAGACGTGAGAGACTGGGGGAGCCTCTTGGGGTTTTGAGCACCTGAGGCTCTGGTTGCTTCCTTGGGTCTATGAGTCCCAGCTTTCCCAGCCACATGAGGTCTAACTTTCCCGGAGCTGGGGTGAACTGGGTCTGTTACTCAACTGAGAGAGACCAGGCTAAGAGGATGTTTCTGTCTTCCCTCAGGAACGAGGGCTCCCTGAGGGAAGGGACTGGGGCTCCTTCATCTTTATGATCCTAGTGCAGTGTCTGAAGGCATCAGGTACGTCATGATGAATGAACGAGTGAATGAACGAGTGAATGAGTGAGTGAATGAATGAATGAAGAAAGGAGCGAACGAGAGAGTGGGTACATTGTGGATATCTTTTGCTGTTCTTCCTCCCTGCCATCACTGGGCCTACCTTCAACAGTCTCTTTTCCTATGAAATAGAAACAAGATAATTAGGCTTTAGATTGTGAAGTATTGCAGAGTAAAAAAACTTGAGTAAATGATTCAGGTCCCTTGTATAGGAGAAAAGGTGGGGCAAAGGAAAGATGGAAACCGAAGGCACCTAGTGATGCACACTCCTGATACATTACTTTAAAAATTTTTGACAACCCCACGGAGTAGGCATTATCCCTGTCTTACAACTGTGTAAACTGAGGCACAGGGTGGTCAAGTACTTTGCCTGAGGTTTTACAGAGAGTAATCAGTAGACCCGGGGTTTGATTTAAGCCGTTCTCATAGGTGTTAGTTGGTATCTTGTAGCTTTAATTTGTATTTTCCTAATGTCTAATATTGTTGGGCATCTTCTATGTCCTTATTTGCCATCTTGTTTAGTTCATACTTGTTCAAATTTTTTGTCCATTAAAAAAATTGGTTGTTTACTGGTTGTTTATTGGCTTGCTATTGAGTTTTGAGAGTTTTTTTTTTTAATTTTCTGGATACTAGTCCTTTATCAGATATACGTTTTGCAGATAGTTTCTTTTTTTTATATTCTTTTTTTATTATACTTTAAGTTCTAGGGTACATGTGCACAATGTGCAGGTTTGTTATGTACGTATACATGTGCCATGTTGGTGTGCTGCACCCATTAACTCGTCATTTACATTAGGTATATCTCCTAATGCTATCCATCCCCCCTCCCCCGACCCCATGACAGGCCGCGGTGTGTGATGTTCCCCACCCTGTGTCCAAGTGTTCTCATTGTTCAGTTCCCACCTATGAGTGAGAACATGCTGTGTTTGGTTTTCTGTCCTCGCGATAGTTTGCTGAGAATGATGGTTTCCACCTTCATCCATGTCCCTACAAAGGACATGAACTCATCCTTTTTTATGGCTGCATAGTATTCCATGGTGTATATGTGCCACATTTTCTTAATCCAGTCTATCATTGATGGACATTTGGGTTGGTTCCAAGTATTTGCTATTGTGAATAGTGCCACAATAAACATACGTGTGCATGTGTCTTTATAGTAGCATGATTTATAATCTTTGTGTATATACCCAGTAATGGGATTGCTGGGTCAAATGGTATCTCTAGTTTTTGCAGATAGTTTCTATCAGTCTATAGCCTGTCTTCATTTTCTTAATGGTATGTCTTGAAGAGCAGAGTTTTTTTTATCTTGATATAGTACAGCTTATCCATTTTTACTTTTATGCTTGGTCCTTTTTGTGTCCTGGACCTGGAATCTAAACCCAGATCTGTGAATGTCAAAGTCCTTCTTCTTATTACATCTCACGTAGTGTTGCCTCAAAGTCTATTCTAAGGCCAGTGCCAGGCACCATGAGAGTCACCCAAGGAGCTTGCTTACAACTGTGGAGAATCTGCTTCTATGGGCCTGGGTAGACCTGGGAACCTGCATATTTTATAAACTCTCCAGGTGACTGGGTGATCAGCCGGGTGTGGAAGGGGCTCTAATGCAGGGACCCTGGCACCCCTGAGCCTTTAGACCTGGTGGCTTCTTGGCCTCTTTTCTCCTCTCCTCTCCTTTTTCTCTCTTTTTTTTTTTTTTTTTTTTTTGGTGGAGTCTTACGCTGTCACCTAGGCTGGAGTGCAGTGGCACAATCTTGGCTCACTACAACCTCCACCTCCTGGGTTCAAATGATTCTCCTGCCTCAGCCTCCCGAGTAGCTGGGATTATAGGTGCGCGCCACCAAGCCTGGCTAATTTTTGTATTTTTGGTAGAGACAGGGTTTCACCATGTTGGCCAGGCTGGTCTCGAACTCCTGACCTCAGGTGATCAACCCGCCTCGGCCTCCCAAAGTGCTGGGATTACAGGCATGAGCCACCGCACCTGGCCTTCTTGGCCTCTTTCTAGCTGCCTCCTGTAAAGTGCTGGTGATGGTGACATTTCTAGGTCTGTTTCTTATGTGTCCCTTCCCCTGCCTTCCTCCCCAGCTCCTTAACACAGTATTTGACATTCAGCAGATGATGAAGACATGCTTTTAAACCAAGTGACCCACTCTCTACCAGTAGAGGGGAGTGGCAACCTCACTCCACAGCTGGCACTAAGCGAGCCAAGTAGAAACCATATAATTACTGACCCTGGTTTAGAGTGCTCTCCTTTAGCTCCTTCCCTCCCCAGCCGTGGGTGGCCACTTAAGCCGGTTGCCTCACCCTCTAGCCCAGCCAGAGGCTTCTGCACCTAGAGAAACTGTTATTTTAAAGTAGCTCCAAGATTGGCTCACGGAGTTGAAAAGGACACTTGTGTAAGTGAACAGCTATGGCAGCCTCCAAATAAAAGAAAACTGGATTAATTTGGAACAGGGGATGGGAGTGGGGAAACGAAGTGTGTTTTGGCTTAGGAGCAAAACAAGCATCTAGAGGTTTAGCACCTTTCTCTGGCATGTCAGATTGTGACATGTCATAGGGTCAGAAGTGAATGCTGTAGGGTGACAAAGATGGTCACCTGCTTTCTCCCAGCCAACTGGGACTTCTTGCGGAACAGAAATGATTTCCTTCCCCCACCCTCAAAGGGAGCAGCAATAAGAAAACTAAGATCTATTGCCAGGGTTTTATATTTTATTTAATCCTTCCAATAACCCATAGGGTCAATATTATTCACATTTTTCACATGGGCAAACTGAGGCTCAAGAGTTTATAAGGATAGCCAGGATATGCTGGAGCCAGGAATAGGAATGTAGCAGAGGCTGAGCCATGTAATAAACAGGCCTCAAAATACACTGCTTTAAAGAATGTTGACAGTTATTTCTTCCTCATAAAACATCTCCAGGTCAGTAGGAAAGCTCTGCTCCAGGCAGTCACTCAGGGACTCAGGATCCTGCTATCTGTGGCTTCACAGGTTTCTGGAATTGGGGTCAGCAATCTTTTTCTGTAAAGAGCTCGATTGTATTTTAGACCATGCAAGGCACGTGGTCTCTGTCCTGACTACTCAACTCTTGTATTGTGACAGTAGACATAGACAATATGTAAATCAGTGGGCATGGCTGTGTTTTAATAAAACTTTATTTACAAAACAGGCTGGATTTTTGGTTCAAGGGCTGTAGTTTGTTGATCACCATCCTAGGAGGGTGGTTCTCAAAGTATACTCCCAGGGAACTAGCAGTATCAGCGTCATTTGGAAACAGAAGTACAGCTTTTGCGGTGAGTCCCAAGGCCCTGCTGAATTAGAAACTCTGGGCTTGGGACCCAGTGATGTGTGTTTTAACAAGTCCTCCAGGTGATTCGTATGCATGCTGCGGTTTAAGCATCATCACTGTTATGGGGTCCTACTTCTCAGCCCTGGCTGCATCTGAGCATCACCTGGAGAGTTTTAAAAACTCCTAATGCCTGGGCCATATCTCAGGGCCATTACCTTGGACTCTCTAGGGGTGGAACCAGAACTTTTAAAGCTGCCTGCTGATTCCAGAGTATTGCAAAGCACTGGCCTAGAGCGGCGTTATCACTGGTGTGGTCAAAGCTGGCTTGCCACCTGGCTTCCAACCACACCTCCTTCTCCAAGGTGGGGCACCCAGTGCTCCCTGAGATCTGGGTTTTGGTTTTTTCCTTTGTCTTATCCCCCAACCCCCTGGCACCCTGGCTCCTTCCTAGAAACTCTCTATGGGGCTTTGTGATTAGGGAGGACCTCAGTTCAAGTTTGTCAACTAACCGATCTCTGGTTAGGAGTGTTGCAATACGGGGTTGGGGGGATGACCTGTGCGGGTGAAGGAGTGTGGAATGGAAACAAACCAGGAGAGGAAGGAGGGAGGGGACAGAGCAGGAGGAGGACTTGGATGTAGAAGCACCTGGCACAGTGGCATGTCACCAAGATTCAGTGAAGGCCAGTTCCCTTCCCCGCCTTTTCCTCCCCAGCTCCGTCCAGCACCTGGTAGGTGCACAGCCTTCTGGAGGGAAGGGAATGCTATAGGGTGACAAAGAGCAGTCCCTGGGTGCTGCCAAGCCTTCCTTTATAAGTGAGCACTTAGCGTTGACAGTGTGCCTGGTAGTACAGTTGTCCCCCAGTATCTGTGGGAGATTTGTTCCAGGACCCCCATGAATACCAAGATTCTCAGGTGCTCAGATCCTTTAGTATTCTAAATGCTTTATATGAATTAATGCATTAAATCCTCACGGCAACCCGGAGGGTAGGCACTGTAATTACCTCCATTTTACAGATGGGGAGCTGAGGCTTTAAGAAGTCAGGTGACCTGCACATGGTTACACAGGTGGTAAGTGGTTGAGCCAGGAGTCAATTCAGGAAGTTTGGCTCCAGAGCTAAGCTCTGCTGTCTTCTCTTCATAACTGCAATGGTGGCCTTTTTTTTTTTTTTTTTTTTTGAGATGGAGTTTTGCTCTTGTTGCCCAGGCTGGAGTGCAATGGTGCAATCTTGGCTCACCACTACCTCTGCCTCCCGGGTTCAAGCGATTCTCTTGCCTCGGCCTTCCAAATAGCTGAGATTACAGGCATGCGCCACCACGCCTGGCTAATTTTTTTTTTTTTTTTTTTTTTTTTTTTTTTTTTTTAGCAGAGACGAGGTTTCTCTGTGTTGGTCAGGCTGGTCTCGAACTCCCGACCTCAGGTGATCCACCCTCCTTGGCCTCCCAAAGTGCAGGAATTACAGGCGTGAGCCACTGCGCCTGGGCCCGTGGTGGTATTTTTATTCCCATTTTACAGATGAAGAAACTGGGGCCATGCAACTTGCTCAAGATCACAGAGCCAGGAGGTGGTGGAGGCAGGACTCGAACCCAGATCTTCCTGCCAGCAAAGCCCTTGGATTTGCCAGCTTGCCCCACAGCCTGCATCAAGTTCCCCTCCCTTCTTCCCTCCATCTGTCCACCCAACTTATTCTGGGTTTGCACGTGTGGGGCTGACTCATAGGGAGCAGGAGAGCCCATCCTCTGGAGTGAGAAGGCAGATTTTATTTCTGTTCAGAGCATCTTGGGCTGGTGCTGGGAGAGCTGCCAAGCCCAGCTGACACATTTTCTTCTGCCAAGGCTACTGAGTGGGTGGGCAGCCCCGGGGGGCTCTAGAGGGCCCCAAGACACCAACTCCTCAGATGTGTCTCAGCACCTAGGGGAAAGATGGGGATACCTGCTTCCTCTGCCTTAACTGCCATCTCTTTCCCTAAGGGAGTTTCCTGGGGCTAAAATTCCAGTTGCTAAAATCTTCCTCATTTCTCTGCTCTGGTCCAAAGCTGAAAGGAACCCCAAGAAGCCATTTGTTCAAGGCTTTTGCTTTTAGGCAATCAAGGTAGTCCTGGTTGTTCCCATTTTACAGATCACAGAAGCCAGCTGTGGTTCTCACTGGCTTGTCCTCCTTCCCATTAGCCCTATGATACTTCCCAAATGTCCTTTTTCCTATCAGATCATTTCTCCTATCAAATGAGCATAAGAATCCCAGGGCACTTGCTAACTTTCTGGATCACCTGTCCGCTGCTGTAAAAAATTAGGAAGCAGTCGGTTAGAGCTGGGGCCCTTTACCAGATGCAGTGGCTAATGCCTGTAATCTCAGCACTTTGGGAGGCTGAGGCAGGTGGATCACCTGAGATCAGGAGTTGAAGACCAGCATGGCCAACATGGTGAAACCCCATCTCTACTAAAAATACAAAAATTAGCTGGGCGTGGTGGTGGGCGCCTGTAATCCCAGCTACTCGGGAGGTTGAACCTGGGAGGCAGAGGTTGCAGTGAGCCGAGATTGCACCATTGCCCTCCAGCCTGGGTGACAGAGTGACACTCCACCTCAAAAAAACAAACAAACAAAAAAGAGCTGGGGCCCTTTAACAAGCACTGCAGGTAACTCTCATCATCTGGGATAATGGGAAATACTGGCACACAGAGACCTCCCAATGGGTGCCAGGATTCTCCCCCACTTAAGGTACAAACCCCGACTGACTGTCTTAGCTGTGCCCCAAATTGTTACAATTGCCCCCCGCCTCTTGGATGAGTCTTGTGGGTTTGGCGGCTCATTCCCCTCCAAGCCCAACTCAGGCCATTAGAATGGGGCTGCAGGATGGTGTGGTGTGCCTGCATCCCCCACCCTGCCCACCCCTGCCCCTGGCCAGTCCTGCCTTATCCTCCAGGGGCTGTTCGCTGAGGATCATGGAGACCTTGGCAGTGTCCTCAGATCTATGGCTATCTTAGCCTCACTTCAGCCAGACACGCCAACACTCAGGGCTCCCCATTTGCCAAGGGTCCCTAGCCCATTTGTTTCTGTTCTATGTAAGAAAAGCCAAAAGTCACTGGAGAGGACATTTGTTTCAAGTTGTGGTGGTTTCATAATATGTCTAAAAATTCGTTGAGCCTCCTTCCTGAAGTTGCAGAGCCTGATTTTCCTCTCCTTGAGTGTGGGTGGACTCAGTGACTTCCTTCTAATACAGAAAGTAGAAACAAGAATATGTGACTTCTGAGACTAGGTCATGAAAGGCACCATGGCTTCCTTCTCTTTCCTGGATTACTCACTGCAAGGGAAAGCCAGCTGCCATGTTGTGAGGACACTCAAGCAACCCAGTGGAGAGATGGTGAGAAACTGAAGCCTCCTGCCAATAGCTAGCAAAGAAACGAGGCCTTTTGCCAAGAGCTGTGGGAATAAGCCATCTTGGAAGCTGAACCACCATCCCCAGTCAAGCCTTCGGAGAACTGCAGCCCAGGCCAATGTTTTGTCTGCAACCTCATTAGAGACCCTAAGCCAGAACCACCCAGCCAAGCTGCTGCTGAATCTCTGATTCACAGAAGCTGTGAGATACTAAACATTTGTTGTTTTAAGCTACTAAGTTGTGGGTCATTTTTTAAATGCAATGATGGGAAACTAATACACAAGTCAGGAGCCACAGCCTTCATCGACAAGCTGAGTGGGTAGGTGAGAGGACTGAGGCAGGCGTGGTACCCAAAGACCTGGACAGAGAACCAGCATTTGTCAGGATGGAGTGCAGTGCTTGGATGTGTGTCCTTCCATTTACTGTTAGTGCTATTACCCCTGTTGTCCATGTCAGGAAACTGGGGCTCAGATAAGTCAGGTCATGTGACCAAGGTTGCCAAGCTCATCGGTGGCACAGCCAGGATTTGAGCCCAGTCTGTCTGCTCTGGTCCATACTTTCCCACTCTTGATGCTGTCTTCATGATCTCAGTGATTTTTGGGCAAGACCCACCGCTTTTGGGGCTTGCATAGAACTTGAGCCGACTGCATGCATATTGATGAGAAGGTTGAACCTGGTGCTCTCTGGCCCTGGATTCTCTAAGTAAGGTGTGTGAACCCTGCTCTCATAGCCTTTGCCCTGTAGGGTGCCCCAGGGTAGGTCAGCTCTGTCTGCTAAAGATCTAGTGAGCCAAGGATGAGGATGTGACAGCTTGGCTTTGAGAGCCCCTGTGCAAATGTGTAGCTTCCTTCAGCAATACCATCTCCTGATTCTCCCTCACAGACATGTGTGCCCAGGTCTGTTTGCAATGACACCAACATCACCCCTGCCCTTGGCCTTGCCCCTCTCTTCACCTCCATCCTGATTCCTGCTCTGTAGCCACACAGATGCCAACAGCTGGCACTTGTCCAAGAAACATGTGCTCAAGGTCAGGTGCAGTGGCTCATGCCTGTAATCCTAGCTTTTTGGGAAGCTGAGGAGGGAGGATTGCTTGAGGCCAGGAGTTCAAGACCAGCCTGGGCAACATGGGGGTCCTTGTCTCTACTAAAAAAAAAAAAAAAAAAAAAAAAGCTGCGCATAGTGCCATGCCTATGGTCCCGGCTACTTGGGAGGCTGAGGCAGGAGGATTGCTTGACTTAAAGAGATTGAGGCTGCTATGAACCATAATCATGCCACTACACTTCAGCCTGGGTAACAGAGCGAGACCCTGTCTCAAAAAAGAAACAAAAACAAAAACAAAAACAAAAAACAGTAAAAGAAACGTGCTTGGGGTAATGCATGTTGACTCCATCTTGTCACCCAGAGCTCAGCAGGAGGCACCTTCCTGGGAGAGTCAGATCAGGAGCGCACAGGGCTGGACGGACACAAGCACCTGGGGCAGCCTCGGGAAGCTACTGCTCAGCGGCAGCAGAAGATCCTGCCCCTCTCCCAGGGCCTGGGGCATTGCACTTAGCATCTGAAGCCCTTCCTCCTCACCCCCTTCTGCAGGTGGGGGCAGAGCCCACTCTGGGATGCCTCCCTCTCCACAGCTCCATGCTTTGATGGGACACTCCCCTGCCACCTCTCTCCCAACCACAGCTTCTACCATAGCCACGGCCAACAGCCTCCATTAGCCTGTGCTTGCAGGACAGTCGAGGGGCTGCCTGGAGCCTCCTGCAACTCCACCCTCATCCTGCTCCACCCTCTCCCTGAAGAACCTCCACAGGCTCCTTGGTCCTGTTTGTGAGGAACCTGGCCCCTCATCCTGCTATTCAAGGCCCTCCAAGCTCTTTCCTGGGCCCTACACCGCACCATCCCTTTTCACAGCAGCCTCTTCCTAAGTGGTTTGAATTTTGGGTCCCCAGGCCTCCTCGAGCTGAAACCCCGTCTGTAGACACCCTGACTCCCCTCCACCCACCTCCCACACTAGAAGTAGAGGAAAGGCAGATGGATGGGGTGTCTGCCCAGCCTGAGGGGCAAGGTGTGGGGACAGGCAGGGAGGGCAGGCCCCAGGATGGACAGATGGACAAGGCATCCGGCTCTCCCTTTTCCTGAATGGCCATGGGAGGAATGAGGTTGCCACCCCATGCCTCTCACAGAGATGCTGTGAGTGTGAATGAGAACAGCTTGTGAGGGGTTCTGACAGGCATAGCCTGGTGCGGAGACCTTTTGTAACCTTCCGGACCTGGCATTGAACCAGAGGACGGATCACGTGACCCATGTTGCTCGGCCCTTTTAGCCTTCCCGGCTCATGGCTCACATCCCAAATACCCTCACGCTCTGCAGGCGCTCTTAACCTGGGGAGGGGCATGGATTTGTTTGAGGGTAGGAGATGCATTGCCTGTGTTAAATCTACAGCTGTATGCACAAATACTTTTTTATTTTTTTCTGGAGTGTTTGCCGCTTTTCAAAGGTTTTGTGAACCATAAAATGGTCTAACTAACTTGGTACCAGCTTTCCAGTCTAGGCCCACCTGGATGTTTACTCCCAGCAAATCTGGTTTCCAAGCTTAAGGGCTGTCAGCATCCATCCTGATGAAGCACTCGCCTCTTCACTTTGAAATTCTAACACCTAACCTGCTTCAGGGAGATCTGAGATCAGATCAGCACAGTGGGTACATCCTCTATCCTTCTCCTCCTAGGCTGACCTCAGTTTCCCTGCATCCAAATGGATCAGTGTCGGGTTACAGCTACACTCCAGGCTACTGGCAATGTTCCCAGTGACAGGTAAATCTCCATCCCATGCAAACATCTTGCATCTGAGCAGCCCCTTTCCAAAGATGTTTTCTTTTGTTTCAAACACGAGAGCTTCTGCCTTGTGCAGGAGTTTTAGTGTGTTTCCCAGGACAGAACTCAGCCTCCTAACCTTAAGTATAAATAGGGTTGTTCACAAGCTAATGACTCTGATCATGGCAAGATGACTTCTATCTTGATCTCACCTAAATTCCTCCTCAATCCGTCTTTAACCTGAGGTCTGAAAGCTGACCACAGCATGTTCACAAAAGCTAAGCAGCAAAGAGAAATGGCTTCCCCAAAGACTGTCCTATCCCAGTACAACTTTGTCTTATTATTATTATTATTTTAGATGGAGTCTCGCTCTGTCACCCAGGCTGGAGTGCAGTGGCGCGATCTCAGCTCATTGCAACCTCCTCCTCCCGGGTTCAAGTAATTCTCCTGCCTCAGCCTCCCGAGTAGCTGGGATTACAGGTACCCACCACCACGCCCTGCTAATTTTTTGTATTTTTAGTAGAGATGGGGTTTCACCATGTTGGCCACACTGGTCTCGAACTCCTGACCTTGCGATCTGCCCGCCTCGGCCTCCCAAAATGCTGGGATTACAGGCATGAGCCACTGCACCCAGCCTTTTTTTTTTCACGTGTAATAAGTTCCTGAAAATGTCTAAGAATATAAATGTATCAAAGTTAGATAATAATCTTACCCTATGCAAGAAGGAGGAGAGCCTGGCGGTTAAGAATGTGGATAGTGACCTACCTACACGGGCATAAATCTGCCACTTCCTAGGTGTGTGGCTGAGACCTCTCTGTGCCTCAGTTTTCTGAAAGACGGAATGATTATAGAAACCACCTTATAGGGTTCTTGTGCAAATTAAGTAATATATATAAAGCGCTCAGAACAGGGTCGTATGCACTGAATATGTTAATAATTATTCTATGTTTTAAGGTGGATTCTATACTCAGCTAAAAATAATGACAACTCCCTAATTATATTTTGCTTCTAAGAACATGATCACTTATAATTTATTTCTAAGGCCTTATTTTCTGGCTGAGTGCAGTAGCTCAAGCCTGTAATCTCAGCACTTTGGGAGGCTGAGGTGGGAGGATTGCTTGAGCCCAGAAGTTTGAGACCAGCCTGGGCAAAATAGTGAGACCGCCATCTCTACAAAAAAAAAAGTAAAAAGTTAGCCAGGCGTGGTGGCACAAGCCTGTAAGTCCCAGCTACTTGGGAGGCTGAGGTAGAAGATCACTGGAACCCAGGAGGTCAAGGCTGCGTAGGCCATGATCATGTCACATCACTCCAGCCTGGGTGACAGTGAGACCCTAAAAAAGAACAACTATTTTACCCCTCACACATGAATCCAGTCAACCAACTTGAGTTAAATGAACACTGGGCTAAAATGAAAACAGCTTTCATTTTATTTTTATTTTTAATTAATTAATTAATTAATTTTTTGAGACAGTCTTGCTGTATTGGCCAGGCTGGAGTGCAGTGGCACGATCTCAGCTCACTGCAGCCTCTGCCTCTCAGGTTCAAGAGAATCTCCTGCCTCAGCCTCCCAAGTAACTGAGGCCACAGGTGTGTGCCACCATGCCCAGTTAATTTTTGCATTTTTTAGTAAAAGCCAGATTTTGCCATGTTGGCCCGGCTGGTCTCAAAACTCCTGACCTGAGGTGATCCTCCCGCCTCAGCATCCCAAAGTGCTGGGATTACAGGCATGAGCCACTGCGCCTGGCCTCATTTTAATTTTAATTATATTAACTTTGTGAGACCCTTTCTTGTTTATTACTTAGTACCTACACTTTTAATTTCCCATTTTTGCTCATTTTTACTATCAATAAACACAACAACATATTCAAACAATTGCATCGACAGGCTATACAATATGAGCCAAGTGGAATAGAGATACTTCAAAAATGGGGCTGCTGGCTGGTAGTTTATGTCACCTCATGACATCCCAACATATTTGCCAGTGGATGTGAAAAAGTCCAGATTTGGTGAAGAAAAATCAATTTAGGAATGTCAAAGTCCAAACCTATAACAGTGGTGATGGTTCAAAAGCCAAAAATCCTTGAGGCTGGGACGTATGTCTGGGTTCATGTCAATGATCTTGTTGGAAGAGCAATTTGTTACCGTGAAGTAGGAGACAGTCTTCACTTTGACAACAGACCCATTCCAAGAGAGCTGGCTATAAAGAAACTATTCATATTGTGAGTCACATTTTTTTTTAAATTCCATTATAAAACTAAGACGGTCTTCTAAAGGAAAATGGAGAGCTTTGAAAAGTTTTGGTGGATAGGGCCAGGTCTTTGTCATGCTGGGATTATGGTGAGAGAGATTTGAAAGCACTTTTAGTAATTGCTGTTCCTTCCTGTAGCTGAAGCTTCAAGGGGAGCTTCTTTTCTTTTTTCTTTTTTTTTAAACACAAGTTTCCACTTTTATTAGTTTTATGTAATGATGCACCAAGGTTTGTCTTGGGCCTCAGAATTTAGCTAATGTATGTGTTTTCTTTTCTTTCTTTTTTTTAAAATTTTATTATTATTATACTTTAAGTTTTAGGGTACATGTGCACAACGTGCAGGTTTGTTACACATGTATACATGTGCCACGTTGGTGTGCTGCACCCATTAACTCGTCATTTAGCATTAGGTATATCTCCTAATGCTTTCCCTCCCCACTCCCCCCACCCCACAACAGTCCCCGGTGTGTGATGTTCCGCTTCCTGCGTCCATGTGTTCTCATTGTTCAATTCCCACCTGTGAGTGAGAACATGCGGTGTTTGGTTTTTTTGTCCTTGCGATAGTTTGCCGAGAATGATGGTTTCCAGCTTCTGGAATTACGGTGAAATTTACGGCAGACTGCCTAAGTTTACAAGGAGCAACAGATACTCCAGGCTACCTCTCAGTGTGGCCTGATCCCTCCCCCTTTTATTCTCCTAGAGAGTGTCTCACATTATAGCTGATAACACTCACTAATGTCTCCATTTCTTTTTTCTTTTCTTTTCTTTTTTTGAAGACAGGTTTGTTTTGTTGCCTAGGCTGGCGTGCAATGGTGCAGTCATGGCTTATTGCGGCTGTAATCTCACAGGCTCAAATGATCCTCTAGCCTCAGTCTCCCAAGTATTTGGGACTGCAGGCATGAGCCACCAGGCCCAGCTAATTTATTTTTATTTTCATTTTTGTGGAGACAGGGTCCCTCTATGTTGTCCAGGTTGGTCTCCATCTCCTGGGATCAAGCAGTCCTCCTGCCTTGGCCTCCCAAAGTGTTAGGATTACAAGCGTGAGCCCCCGCACCCGGCCTTCAGTTCTTTTTCACCACATTTCGTTGTGTCCTTTTGCGATTGGGGTTTAGATAGCTAGAGGTGGAGTTCTTTACTTTCCTGACAGTTAGGGTTTATGCAGTCTTGGTATGCTCCCTTCTTTGATGGCTACATTCTGGAAGCTGGGGAAGACGCGTGTAAGTCTGAGCAGTATGTCTGGCACCGAAACATCAAGAGAGCCCTGATGCCACCCGAGGCCTTCACATGTTGACGAGATGGCTATGTATACACAAGGGCTCCTGCGGCGGGCGGAGTGGGGGATGCCATCACCAGATAGAACTTCATAAGACAAAACATCAAATTCCTTCCTTCCCCTCTCTTAGTAATGGTCCCCCTATTTAATCCTGGGATGTGAGTTCTTTTGGTGATGGGGGTTTGCTGAATTGATAGGGAATGGTGCCAGTGGTTATGTCCGAGTGGCATTGAACCATAGAAACATTTCTGAATGTTTCTTCTATTTCTATCCCCTAATCTTTTCATGCCACTAGGCATGTGAGGCCAACATGGCCTTCTAAGCTTCTACAGTCAGCCTGGCTGCCACTGTCCCTGCATGATTTTGGCGACTCTAAGGAAGTCCCAGAGACCAAGGAGAGTCCAGTCTTGTGGTCCTGGCCAGAACTGAAATTTCACCATTGACTTTGTCATCGTGCTGTGTGCTTCTCCAAACCACAAGGGTTCCTCCTGCTTCCGGGGGCCTCAGCTCTATCCTTGCAGCTCTCGTGAGCCTCAAATTCTCATGCAGTTTTCAGATTAGGTGGTTCCAGGAACTCACACCTATCTCCTTTCTCCTGTGCCATTGTCAGAGATGACAGCAGATCATGTTCCACAGTGGGAATGGCCAGTTAACATATGCAACGCTTCCCTTTGAAAGCACCTTAAGTGGAGAATTCTAGAAAATAAACCAGGCTGGGCATGATGGCTCATGCCTATAATCCCAGCACTTTGGGAGGCCGAGGTGAGAGGCTCACGAGGTCAGGAGTTTGAGACCAGCCTGACCAACATGGTGAAACCCTGTCTCTACTAAGAATACAAAAATTAGCTGGGCATGGCGGCACACACCTGAAATCCCAGCTACTCAGGAGGCTGAGGCCAGAGAATTGCTAGAACCCGGGAGGCGAAAGTTGCAGTGAGCTGAGATCATACCACTGCACTCCAGTCTGGGTGACAGCAAGACTCCATCTCAAAAAAAAAAAAAAAAAAAAAAAAAAAAAAAAAAGAAAACTTGCCCACTTTCATCAATCTTGGAAGCTCAGACCTTAGTAAAATTTATTTATTTCAAAGAAGGTGCAATAAAATTGTTCAAGCCCACTTGGAAATCCATTGTAAGAGGTGCTGGCATTTTGAAAAATCATTTTGCTGATTGTGAGAGTAATACATGCTCATTGCAAATAATTAAGAAAATACAAAAAGGTACATAGAAATAAAATCTCCCAAGATGTTACCTCTCAGAAATAACCATTATTAGCATTTAATGTGCCACTCCTTTTTCTGTGCACAGCAATTTATAAAATTACATGGTACTTTATCTACAATTTTTCATCTTGCTTTTTTCACCTTAAACAACCAGAACATTCTTCCATGTCATCGTCTACTCTTCAAAAACACCGTTTTAATGACTACATAATATTTCATTGTCTGGTTGTACCAGGATTTATTTAGCCAGTTCTCTATTTGCAGGCATCTAGGCGGTTTCTTATTTTTCATGATTATAAATGATGCTGCAGTGAATATTCTTGTCCAGGAAATCTTTATCTGGGTTTCTGATAATTTCCTTAGAAGAGATTCCAAGAAGGGAAATTGTGGAGTCTCAATTCTGCTGGGTGTTACCTGTCTCCTATGGATGCTCAGAAAGGCGGAGTGGCTCCTGTTACCCTGAGTGGGTAGCATTTCCTGCCGCTAAGGCCTCCTAAAGGCCTAGACCATACAATTTTTATTCCTGCTGGGGAGAGATGGAAAAGGGGCCCCTGAGCCTCCCCAGACAGATCCCAACTACTCACCTGAACCTGCTCCGTACAAAGCAGAGCATCCCCCTGCAGGACTCATTTCATAATTAACTTAGAGACTAAAGCATATTTAATTAACCATGGAAACCCTCCCAGCCATCTGCCTCTGTTTTTATTTTGAGGAAAATGGCAGATTTTTTTTTTTTTCCTTAACTCCCTCTTTTTGGGGATGGAGCTCATTTCCAGCATCTTGGTTCTTGTATAGAGCTGGGTCCTCTCCCCTGCTGATGGGCACTCCAGAGTGTCAGAGTCAGGGGTTAGCTTGAGGTGGGAGGCTGGGTGAGAGGTTGCACAAGGGCCTGGGCTTGGCCTCTAAGGCCAAGTCCCTGCCTGGGGTGAGCTCAGCCAGGCAAAGGTGGCACCCATGCACTACAGTGTGGACCTTCAAGGACCTAGCCTCAGACTCTTGGCTGCTGTCCTAAACTTACAGGGCTGCAGAGAGGGGCAGAGCTCAGAGAAAGAAGCCAACACTCTCATTCCACAGGTGAGGAAACTGAGGCCCAGACAGGCTCCAGGTCAAGCCTGAGCACAGAGATTTTCAGGCCCCTTGTTTGCTTCTTTGTTGTAGCCTCAAAGGAGTGGGGACGGCTTTGATTTCACTGCACTCCAAGGTCAGGGGATTTAAACGGAGTTCTGGGGGCTGTAACAGCCCACAATGTTGGAGCACTTTGAAATGTGCAAAACGCGTTCGCAGATCACGTCTCGCTGAATACTCAACCCAGGCTCCAGAGACTCCGGGGTCACGTGACATGCATGTAGTCACACAGCTGGTGAGTGTTGAGGCTGCGATGGAAACGAGAAGTGCTTTGGTCTGAATTCCCAATGTAGCAGAATGGCTTTTGTTCTCACAGTATTCGTCAGAGGCCCTGGACTGGGAACTCATAGCGGAAAGGCCTGAAGGAACATTAGTCCAGTTATTTCTAGTGACATCACCTCCTCCAGGAACCTTTCCTGGGCTATCGCCCCAGGCTGAGTTGGGAGGGAGGGCTGGATCTCTGACCCTTTATCAACCCACACACACCACAGCATTATACCCTAGGGTGCAATACTTCATGCTATACTCCAGGTTCTAGCAAAGGGTCTGGCTTATACTAGTCGATCAGTAAGTGGTATTGAATTGAATGAGATCAAATGTGGACGCCGGTGTAATTGCTTCAGCGCCTCACTTTTCCTTCCCTCAGGAGGTCATCTGAGAGCTCTCTCGGGGTGGATGTCACATGTGCTTTGGGATGGTCCCCAAGGGCTGCCATATGGACCCATCTATGTGCCAGGCTGGCCATGTGCCCCAGATCCTGGAGCTGTCAGAAGGGCTGGAGATCTAGCTCACAGACCCCGGCCAGGTAGCATCACCTTTAATAGATGTGTGGCCAGGCCTGGCAGGGGACTGGGGACATCTGCCACCCCGTGCTTTTAGTAAATCATGCCCACCCTCTGAGACTCATTTGCTCCTCTATCAGATGAAGGCAATTTGATTGGACCCTTCCAGCCCTGATGATCCATGTCCTATGACTTTATTTATAATGTCCCCAGGCAGGGGCCAGGAGTGGCAGAGAACCAATCCTCCCTCCCAAATCAGTTTTGGGGGTTAGTCCAGGAAAGCTTTCTGGAAGAGGAGATCTTAGAAATAACTGGACTAATGTTCCATTGGACCTTTCCTCTGTGAGTTCCCAGTTCAGGACCTCTGATAGGGACCAGGGCAAAAAGACGGAGAGTCAACTCCAGCCAGAAGTCAGAAAGCTGGAGCTGCTAACCAAGCTAAAATGTATCCTGCATAGAAAAGACAGTAAAGTACCAGGTTTCCTGGAGCCACTTTAATGTTCCTGCCAGGCTGAAAATCTCTCTCCTTTTAAGATATAAAAGATTTGCTCCCTGACACTCATCTTCAATCATTTTCTGTCTCTCTTCAGCCACTACAGCCTGCATTGAAGGCGAGGGAATCCACGGTGATGAATTAGGCATCTGTAGATATTTCTCCAGAGCTGCATCTGTTAAACCCAAAGCAGGTCTTGGCTCCACTGAAATCAAATTCAACATGAAAAGCCCTCAATGTGGAGCCCTGGGGCACCCCCAGCCCAGAGCCACGCTGCAGCCTCCCCCTCATCCCCGCTCCGTGGCACATCGCACATCACCTGGGCCACCTATTCTGTAAATTACTGTAAAATTCTAGTAGAGAACTTATCTTTTTTCCTATCAAGAGAATGACCTACAGAATGAAAAAATAATTCAATGGAGGAAGATGAAGGTAAAATGCAGCTTCATTCAGGGAGCTTTTGGGAGAGAAAAATAGAAAATGCCTCTGTCATTTGCTTTTAAAAATCAAGAATGGGGAGCATGTAACTCTCTCCAGTAAATACAACTAGTAATAAAAATGCTCTTTAGTTGTATGCTGTGGCCGGTTCTTGGAGAGAGGCTAAAGAGGAAGGAGGAGGAAGGGGCTCAAGAAGTAGGACAGGGGGAGAGAAGCAGCCAGAAACAGGTGACTAGAAAGAAGGAAAAAAAATCAAAACTCCGTAAAAGAGAGGGCATGAATGACAGTCGCATGCAAAGCAGCACAAAAATACAGACAAAGAGAAGCATGCACACATCACAGCCCAGCCACTTGATAGGAAGAGAGACGGAGATGGGGAGGCTAGAGGAAGAGAAATAGACACAAAGAGGGACATGAGAGGGAGACAGGCGAAGACGGGCTCAGCAAGCAATACAGCTATTTAAAAATAACCAACACCACAATCGAGGCTTGTTTTTGTTTTTAAAGAAGCAAACATTATCAGAATTATGTTTTCCCAGCATTACTTTTTAATGTGTTTGCATTCCTGTCCAACTTTGAGAAGCTCAGGCATTCTTAAAAATCCATCCTCCTCATTTGCCACCCACAGAACTCCTCATTAACAGTTCCCGGCAAGGAGATCTCACACCTCGTGCTGTAACCTTTTCAGATGATGCCGCTGAAAACCTTAAAGTACTGTTGTGTTTTCACAGTGCTGTTGTGTTTTCAAGTGGTCACACCTCTCTGTGCAGCTCTATGGGTGCCTTTTGCTCAACCCCATCCCACCTTTGCAGAGACCACAGATTTAGAATCGAGGATGATCCAGCCAGGGCCAGAGCTGACCATTCCATGCTGCTTGGTGACAAGGTTTGCTGAGCAAATAAGTAATGAAAATAAGATGACAGCGGATGTGTAGAATGAATGAAAAGAAGGAGTGCCAGGCCCTCCAGCTGCATCATACCCAGTAAAAGCTTCCCAAACCTGCCAAGCGCTCTTGCACCTCGCTGCCAGAAACTCCTCTTTCCTCCCCTGCCTCTGCTGTGGGAAATCCTTCCCACCCATCATTCATCAATCAATTCATTGTATTAAGCATCTCCTCTGGGAATTCTTTTCCAACCCTCCTCCTCCCTGGGGGTTAATCATTCCTTCATTTGGCTTCCTGTCTTGCTACCTCTGCCGTAGGTCTTAGCATATTTCATTAGAGCAAGATTTCTCAACCTTGCACTATTATTTTGGGCCAGATACTGCTTTGTTGGAGGGCAGGGAGGGGCTGTCCTATGCATTGTAGCTTTAGCAGCATCCCTTTCCTGTACCCACTGGATGCCAGCAGCCCCACTCTCCTGGTCGTAACTACCAAAACAATCTCCAGCCGTTGCCAAATATCCCTCAAATCACACCCAAAGACACCAAGTGAGAGCAGTTGTTGGGGGTGTCAGCCTCAGAGACAGTGTGGCCTCTGGAGTCTCAGTGTTAGAACAGTGGATGGCATAGAGGAAGCACCTGGATTCTGTAGAAGAAGAATCCGGATGCTTGGACTCTGCCCATGGGTGGGTAGATAATGAACTGGCCAGTTGCACACGAGCCATGTTGATCATTGAAACAGGAGTGTTGGTGCATTAGGTCCAAAAGCAAATCCACCAGTCTATTGAATGATATGTGGGAGACACAAGGAATAAGAAAGAAAGCATCTCTGTTTAAGGCTTTTGTGATCTAGTTCATCAGAAAAGGCCTGCAGCCACGGGACGCTGATGTA
The DNA here is from genome assembly GCF_028858775.2 of Pan troglodytes. Taxonomy (NCBI): domain Eukaryota; kingdom Metazoa; phylum Chordata; class Mammalia; order Primates; family Hominidae; genus Pan; species Pan troglodytes. The sequence continues at coordinate 21,679,474 of NC_072417.2, forward strand.
AGAATAACGGGCAGTTTGTAATGAGTTCTGAAGCAGTGCAGGTTCCTCTACATGGGTTTAGGTATTTAGAAAAGGGGAAGCCAGGGTGGGCTACTTTTCCTGTGGAGGGCCTAGGGGGCTCCATGGAACTTGACCAGGGCCTTTAAAGATGGGATGGACTTGAGGTTGGGGGGTGAGTGTGGTGTGGCTTACAGCAGAAAGTGTTTACGCCAAGGGGCAGATCCAGCCAGGCCCATAAGTTGGGTCTTGATGCTAGGAGGCCAAGTCTCTTCAAATATGTCCTGAACAGCCTGCAGCAGGGTCGCCTGGGGTTGCTGGTCATAAATGCAGATTCCTGAACCCCCCAGGCTTAGTGACTTGCTATCCCTGGGGTGGGCCCAGGACCCTATTCTGTATTTTTCACATGCCCCGCCACCCAGCTGATTCTGATGCTCTGTGAAGTTTGAGACCCATTTCCTTGTGGTTGGTGGGGAGTGATTGAACAGTCCTGGTAATAAACTTGGCCTTCCATTGTGTGTAGCCTGTAGGGTTTACTTGGTCCAGCAGAGCAGTTAAGTACACAGGTTGTAGTGCCAGGCTGCAAATCTTGGTCCTGTCATTTCTAGCTGTGCAACCTTGGGCCAGTCACTTGAAATCTCTGTGCCTCAAACTTTTCATCCATAATATGGGGTTAACAAGTCCCTACCTCACAAGATATTTGGGAAAATTAAATTAAGTCAAACATATAAATACTTAGCATGGAGTCTGGCAGATAGTAAACACTCACTCATAAATATAAGTCATCACCATCATCATTATTTTAGCATTTGAGGCTTGCAAAGAGTTTGACAAAGCTGAAGTCTCCTTTATTAAAAATGTGGTCGGTCATCCATGGCCCTCCTCTGCTCCCCTCAGCTTGCCTCTAGTTCCTCCAAAACCTGAAGTTTAATTGCCTGAGCCCTTCTCCAGGAGGAAGATGGACCCTGAGGTGCTCTGAGTGGAGGAGCAGTGTTGGGACGAACAAGGGAGTGTCCCTGGCAGTGTCAGGCCCCTCCCAGTCTTTGGCTCGGAGAGGAAACACTTCTTGCCTCCCCAGCCCTGGGATGGACATATTGGAGGCCCAGAACATCCTTTTGCCACTACCAGATGGCCGTGCCACTCCTCAGCAAGTCTCTCCCAGAGGGAGGCCTGAGCCAGGGCAGAAAAGAGGGAAGAGCAGAAAACAGCTCCGTCTGTGGCAGATGCCATACCCCAGTCTTCTGGTTTTTTGTTTTGTTTATATATATATATATATATATATATATATATATATATATATATATATTTTTTTTTTTTTTTTGAGACAGGGACTCACTCTGTCTCCCAGGCTGGAGTGCAGTGGCACGAACTCGGCTCACTGCAACTTCTGCCTCCCAGGTTCAAGTGATTCTCTCACCTCAGCCTCTTGAGTAGCTGGGACTACAGACGTGCACCACCATGCCTGGCTAATTTTTGTATTTTTAGTACAGATAGGGTTTCACCATGTTGTCCAGGCTGGTCTCAAACTCCTGACCTCAAGTGACCCACCCGCCTCGGCCTCCCAAAGTGCTGGGATTACAGGCATGAGCCACCGCACCCGGCCCATATCCCAGCCTTCTAAGAGTATAATGTGGTGTTCAAAACCTGGCACACATGCCTTCCTTAGAGTCTTACAATGACCCCAGGAAGTGGGTGGGGAGGCCTTGCCCACCCATTTACAAAAATAACAGCTTTTTGGAGATAAAATTTACATACCATAAAATTCATCCTTTTGAAGTATACAATTCAATGGCTTATAGTATATTCACGGAGTTGTGCAGCCGTCTCCTCTAGCCAATTTTAGAACATTTCATCACCCCCTAAAAAGAACATTTTAATCACTCCCATTTCCCCCTCCTTCCAGCCCTTGACAACCATGAATGTCTTCTCTGTCTCTATGGATTTGCCCACTCTGGACATTTCATATACAAATGGATTCATGCAATATGTGGACATTTGTGTCTGGATTCCTTCACTCAGCACAGTGTTTTCAAGGTTCATACATGTCGTACCATGTGTCGGTATTTTTGTTCCTTTTCTTTTTAGTACTTTATTCCTTTTTATGGTTAAGTAATATTCTGTTGTATGGACATATGACATTTTGTTTATCCATGCATCTGTTGATGGACATTTGGGTTGTTTAAACTTTTTGGCTATTATGGATAATGCTGCTATGAACATTCACATACAAGTTTTTATATGGATGTACATTTTCATTTGTCTTGGGTATAAACCTAGGAGTGGAATTGCTGAGTCATGAGGTAACTCTATGTTTAAACTTTTGAGGAATCACCAGATTGATTTCCATGGTGGCTGCACCATTTATAATCTCAAAAAAAAGGGCATAAGCATTCCTGTTTTTTCCATGTTCTTGCCAATACTTATTACAGGTTGAGCACCCCTAATCCAAAAATCCCAAATCCCAAATGCTCTAAAATCTGAAACTTTTTGAGTGTTGACATGATGCCATCAGTGGGAAACTCCCATGTGATCGCCTGCAGTCAAAACACCGTCAAAACCTTGTTTTATGCACAAGATTATTTAAAATACTATGGAAAATCACCTTCAGACTATTTGTATTAGGTGTGTATGAAACATAAATAAATTTCATGTTTAAACTTGGGTCCCATCCCCAAGATATCTCTTTATATATATGCAAATTTTCCAAAATCTGAAAATTTTTGGTCCCAACATTTCATGTAAGGGGTACTCAACCTGTATCTGTCCTTTTGATTACAGCCATCCTATTTGGTGTGAATTGGTATGTCATTGTAGGTTCACTCCTTATAGATGAGGAAATTAAGGCTTAAGAGGCAAAGCAACTTGGCCAAGTACACTCAGATAGCCAGGGGCAAAGCCAGAATTCAAACCAGACACATCTCACTTCAACATCCATTTTCTTTTTTTCCTCTTACATCAGGCAGCCCTCCAGCTGAATGATTTTTGTCTGTGCCTGGCCCAGTCCCTGAGTCCAAAGTGGTTCTTAGGATTCACATCGGTTACAAGACCGGGCCATGGTCTGCCCACCTGAAGCTGACCACCTGGTCACTGTTCACTCTCCCAGCCAGTCTGCCGGCCAAAGTCCATTGAACGCCTACTGTGTGCCGAGCTCAGGAGCTGTAAGTAGATTAAGGAAGGCACAGAGCCCACTCTCAAAAATGGACTGATTGCTTTTAATGTGTCTCATCAAATGAAAGATGAAATTTTAGACTCTAGATTTACACGGTGCCAGAAAATTGCAGAAAGCTGACCTGGGAGAGAAGTGAAAAAGAAGAATGGCAAGGGACCCCCAGCTGGAGAGTTGAAGGGCGATGGCCTGAGCCAGTTTCAGAAAGATTTGGTGCCAATGCTGAGGGCCATGGCCAGGAAGAAGAGGACCATGTTAGAGAGGTAGGTTGGAACTGCTTTCAGGGATGGGGTTTAGCAAGAAACTGAGGAGCAATTAAGAGGGAAAAATAAAGGAGTCAGAAGGAGGAGGGGAGAAAGAACAAGGGCTAATCTGTGTAATTATACAAATATACAGCTTCCATTTAGCAGGCCTCTCTGAGGGGCAGGATCTGTGCTGAGCGCTTTGCATACCCTGCAAGGTACATTGTTAATATTCTTATTTTATAGACAGGAAACTGAGGCTCAGAGATATTACGTGCTTTCGCCAAGGAATACAGTTGGTAACATTCAATCAGACTTTAAATCCTATTCTCTTAACCACTCAAACGTCTACTGAGTGAGTAACCAAGGGATGCTTATGATGGAACGTGCCGTCAGGGGTGCTGGAAATAGGAACCAGGCTCAGCTTTCCCTCTGGAAGGCTGGTATTTTTGGAAATAGAAATGCTTTGGAGCTAATGGTTTTTCCTGTAATGGTTTCAGCCTGTTTGGGGTTTTCACGCTTCAGTTTACAGTCTGAGCCACTGGTGTGTACTCATTTATTCCTTTTTACAGGAAAAAAAAACCCCAACGAATTTTTAATCAAATTGAGCTTGACTATTTGACCAGTGAATCAGAAAGTCTTCCAAGTCTTAGGAAGGAGGTGGAAGTGAAGATGGAAAATGTATACCCATCTCTCTTCAAGAAGGTAGAGTGAGGGAGGCCCCTCCTGGGGGTTCTGGGACAAAAGGAGTGGAAATTAATCCCACAGGCTGTCTGCAGCAGGATCACCAAGCTCTCTAGGTCATTGCGTCTCTCAGGGGATAGCAACTGGTCAAGATTCTGCTGGTACATCAAACATTCAGCTGCATGATGATGGTCTAGACCAGGGCAGCACATTTTTCTATAAAGAGCCAGATAATTGTAGGCTTTGCAGGACACCTATGGTCCCCATCACACCTTCGTGTCTTCCTCCTTCCCCTTCCTCATTTCCTTCTCTTTCCTCTTCTTCCAGAACCATTTAAAAATGAAAAAAAAAAAAAAAAAAAAAATTAAAAAAATTCTTAGCTGGAGGGCTATACAGAAAACAGACTATGGGTCAGATTTGTCTGATGGCCATAATTGGCCAACCCCTGGTCTAGATATCTTTTGGAAACTAACTTGGATGAATTGCTTAACTTTCTGGAGCATTATATAATGTATCTATTGAACACCTACTGTACGCATAGCTTCATACCAGTTGCAATAGAAAGAACACAAAGATAAATGAATGAAGAAGCTTTGCTGTAGCTGCTGTGGGTGTAATGTAGGGGAAACAGCAGCAGACCTAGAGCCAGAAGACTTGGATACCAAGCCTACTTCAGTCCCTGAAGAGCCTGCAGAGCCACATCTGTAAATGGGGAAAATAATGCATCCTTTGCCTGATTAAATAAGCTCAGGAGTAAAGTCATTTTGAAAAGCACTATATAATAGGAGCTATATTTAGAGAGTTGAGGTTACACATGCCTATGAATAGTTGACTCACAATATAAAGACTGTATAAAGCTATGATGTCAGAGGTGTTAAGAGAGAAAAGAGATTGACACACTGTCATATAGGACTCCCTATGCCAGGTACTCTCACCTGTGTTAGCCTGTGAGTGATTTAGGCAGTGTACCCATTAGAATTGGGTTTGGCTGCTTCCTACAGGAAGCCCAAAGTAAAAATGGTCTAACCAAGACAAAAATATAACTCTTAGCCTGGGCAATAAAGTGAGACCTTGTCACTATTTTAAAAATTTTTTAAAATAGCCAGGCATGGTAGTGCACACCTGTGGTCCCAGCTACTCAGTAGTCTGAGGCAGGAAGATGGCCTGAATCCAGGAGTTCAAGGCCACAGTGAGCTTATAATTGTGCCACTGCACTCCAGCCTGGGTGGCAGAGTGAGACTCTGTCTCAAAAAAGAAAGAAAGAGAGAAAGAGAGAGAGGGAGAGAGAGAGGGAGGGAGGGGAGGGGGAGGGGAGGGGAGGGGAGGGAAAGGGATGCTCTCATTTGAAGTGGAGGTATGCAGTCCAGAACGTGGAGAGCATCCCCACAGTGTCAGGAACCCAGGGTCCTTCTCCTTTGCTCCATTTTCCTTGCATGTAACTCCCATTCAACAAAGACATCTCATAGGCCAAAATGGCTGCTTGACCTCCAGCCATTACATCTGCATTCCAGGCATGTGAAAGGAGGAAGGAACAAAGAAGAAAGGGCTAAAGGACATATGCTAGGAGCCTTTCACAAAAATGTACTGGAAGCTGGCTGCAAATACTGCTCCTTATATCTAATTTGCTATACTTAGCAACAAAAGAGACTGTGAAAACCAGTCTTTATTGTGGGTGGCCATGTGCCCAGGTAAAACTACAAGGTTCTGTTTTTAAAGAGGAGGATAATCAACCCTGGGATAAGCAACTAGCTATGGCTATCATAGGTAACAAGTTCATAGAAAGACAAAGTCAGGGAAGGCTTTATTAAGAGAGTGAGACAGGAACTCACTCTCTTAACATGAGACAACTCATGGCTTGAGGAAATGAGTTGGAGGTCTGGAGGGAGATAGTGGGCAAACTAGTCTAGTCTAGACTACTCTTGTAGAGGAGGTTTCAGGTTTTAATGCTGGAAAAGATACTAATTAAAATAATACTATAACCAGTTGGGTACCCTACCACCTTGGGTGATGCACCACCCCTTGATGACTTTGTGACTCCTCAGAAGCTCCTCCCCTCCTCCCCCTCCTCTTCCCCTTCCTTCAATATGTCACCCACACAGCCTTCTTCTGCCAGGGCTGCCACTTCCCAGGAGGTGGTCCTCAGGTCTTCCTGAGTGGGTCCCTCAATGCAGCTCAAGCCCATCCACCTTCCCCTGCATCTCCCAGTCCTTGGAGAGACTTTTATCTTTGCTGCACTAAACTCTACAAGTGAGGATTGTTTCCTGCTCAGTACTCTCTTTCTCTCAGCTGCAGACACAGGCTGCTGCAGTTCTCTTGACTTGAGACTCTTTGGGAGGTGACTGGTTGGGCCCTAGTTTCTGTGTTCTCCCAGCTCTGCGGGTTGCAGGTCAGGTTCTTCCCTATATCTCTCATTCCAGCTCCATGACGGCATCCGGCCAGTGGAACACCCACAGTTAGCTTGGGGAGATGGAGATGGGGAGGCCCTGGGTCATCCCAGGCCTCACTACTAGCTGAGAAGTCTAAAAATCCCCACCTCCCTCTAATCACCTCGATGAACCTCTAGCCTTCTCTTTGGCATGGGCTAAGGTGTAATGGGGCAGAGGATGCAGAACCAGTGAGGGACCATTCTCAACAAGTCCCAACTGGATGGTCTGGCATCTCCCTTCACAGTGTATGGGCAATTCACACCTGAAGTTCTTAGCCTTGGGACCTCAGAGGAGATTCTAAAACAACAGGGCAAGCCCCTGGTGAATGTCCTCTTAAATATATTCCATTTATTGACTTCTAACTATGTGTCAGGCACAACTAACCCACTACCAATGAAGTCTTTACAGGTAAAGAGACTGATGATGGTGGAAAGGCAGGTGAGGACCAGACGATTCCAGAAAGAAGTCATGAGAAATGAGGCCAGGAAAGAGAGGTGGAGGCAGATGGCAGAGGCTTTAGTGCGGGACTGAGAAGCTCTGACCTTCTCCTATAAGTGCAGGGAACCATCGAAGGATTCTAAGCATATGTGACGTGGTCTCAGTTGTGGTTTTGGAAACTTTATCTCCAAGTAGAGTGTGGGAAGGATTGGAAAGAGAGGGCCAGATGTCTTTCCATTAGAGCGTGAGTCCTGGGAAGCAGTGGAGGGGGACTGGGTATGGGGAAAAGAATGAGGAGGAAGAGGAAGGAAGATATAGGGGAAGAGAAGAAGGAGAGGGGACAAGAGAAGGAAAGGGGAAGAAGAAGGGGGAGGAAGAAATCGAGGAGATTTGATTCCTCTCTTCCTCTCTTTCCTCTCCTCTCCTCTTTTTTTCTTTTCTTTTCTTTTTTTTTTTTGAGACAGAGTTTCACTCTATCACCCAGGCTGGAAAGCAATGGTGTGGTCTCAGCTCACTGCAACCTCTGCCTCCTGGGTTCAAGCAATTCTCCTGCCTCAGCCTCCTGAGTAGCTGGGACTACAGGCATGCACTACCATACCCAGCTTTTTTTTTTTTTGTATTTTTCATAGAGACAGGGTTTCACCATTTTGGCCAGGCTGGTCTTGAACTCCTGACCTCAGGTGATCCGCCCACCTTGGCCTCCCAAAGTGCTAAGATTACAGCATAAGCCACTGCGCCCAGCCTGGTCCCTCTATTTCATTTGCTCAACAGAAACATACAATTTGTGAGCACCCACCACATGTGAGAGGGGCTTGGACAAACAAGGTGGACCATCATGGTCCTTGTGAGAGCTCATAACGTGGAAGGGAAGAGGGAAGAGGATGCCAACTGATGTGTACAGGGTCCTCTGGAGCTGACAAACGGCCTTGACAAATACTATCTCCCTCCATCCCCGCACCAGTTCTGTAAAATAAGCAGGACAGACATGCTTATGCTCATTTCATAAATGAGAGAACTCAGCACTGGTTAACTTACTCAGGGTTCTACAGCTGGGAGAAGGCGGAGCTGGGATTCAAATCCAGTGCTGTTTCTGCTACATCAAGTACACACAGGAAAGGTACCCAGAGCTCAAGGGGAAGGTAGAATTTGGCAGAGTGATTAAGGGCTGGATTCCGGAGTCCAGTCTGGCTCCAAAGCCTGTCTCCATCTCACTGTGTGTGAACCGTAGATGAGTTTCTTAACTCTCTATGCTTTAGCCCCTTCACCTGTAACATGTGAAGAATGGTGCCCACCTCCTAGGGTTGCATGAGGCTCACATGAGCTATAGTTCAGGCCTGGCCCAAAGTAAGCACTCTGAAAGGGATTCTGCCATTACCATTACATTTTGAGGTGGGTGGGTACAGGGAGGTGGTCCAGGCAGAAGCAATGAGCCATCTCAAGGGGAAGTGCAGGGACCCAGGCCACTGTCAGGACCTCCTTTCTGGGCCCAGACCCCCTAGATGCCCTGGACCTAGTCTTTTGCTTCCTCTCCTGTATCCTTGCCCATCGTCCTCTTCCTCTCCCTTTCTTTGTTCCACCCATTTTCCCTTTCTTCCCTGCTGATCCTTGCTCAGTTCTGTTGAGCCCTGGAAGCTGAAGACTGTGCTAACACTTCCCCACCACCCCCATGTGACTATGGGCCAAGAACCAGCCTTCCAAATTGCTTTGACATCCACCGAGGAGCATGTTCCAGGAATATCAGCTGTTTAGCAGGTCTGCTAAAGGGCATGGTCAGAGCACCTGGCTTTTCCTGTGGGGAGAGGCTTCTGCAGGCAAACGCCACTCCCTCCTCACTGCCCCTTATCCTGCTTCCCAGTCTGCATGGTCTCTTTTTTATTAAAGGAGAGGGGGAGAGAGGCTGAGAGAGAGGGAGGGAAATATTAGAAATATTGTCACAACCTGCTCCCTGGCTTCACAGAAGGTAATCAGGAAAGAGACGAGAAGAGAACTGGGCTCTGTGGTTATCACAGCTATTAGTGGGAGATTATTTGTTCATCAGCCTGTAAAAAGTTCCCAGCTTTGGCAAAGGTAATTACCAGCCTAGGTGGCTGGGCCAGGTCGGGACATGGGGGGAGGTGAAGCTGTCATTTCCAATTCACCAGCCTCCATTTGCTGTTTGGTCAAGAGGTTCAAATGAAAAGGTTAATTAAGAATCAGAGGATTTGCTCATCAGGTTAAGTCATGTATACACAGCACAAAGGGCATGTCTATACATGATAACTGCTTTTAAAGAAACCAATTCAATTCAGCATGCATTTGTTGACACACTCACCTCCCCCCCCTCTCCCAACACACTTACAACCCCTCGGGGTTAGGTGTGTGCTAGCCTCTTTGTTTGTTACAGGGGATATGATAGCCGGTGAGGTATGGGTGCTTACTTGGGATATATGGCTCCCTCTGCAATGGAGATCAGCCCACAAATGTGGGGGCTCCAGTCAAACTAGCTACTTGCCTACTGTGTGTCCCTTGGGCAAATAACTCTCTATCTTGGAGGAGGTTAGAGTAGATCTGCAATTCCTAGTCATAATAGTCTGCGGATTGGGGAAAAGGAGATGCAATAGAACCATTTTGGACAACTTTTAAAAATATACTCCCTACAGGAATTCTGATAGTTGCCCTTCTCCCAATTTCATCCAAGTCTCTTGGTACATGTAGTGGATGCTGTAGAATGTCAACCTGGTCCCTCCTTAAGGATTGAGGTCCTCACTTCTCCAGTTGCAGCTAGGAGTATTGATAGATGATGTCTCTCAGCTAGGTCCCTCTCTAGGAATTGCCTCAGCCAAGGAGAGCCAAGGTCACTTCCTTGGGGCAGCCTGCATCAAACTACGGATGTGGGGGTGTAAATACCCGTTCCTTTTGCTTCAGGACAGGACAACTTGGAAGGCCATCCTAGCTCCAGAGCTCCCTGTAGGCTTGGCTGGGACCCTTCATCCCAGCTCAGCTTCTCTCTCTGCCTAATCCCATTTCCTTCCCTCTCCTCCACACCCCCTTCCCTCTCCTCCCCACCCCAAGTTGTTGATGCCAAAAGCAACCTCAATAAATTTCCTGCATGAAAATATCCATTTCAGAGTCTGTTTCCCAGGAAACCCAACCCAAGGCAGCACACACAAAAAATTGAGACTCACCAGTTCCAATGATTGGCAGGAGCCGTTCATCCATTCAGCAAACGAGTGTTTGGCACCTATGTTAACTCTAGCCCTAGAAGACGTCCTGGGTGAGGAAGGATTCCAAGTGGGCCTCAGAGGGGGCAGAGTGTGGAAGGAGGAGGAGAGGCAATGAATTTAGTGGAATCATTGTGTGTTTTGGAGTGCACACATGGAGTGACCAACTAGATGTCTGAAATTATCCTGGAGTGCCGAATTACTAATTCCAGCTCTGGAGTGACCCTATCTGACCTTTAGTGGGTGCAGGATTATTGCCTGTGGCCCACAAGACAGAAAATTCTGTCTTGCTTCTGCCATGTGTTATGTCCCAATGGCAACCTGTCCTCACACCCTACCTTTAAAGAGGTGATCTGTCTCCATCTCACAGCCAACATCAACAAGGGAAAGCTCCTACCTCCATGGTATTATTTGCAGCCTTTGTTCTGAACCTATCAATCGCTTCACCCTCTTTGAATCTTCTCTGAATTGTCCCTGAGGCCTCAGCTGCCAGCCTCTTGCCCTACCCCCTGACCAGGGCCTTGCAGGCTCTCCTTGACCCTGATGACTGATGTTTCCTTCCCAACCCTCAGCCTTTGACTCCCCACTCATTTATAATCCAGACACATTCTTCATCACATCTGTCTTCTGCCATGCCAGGGGTCTCCCCAGCCCAGCCTGTCCCAGGCTTTACCTCAGCACTGCCCCAGATGGTCAGGTGCTCTGCTGGCCTATAAGCCCTGTGACCTCAGACTGACTATGTAGTGTTGCGAGGGGGATCTGGAGCTCTAAAAGGAGTTGGGGATTGTGACTATGACTGGGGCACATGACTGAGATGGTCCTCTTATTCTAATAACAGCAGGAAATGCTGTTAGGTCACCTCCTTTCTAGGGTTCTGCATCTTTACTCCCACCTGGCATAGTTTGGCTTCTGGCTTCCAGTCCAGTATCCCCAGGAAACAGGCAGACTTGAGCAGAGCTGAATCCTCAGTGAGGCACTGGAGACTTTGTCTTAAAGGAAATCAGGAAGGAGAGACACAAAATAGAAAACAGCCTGGGAAGAAGGGGTTCTGTCCATGGTTCTGAAAAAACAATCCCAGGAATACTGTGATTACTTGCTGACCTTCCACCTGAGGCTCAGCGCTCAGCTGTACATTGTGAGGAGCCCAAAGGACATGGAATCCCAGTTCCTGCCATAAAAGGTCCTTTAGGCAAGTTGGACACAATAAAACACCTACATGAGAACACACAGGAATAATTCTGAGCAGTCCAAATATTGATGGGTCTCAGAAAACTGCACATAGGAGAGTTCTGGCTGCCTTGATAAAGGGGACCTTGAGGCAAACCCCATTTTAGGCTCTAGGCCCTTTGAAGAAAAAACCACTTTGTAATGAAATGCTCTTTCTTTAGTCACCATACCATTCCCTGCAGTATTTAAAACCTAAAGGTCTTGGATATAAAACTAGTTTATCTAAATGCAGCAGTGCAGCAGTTTAAATTTAGGTGCTAATGCTATGTTTGAAATGTAAGCATACCATTGGCTTTTAGTTATGTCTTTAAAAAAGGATTGGTGAGTCATTTTTGTCTGGGTGCCCCAGCTCCAGGCCATATGGCCATGGTCTCTCAACCCTTGCTTGTCATAGTCACACAGAGCTGACCCTATAAGCAAGAGGCTCCAGAGCCTCACTTTCCAGGGCAGCCTGAGGCCCTGGGACATGTACACAGCAGCGTGTCTGTCACACCCACTGCTGATGGGAGTGCGCTCCCTCCCCAGGCACTGCTCTGCCCTCAGCATTGTGAGGATCTTAGTATGCAGAGACAACGCATGGCCTCGCTGCTCTGCTCCCAGCAGGTGCCCTCCCTTGCCTTGCATGAGGAAAGGCTGCAACTTTGAGCTCCCTCTTTAGCTAGGGAGCCTCCCTTGCCTCCCCCACTGGGTCTCAGGAGGAAAGAGCTTGCGTACATCTTCATCCAGCCTCTGTATCTTTGTGGAGGTCTTCTCATTCACAGACAAAAGGAACTGCTTTAGGTCTATCTTCGGAATTGGAAAAATTAATATTCATAAGACAAATACCCTGATCCCTGACCAACCTGATGTCTGAGGGGCAGATCACACGTCTATTGACCTCAGTTTCTCCTTTAAAACAAGAAGAGCTGACTGGATGATCAAACAGGTTTCTGCTGATTCATCCTAACAGTCTCTGAATCAGAAGGAGTGGGATGAGTCCTTCTTTACCTTAGATAAATATGTACCCTATCCATCCACCCCACTCCCTGAAATCTTACCTCCCTGAGAGCCAATACTCAGGGAATTCTGTGTCCATGAGAACACTTCTTTTTTTTCTCTCATCTGGGACTGTTGCTCTCTATTCCATTTGATTTCCTACCTATGGAACTGGGGTAGAAAACATGGATCCTATAGGAACCCTTCACTTATCTCTCCTGAGACCTTCACTAGAGCCAGCCTCTCTTTTGTGCTCTGCTTTAATTTCTTCTAACTACCAAGAGGAAGGGCAGAGGGCATGTCCTGCTCCACAGCCTCACCACCTTGGGAAGATAAAGAGAGAAAAGAAAGAGTCGATTTTCACTCTTCCAGACAAATCCCTCATTTCAAAGCCTTCAGGAAAAAACTGGTGATCCCAGGAGGAGGCTGGCACACAGGGAAGGGTGTGGGAAAAAGACATAAACCTCAATTCAGTGGGTGGTAAAGATTACCCAAGAAGGTTTCTCAGAGAAGCTATCAGAACAGGCATTGAATGAGGATCTGTAGAGATACAGGGAGAAGACAGAGGCATACCTTGTAAAGACAGAAGCAGTAATTGGCAAGTCACTTGTATTTGGGGAACGGGAGAGTTCCAGTGGGCTCCAGCGGGCTGCGGGAAGAGAGTGAGATGCATTTGGCGAGATGCAGGATTGTGGGGCGGGCAAATGATGAGGGCCTTGCATGCTGGAGTCTATTTTCTGCAATAGGAACAAGAAGGACGTTGATCCTGATGCCGGGTCTCTGTGGGTTGGGTGTTTGTCCTGGGACTCCCAAACTTGGGGAGAATGTAGGGCTCAGACATAAGTTTGTGTAAGTGTGTGAATATGCGTGGGAAATGCAATGGATACGGAGTTTCATTTGAGCCATTCTGGCTTGGTCCAAATTTATTTTAATTTGGTCAAGAGTATGAAATCCACATTACTAGTCATTGGTAACTCAAGCCGAGGCTCCAGTGACTGTCAGGCTGCGTGATTGCTTCCCTGCGAGCACAAAGGAGAATGAAGCTTACAAGCTTGGTAAATATTGGGTTGGGGAAGAGAAATGGATGTTTTTTCTTTTCAGTCCATCGATTTTGTTATTCTCAATTGCTGTCCCAGTGGACCCACATGCTCCACACATCCCTGAATATTCTCTCACATCTGGCACGACTTGGGACAGGAGCGGAAATGCTGGGAGGGGTATCTGGAGAAGAGTCTGGAATGCTTCTTGGAGGTTCAGCCACGTTTGAATGTGCAGCAGGACTGCCCCAGCCACTCAGGGCCAGTCATCTCTCATCTTGCCTCCAGTCCCGTTTTCTGCCCTACTTTCCACATGTGATAGTTGCTTTTAGTAGAAATCCACAAGCATTTGCCTTCAGGGCCTCCAAGAGCTCCCCTTCCAGTCTCCCACTGGCTCCCCCTCCACCTGCAGCAACACAGGAGCCAAACCTGGGATTTACCACTGCTGCCCCATCTGTATCAGGGGCCAGTCTTAGGACCTGCAGGAAGGGTGGGGAAAGTATGTTGGGCCTGTTGACATAAGTGAGTCACTGTGAGTGGGAGCAGATGACAGGGAGAGTATGACTCAGTGAAGGGAATACAATGTGGGTGAACACAAGGGGTTTGCAAATTTTTACCTGCCCAAGGGAATGTGGAAACTCAGGGGACTTGGAGCAGGCCCAGCTGGTGCTTACTGATGCCATGTTGGCCCAATGGTGCTGCTGTTTTCAGGTTCTCTCTGGGTAACCAATACGTATGGGGTAGTCTTCCTGAACTTGTCTCTTCTGCATTCTTTGGTGCCTCCTTGTATCTTGACCCCTTTAGTCCTTCTTTGCCAGGGAGGGTGGTGAACAGAGGCCTCAAGGAATCCTCAGCCAGTGTCCCAGCTACTGGGTCCACATCCATCAGAGGAGCATGGAGCTGGGACCAGTGTCCTGATCTGAGTTTCAGAACAGAGTCTACCATAGGGAAAGGCTCTTAAGCATCTGACTTAGTGACTGAACATTGTGATGCTCTGCATAGGTCTCTCTTTTTGGAATATGGGAAGAGGGACAGTATCCTAGATGCTAAGGGCTGCTGCCTTCCTTCTTTGGCCAGCAGCTTGTTAGGAGCAGGAGAGTAAAGTGGTCCAAGCTATACAAGGAAGAAGAGCAGGGGAACGCTGCCACAAGCCTCATGACACTGGCAGCCACCTGCCTCAGGGCCTTTGCACATGCTCTCCCCCCTTCCCTTCACGTGGAAGGCTCCTCCCCATACACCTGCATGGCCAGTGTCCTCACTTCCTTTAGATCTTTGTTCAGATGTCACATTTTTGGTGAGGCTTCCCTGACCACAGTATTTAAAATGCCACCCTACCCACAGCATTTTCCGTCTTCCTTTCCTGCCTTATTTTTTCCCCATATGCCTTCTCACCAACTAATATACTGTTACTCATTTACTATGTTTATTTTATACCTCCTCCTATTAGAATGCAGGCTTCATGAGGATAGGCATTCAGTCTGTTTTGTTCATTGCAGTATCTCCAATCCCTAGAACAGTGCCTGGCACAAAGAAGGTTCCCATTAATCTTAGTTGAAGATTTAGTGAATTGACCAAGAATATTCTGAGTGCTAGTAGGAAAGGTTATATGCCCAGGCAGGGGTTACCCACTGCAGAGGATGGAGTGGACAAAGAAAGGCTCAGACTGGGATTCCGGGGAGCTGGGTGCAAGCCCCAGCCCTGGCCCTCTCCAGCAGCAAAGTGGAGATAAGCCAGCCCACTCTGCATCCTCTGGGTAATGGAAGTATCATCACTTTGTAAATTATAAAGAGTTGCCTGCATGGCCCTCATCCTGACTCCACTGTGGTGTATGGGCTGACCCTGAGTTGCAGTGTGATCAGATGGGGTTGGGGTTAGTAGAGAAGGTTTTGTGGAGGAAGTGCGTCTTGGGATGGGCTCTAGATATGCAGGGAACCGCACTGGCAAAGGCCCAGAGGAACAAGGAGTTTGGGGTGGGAGACAGGCAGGGCCTCTGTGGAGATTGTTCTGATGCTAATTCAGAGGCACCAGGGACTAGGGAAGCTTCCGCCTTTCGTGGCCACAATTCTCAGGCTAGTTGCCCGGGTGTGAGCTATAGTCTGCTCAAGCCGTGCTTGTTACAGGGAACTGCGACCCACTGCGCTGCCTTGAGTGAAGGGGTGTTGCTGATTGGCAAAGGTGACAAACAGGCAGCCTCAAGGCCGTAGAATGGGCTTTTGGAGGCTGGAGCTGGATGAGCAGGGAGCCCTTCTCCTGGGCCCCGTCAGCCTACTCACTTTTCATAAGGTCCAACTTAGCGGCCACTGTCTTTTCCCCCTGTTTGGTTTCAGTCTCCATTCCTGACTATGGATTTCTATGTGTCTCAACGTTCTCAAAAGAGAAAGCATTTCTAATGCCCTTGAATCAGCCTATGGATGGGAGAGTCACTTGCTCACCTCTCATCCATCTCCTGTAGCCTAGAGGGCACAAAGTCACATGGTACATGACGGGAGGGCTTCCCTCTTCAGTGCCAGGAGAAAGGAGTATTGATCTAGGAAGGCAGTTGGGCAGGGAAGGCCAAATGGCTAGGACTTAGGCACAAGTCCTAAGACCATCCTGCAGACCAGGGCTCCTAGTGTGGATTCAGGGAGAAAAATAAAAGGGCTGTTTCCACAGTGACCCTGCCTGAACTTTAAGCTGTATCTTATTATTTTTTTAAATTTCTTTTTCTCTTTTCCGCCCTCATTCTTGCTGTCATCTTATAAGCTTTATCTTTGTGGTCTCTTCACTCCAGCCCGACTCACCCACTCACCAGTGCCTACTTCTGCCCATGTCCTCTCCCTGGCCAACTCATTTCCATTGATTCAAATCCTATCCATCCTTCCAAGCTCAGCTCTGCCCCATCTCCTGCCGGGCTACTGCCTTGATCACTCCAGCCCTTCCATCTCCCCTCCTCTCTTCCTCTCATTCTTATGTCTCTTCCTGGTTATTTTCAGCTTCCCTGACCCTTCATGTAAACTGTCTGGTGATAGATGGCCTTTGTAGGGTCGTCCTGTATTGCCACTTATTTCTGGTAATTTTTCATGCCTTGCTTTCCAATTGGTCAACAGGACAAACATCACACACCCCCTCAGGTCTTTCCTGGGCACATAAAGATCCTTGTAGACATGCACAGCCATTTGCCTTTGGGGCAAGAAGGCTTTAACCACCATCAGGTCAAATCTGAGAGATGAGGAAACAGAAGTCTAGAGAAGAGGAGTATTTTGCCCCAAATCACATAGTCAAGGTCAGCGTGGAATTCAGGTCTCTTGGCTCTTTACCCAGGCAAGAACTATGAGAAGCAGCTTTGGCTGTGAAGTTGGTACCATAGTGTTGCAAAGTACACCAGAGCCAAGGTGGCCAGTGGCAGTCGGGGAGGTCTCATGCATCAGAGAGTGAGTGGCTGCCCACCTGGGTGGATGCATCCCCTGCCTCCTTGCAGGGTCCCAGAGCCTCATATTCTGCCAGGAGCCATCTGTTCCTTTGGAAACAGCCATTTCCCCCACTCAGTTTCCTCTTTTAAAATGCAAACTCCTAAGAGATGGGCTCAAGGGCACAGGCTGGCAGGGAACTCTGGCTGGGTCCCCCTTGGAAGGAGAGGGGGAGTGGTGGCAGAGGAGCCTTACAACTTCACCGTGGCCACTGCCAAAGTGCGCATTTCCTGATTGGCAGGTGGACCAAATAAAAGCCAGCCCAGGGATCTGGGGAGAATAAATCTCAATGAAATGTTTTTTATCAGGGTTCTGCTGCTCTACAAGGAAGATGTGCAGGTTAAGCTGGACAAATAGCAGGCTGAGTGCGGCTGGGCTTTTCCCAGTCTCCAGGGAGGACTCAGGATTGAGCTGCAGGGCCTGGTGATCATCCCAGCCTCAAGGCAAGGGCACAGCTGCGATCCTGCTTGATCTCACCCTGCTTTGTCTGCTTCCTGTGGAGAGCTCCCACCTTGAGAGTGGGAAGGAATGTGTGATCATCCCCATTGTACAGAAGGGAAGAGTGAGACCCACAGTGACTAAGTGAGTACAGAGAGAATGAGGAAGCAGAAAAAGAATTGGATTGGGGTCTGGGCTTCTGGTCCAGGCTCCACCCTAACCTGCTGTGTGATTTTGTCCAAACCTTTTATCTTTTCTGGGTTTCTTCACTCGAGTGTGAACTTTGGACCAGATCAGTGACTTCCAGATCACTTTTCCTAACCACAATGGGCACATGTTAGCCCTTTCCATGGGCCCGGGGCACTTCCAGGACCCCTATAGGGGCTGTAATGCAAACCCTTATTCCTTTTCCAGAAAGATCATCAGAACAGAGAACCCTGAGAATTGCATTGCAGGGATACCCTTGCCTCTGTTCTAATTTATATAACAAATTCCAAAGCCTTTGCACTCAGTGTTTGGGAATGAATGCCCTACGGGGCACCTGGGTCACTGTC
Organism: Pan troglodytes; assembly: GCF_028858775.2. NCBI lineage: Eukaryota > Metazoa > Chordata > Mammalia > Primates > Hominidae > Pan > Pan troglodytes. The sequence continues at coordinate 21,697,304 of NC_072417.2, forward strand.
TTGAGAACCTTTAGCTTTCCTGGGTTCCTCACTGAGGTGCTAAGATGCCAGGATCCTGGGCATCTGAGTGTACCCTGAGGTCTGGTCTCATCCACTGAGGCAGGAGGCAGAGCTGGGCAAGCCTGGGTGTCCAGCCTCCATGCCCCTCACTGATCAGGGGTCACTGTGGCCCCTCACTCTATCTGCCGCACCTTTCCCAGCAGATGGTAGCTGGGAAAGCAAGTCAAATGCCTGTTTCCTCCGGTGGACTTGGGCAGATCATGCTCTGAGCGCTCCCCAGCCCTTTTCCCTGGATCTCTGAGCTGGCTTTCTCCAAATCTCCACCTCCCTTTCTCTGCGTCTCCAGTGAATACTGCCACACAGGGAGCCTGCTTTACCAAGCCTTACTTGAGTCTTGAGATGCTAATAGATCCCCTGGGAATGGCAGGCTGGAGTGGAACCTTGCACGGGGAAGACAGACTGTGCCAGCTCCCACCAGAGCACTGAGCACTGCAGCTCTGGCACCACTGAGACCCCTGATCAAGGTCATTTCTACCTCTAGATGGACAAGCCAGGCTCAGGGGCACTGCTGGATTGCCCTGTGGGGGCCTCTAGGCAGCACAGAGGGCCTCCCTGCTGAGCTCAGGCTGGGAATTCTTCTTGCCCTAGGCCCAAACCAGCACTGATTTCAGTCTGAATGTGGTGGCTGCAAGGCAGGGCCCACTGTTCTGATGGAACCTAAAGCCAGAGGAAGAAGGAAGAAAATGACCACTGATTAGTACCTGAGGAGGACAGTGACCTCTTCAGGGGTCATCTCATTCATTCCTTACCTCCCAATGGCACTGTGCTGCAGGCAGTACTATTCTATTTACAGGCACAGAGACTGCAACCTGGGGAGGCCAAGCAGTTGGCCCAGGGTCACACAGCCGGCCAGAGGCAGAGCAGGGATTCTGCCAGGCCTATTGCTCTTCCCACTTCACCATATCAGGGGCCTAAACCACAGTAAAGGAAGCCAGGAATTGGAACCCCATTGGTTGGTGGCCCTGTTTCTTCCTTCCTTTGCCCGGGGTGGGTGACGCTGCTCTTTCTGCACCACTGCACAACTTGTCATCCCTTCTAAGATCCCAGCCAGGGCAATGCCTACTGTTCAAGAAAGAGAACCCTCATCTCCCACCAGCAGAAATCAATAATTTATGAAATACTGCTTTAGCCAGAGCAGAGAGTGATATATTATAATGCTTCTTAAAATCCAATATTAACAAGTTTTCTAAAGGGTGAAAATATTTGAATTAGGGGAAATGAATGTTTTACAAGCCAGCAGGGGAGCCATCCCCTGAGATGGGCAGGGGGATGGCCGGGGAGGTGGGAGAGCATTGGACTGGGGCTAGGTCAACTGTCCTGAGGCTTTAAGCCAGAAGCCACCATAACTCAAAAGGGATGTGCCTTGGGCAGAGTGGGTGCAGAATCACATTCCGCAAAGGGTCCCAAAGGGCGTTTATGCTAGATGCCTGCTGGGCAATGGCCAGGGGTGTTGAAATCTAAGACTCTTGTGGTCTTTAAATTCTGCCTATTGGGACCTGCCCCTTTAGAGCAGCTGGTCCTCCAGGCCTTTCTGCCCAGGGGGCTGTAGGCAGGATCACCCTCTGTGCTCAACTATGTTATTGTTCAGCAAATATTTACTGTCCCCTCCTCACTGGGCAGCTTGAGAGGACTGCCTGATGATCCTACAGACCTTGGCTTGGGCTGATGGAATGTGGAGGGCAGGCATATGACTAAGGGCTCCTCCAAGCAGAGGCCTTGAGTGAGTTCACGTGGAAAGCTGGGGCTCTTGGGCGCCAGTCCTGCACTCTGAGAAGAGGCTGTGCCCCAAGGAAGTCACTGTTCCTCACACCTGGATCTGGGATGAGACACCCATGGGGCCAAGCCAGGAGCAGTCCCCACAGCCAACCTGCAGGCTCATGAGCTCATTGGTGTAAGACACTGAGATGCAGAGTTGTTTGTCATAAGGCATCGTCACAGAAAAGTCAGCACACCCTCCCCTCCCCACCACCTCCATGCCCTGTTGGAAAAGCATCTCCTGGCCGCTTATCCAGGCACTTTGTTGTCAAATTCATGCCCTTTGAAGGGTACCTGCTTCCCTGCCAGACATGCTCCCCGCAAGGAGAGCAGAACAAGCTCTCCAGCTTCTTCCATTGTGAAAGCCCATTTATAGCATCAAATGTTGTCTCTGCCCCCTAAGGTTCAGTGGCTATATTTTTGTAGCCATTGATTGGGACTAGGTGTGGGGAGGAGCACAGTGAGAATAAGCAACTATGAATCAGTTACCCTTTAAAATTGATTATGCTTTAATGTATATTTTATCCAACAGAACAACAGTTTACAAATATTTGAAGAGCAGTATATGAACATAAAAGGGGTAGTGTTTATTCCCTCACTGCTGCTTAAACCTCAGATTCATGGACTCCTTGCAATCTGAGACTCATAGGGACTGCGGAAAGAGAGTGAATTTTGTTGTGAGATCGATTACTTCCCAGCCACTTCAACTGCCTGGATCTCAGTTTCTTCTTCTGTAAAATAAGCACATCTCTGCTGCAGGGTTTTCTGAAGTATTAAGGCGAGCACAGGAATGGTAATATACGTGGCAGACATGGGATATACTCAACAGTCACATCTTTTTAATTTTGTCTCTGCTGTTTATTCCACCCTGTGACCTTGGGCCAGATTTGGAGATGACTCTCAGCCTTAGTTCCTTCCTCTGCAAAATGAGGAGCATCATACCTATCTCAGGGGAGACCCAGAGTCCTGAACGAGAATGCACCTGGAGCACAGTCAGTGCTGAAATAATTTTCTCCGTCCTTTCTTCTCTGCCAGCCCCTCCTGTCTTCCATGGCCACACGCAAGGCACAGCTTCTCCAAACAGCCTTCCCAAGGCCCCCACTCCACTCAGGAGTCTCCTTTAGGACAAAGCTCCTCTCCAGAAGTGCATTCGTCACAAGCTAAACACCCAACAGCTGATATCAGTAACAGAGGACCGAATCGCAAATTAATTAAAGATCCTGTTTACTCGCCTGCCTCCACCGTGTCATGTGCTCCTTCAACCTACAGCCCCGCACCTTAATTGAAGAGTGTGCAGCAGTTAGGGACAGCCTGGATTTCTCAGACTTCTGCCAGTTTCACACTTGCTTGCATTACCCGAGACAGGCCGAGCCAGCCTGTCCACACCTGGTGGTTAAAATGTGGCCAGGCTCTCACCTAAGCCACTTGATTAGTCTTCACAGTGGAATTAGAAATAGAATCCCACCAAATCAGGGCAAAACAAGGCAGGAAGAGTATTTGGTGAAAGCAGGGACCACACCTTTTTTTAAATTTTTTTTTCCAAGCACCAATCTTGTATTTTTCTTGCCGATAACTAGGCCACAGTGACCTCCTGCTTCAGTCTCCTGGGGCCAGGACATGTACTCCTCACCTCTGAGCCCTTGACTGTATCCTCTTGCCTCAGACTTTGCTCTCTGCTCTGAGGACAGTGGCAGGATAGTAATATGAGTAATAGTTAGGACCGGCTGAGCACTCAGTGAGGCACTTAAAGGCAGTTCTACGTGTGGTGGTGAAGAGCACCAGTTCTGAAAAGAAAACGGGCAAGGCGTGGCAGCTCGTGCTTGTAATCCCAGCATTTTGGGAGGCCAAGGCTGGAGGACTGCTTGAGCTCAGGAGTTGGAGACCAGTCTGGGCAACATGATGAGACCCCCATCTCTGAAAAAAAAAAAAGTAGCCAGGCATGGTGGTATTCGACTGTGGTCCCAGCTACTTGGAAGTCTGAGGTGGGAAGATTGCTTGAACCCGGGAGATCAAGGCTGCAGTGAGCTCTGTTAGCAACACTGTACTCCAGCCTGGGTGACAGAGAGAGACCCAGTTAAAAAAAAAAAAAGAGAAGATGTACAAGTGGCCAAAAAGCACATGCAAAAATGCTCTCAACATCACTAATCATCAGGGAAATGCAAATGAAAACTGCTGTGAGATATCACCTCACACCTGTTAGAATGGCTATTATCAAAAAGATGAAAGATAACAAGTGCTGGAGAGGGTGTGGAGAAAAGTGAACCCAGGTAAACTGTTGGTGGGAATGTAAATTAGTACAGCCATTATGTAAAACAGTATGGAAGTTCCTCAAAAAATTAAAAATAGAACTCTCATATTACCCAGCAACCCCACTACTGGGTATATCCAAAGGAAATCAAATTAGTATGGCAGAGGTATTTACACTACCATATTTATTGCAGCACTGTTCACAATAGCCAAGATATGGAATCAACCCAAGCGTCTATCCATGAATGAATGGATAAAGAAAATGTGCCTTATAGACACACTGGAACATTATACAGCCTTTTAAAAGAAGGAAATCGTGTCATTGGCAACAACATGGATAAACGTTATGTTAAGTGAAATAAACCAGGCACGGAAAGAAAATACTGCATGATCACACTTATATGTGGAATCAAAAAAAGCTAAACTCATAGAAGTAGAGAGTCGAATAGTTGTTACCAGGGACTGGCCAGGGGCGGGGGCCAGGTGCAGAGAGGTTGGGGAGATATTCGTCAAAGAGTACAAAATTTCTGTAGATACGAGGAATAAATTCAAGAGATGTATTGTACCACTCGGTGATTATAGTTAATAACCATGTATTGCATTCTTGAAAATTGCTGAAAGTAGATTTTGAGTGTTCTTACCACAAAAAAGGATAAGTATGTAAAGTAATGCATAGGTTGATTAGCTTAATTTAGCCATTCCACATTGTATACATATTTCAAACAACATATTTTATGAAGTAAATGCGTACACTCTTTATCTATTAGAAATATAAATTAAGAAAAAAAAAAGAAAAAGCATACCAGTTCTGATTTTGGGTCTGGTCTCTGGCTGTGTGACCCTGAACACATGACCTAATCTCTCTAAGTCTCAGTTAGGAAACTCATCAGTAAACCAGGGCTGTCATGGGGACTAAAGGAAGAAATGCTTGTAGAGTGATCGGTGCAGTGACTGGCGCATATGAAGAACCCAGTAAATATTAGACATCATTATATTTTGATAAGATGACTTCTGCCAGTGACCCTGTGGAATAGCTGATCTTATCCCCTGTTACAAGTGAGGAAACACAGACTGGGGAAGTTAAGTAACTTGCCCAAGGTCACACGGCAAATAAGAGGCACCAAGCCCAGCTTTGTGTGCTCACGACCATAGGAAGACACTCTGCAAATGAAGAGATAAATGCCTGCCTGGATGTCCACCACGGAGCCCTATCTGTGTTAGGACATTCTTGCATTTCCATAAAGAAATACCTGAAAAAGAAAAAACAAACAAAAACCCCCAAACAACAAAGTTTAAAAAAAGAAAAAGAAATAGGGAAAAAAGTAAAAAACGAAATACCTGGGGCTGGTTAATCTATAGAGAAAAGAGGCTTAATTGGCTCATGGTTCCACGGGCTGTACAGGAAGGATGGTGCCGGCATCTGCTCAGCTTCTGGGAGGCCTCAGGAAGCTTCCAATCATGGCAGAAGGCAAAGGGGCAGCTGGCATATTACATAGCCAGAGCAGGGGCAAGGGGCAGGGGAGATGCCACACACTTTTAAACAACCAGATCTTGAGAGAACTCAGTCACCATCACAAGGACAGCACCAAGACATTCGTGAGGGATCCACTCCCATGACCCAAACACCTCTCAGCAGGCCCCACCTCCAACACTGGGGATTGCATTTCAATATGAGATTTGGAGAGAACAAACATTCAACCTATAGCACTGTCTCGTGCCTACTGCCTTAAGTGAGTGGCAGAGAGTGGACTGAGGCCTTGGGGAAAGCAGTGAAGCTGTGAAAAGACTGGGATCAGAGCCACACCCCTCAGGGTTGGCGACCTGCTCTGAGCTTCACTGACTTTAGGCCTTTGCAGCCTGAGTTCCCTTGTCTGCACAGTGGGTATGAATGATGCCTACCTGTGGTAAGGATTATGTGAACGCTGGGTGCAAAGCAACACAGCACCATTGTGCAGCAATGTATATGTGGCACATAGTAGATGCTCAAGGAATGTGAACTCCTCTTTCTTCTCCCCTTAAGGTTTTGGAGTTGGGGGTCCCTCAGTCACCCCAACACCACTCAGGCTGCCTCCTACTCTGCTGAAACGCCAGCCCATCAATCCTGGGCACTTCTGTGGGGCCTTTGGTCTGTGTTCGGCCATCCTGCAGCACAGGCTTGACTGTGGGTGACACTCTGCCAGCTCTTTTCTAGTTCTCTGGGTGACCTTGGTGAATCACTTCTTTTCTATGGGACTCAGTTTCCCTACCTGCCCATAAGTGGCTTGCCCTGGTTCAAGACCCCAGACAGCACCTTTTGGATAGGCTACATCAGCATCATCTGGAAAAATATTTAAAATGCTGAATCCTTGACCCCACTTTCTGGAGGCTCTGCTTCAGTGGATGGGATGGGCCCTGGGAACCTGTATTTTTAATGTTTGGGAACCATCAGCCTGGTCTCTCAGCTCCCCCGCAGTTCCTGTAGGCTGCTCTTCCAAGTGTGGACCATGCGGCTTGCCTTTGTGTGCTCCCCTCCCTTGAGTGGCACGCTGCACCCCAGCCTGAGCTAGGTGGTTCCAGCAAGGGATTAGGGAATGCCGATGGGAAGGAGGAATGACTTTCCAAGCCAAACAGGAATCTTGCCAGATGCCTCGGGACAATCATAAGCTCCATGGGACCTGTTCCCATTTTCTACTAGTGATGTGGCACTTCTCAGCTGGGAAAATGCACGCTGATGTGGGTGGATTTCCTTCTCCTTTTGCCCCCAGACCTGCCTCCACACACACGGGTGTGAGCATACACACACACACACACACACACACACACACTAACATTCACACACACACCAAGGAGTCTGATCTGAGGGATTGTCCTGGCCTTGGCCTTGTCTGCTCTTTGAAACAGCCGGATGTATGGAAGTTGCTGGGGGGTGGGGTGGGAGGAGGGGGCAGCTTAACTGTCTCATTTGTTTCAGTGGCTGTGGCTTCATCTACCCGCCAGGGGATGTTGGAGGGGGTCTCTCCCAGAGGGTAGTGGTGAAGCCCAGGAGGGTTCCAGGAACTCCCTCCATGGGAAATGCATGCTTTGTTTGTTTGTTTGTTTGTTTTTAGAAGGAGTCTCACTCTGTCGCCCAGGCTGGAGAGCAGTGGCGTGATCTCAGCTCACTGCAACCTCAGCTTCCCAGGTTCAAGCGATTCTCCTGCCTCAGCCTCCCAAGTAGCTGAGACTACAGGCAAGAGCCACCACACCCGGCTAATTTTTGTATTTTTAGTAGAGATGGGGTTTTACCATGTTGGCCAGGCTGGTCTCGAACTCCTGACCTCAAGTGATCCGCCCGCCTCGGCCTCCCGAAGTGCTGAAATTATAGGCCACTGCGCCTGGCCGGTTTTTTTTCGAGAGTGGTGGGGATGGATCATCAGAGTGGGCTTTGAAATCAGGCCAGCAGCAAAGAATCAACAAGAAATGAGGATCCACCGTGCCAGGAAAGCTCAGGGAGACTGCAGGAAGAACTGGGTTTTGTTGCTTTTAAATAATTTCATTTGTTAGAACAAAATCTAAAACCTACAAAAGGGTATCCTGTGGAAAGTGTCCTTTTCTTTCCAGACACACAGCCCCACCCCACATTAGCCACCGTTCCACTTTCTCACAGATCCTTTCAGAGACAGCCTGTGTCGATAAATGCATATGTGTGAAAATTATTTTCCTGGAACAGGTAACACAGTTACACACCATGCATATACTTTGTGGGTTGTTTTTTTTTTTTTTTTGGCTCCTTGATTTTTTCACTTATCCTGAAGATCTTTCAGCACACAGAGAGAGTTGCTACAGTTTTTATTTATTTATTTATTTAGAGACAGGGTCTCACCCTGTTGCCCAGGCTGGAGTGCAATGGCGCGATCTCGGCTCACTGCAATCTCCGCCTCCTGGGCTCACACGATCCTCCTGCTTCAGTTTCCTGAGTAGCTGGGACTACAGGCATGAGCCACCACACCCAGCTAATTTTTGTGTATATATATATATATTTTTTTTTTTTTTGGTAGAGATGGGGTTTTGCCATGTTGCTCAGGTTGGTCTCAAACTCCTGAGCTCAAGCGATCTGTCCACCTCGGCCTCCCAAAGTGCTGGGATTACAGGCGTGAGCCATTGCACCTAGCCTAGTAGCCACAGTTTTTAAACAGTTGCTTGTATTCTATTTTACAGATAATTCATTTAGTCAATTCCTCCCTTAGCCATTTATCTTGTTTTTCAAGAGATGATTCAATACAACAGCCCTGCATATACACCCTTTTACATTTAATCTGTGGGATAAATAACTAGGAGGAGAATTTCTGGGTCAGAGGGCATATACATGTTTAATTCTGATAGAGCCAACTTACCTTCTTCAGAGATTGTACTAATTTACACTCTCACCAGCAATGTATGAGGATATGTTACTTTGCTGATTTGACAGGTGAAAAAACACTATCCCCTTGTAGCATAATTTGCATTTCTTTTATGAGTGAGGTTGAACGTTTTTTCCTCTGTTTAAAAACCACTAGTTCTTCTTTGTGAACTCTTCTTCTTCTCCTTCTCCTCATTCTCCTCATTCTCCTCTTCCTTCTCCTTCTCCTCCTCTGCCTCCTCCTTCTTCTTTTTCTTTGCTTCTTGTGAGGTTTTTCCTTTTTTTTTTTTTTTAAGACAGGGTCTCACTCTATTGCCCAGGCTGGAGTGCAGTGGCATGATCTCAGCTCACTGCAACCTCTGCCTTCCAGGCTCAAGCAATCCTCCCACCTCAGCCTCCTGAGTAGCTGGGACTACAGGCAGTGCCACCAAACCTGGCTAATTTTTGTATTTTTTATAGAGACAGGGTTTTGCCATGTTGCCCAGGCTGGTCTCAGACTCCTAGGCTCAAGCAATCCACCCACCTTGGCCTCCCAAAGTGCTAGGATTATAGGCATGAGCCACCATACCACACTGTGAACTGTTCTTATGGCTCTGGAGCAATCTTTATATATATATATAAAAAACTAAACCCTTTCCCTGTTCAAAGAGATGCCAGTTGTTGTTTGCTTATGATATTTTTCCCCTGGAGGAAATATGACTTTTATATAGTCAAATTTGTCAACTTTTTCTTTATGCCTTCTAGGTTTTGTACCCTATTTTTTAAAGGTCTTTCCATCTCCATTTAATTTTTAAAATCTCTCGGTAGTATTTTTATGACTCATTTATATATTTAAGACTTTAAAGCATCTGAGATTTAGATAAGGTACAATGTTTGGGCAAGTGCTTCGTATGTTTTCAAGTATTTTTTCTTTAATGCCAATTAGTTACGAAATTCAGCCCCATAAAAATTCTTTGGGGCATGCAAATGAGATTGCATTTGCTCTAGTTTTTGGGTAAAGAGAGGCTTTTTTTAGAGCAACTTTGTTTTCCAGATAACTACTGAGTTGTTCAGTTTTTAAAATACGTAATCCATCACATCCCCAGTGATTTGAAACACAATCTCTACCACATACCAGATTGGTGTTTCTTTCTGGTTTCATTCTATACTTTTTTTTTCTGTTCCATTGATCTATCTACTCGTGTTGTTTTAATTGCCATTTCTTTATACTGTTTTAAATATCTGGTAGGTCTGGGCCCCCTCACTATTCTTTTTTAGAATATGCCTATTCTTGCTTGGTTATTTTTCTCTATAAACTTTAGAATGGGCTTTACTAATTCCAAAAAGGAAGAACCGGTACAGCTGGTGTGGGTGAGCAGGGGATGCCACCTGCCTCCTCTGGTCCTGGTATGCAGAGTCCAGCAGAAAGAATGATGTCATGCTGCACAGTTACAGGTGGCTCAGGAATGTTCTCCTTTCTCTCCTGCTTAATCAAGGAGGGCTTCGGTGGAAAAGGCAGAGAGGGGAAGAAGCAGCAAGAGAAAAAGGAGAGATGGAAGAGAATTTTGAAGCAAGGAAGAAGAGGCTTCCTGGCAGAAAGGACTGAAGACACTCTCCAGGGGAGAAGAGACAGAGAGAGATGAAGCATCAGAAATCAAGGCTGCAGGGAGGGTTCCTTGCGGAGATTGGAAAATGGTGGGTGGGAGAGGAGGTGGAGGCCAGCTGGAAGGCTTGAGCCTAGGCAGGTTGGGGGTGGCCTGGAACTGATGGAAGATGTGGTTAGAGGGAGTCAGTCTGCCTCTGAGTCATGCGCATAGGACTTCAGTCAGCAAGCTGCCCTGGCTGAGTGGAAGACAGACAGAAATGGAATGAAAGCCAGAAACTCCAACTGTCTTCTCAGGCTGGCCACCAGAGGTGCAGTCTCATGTTCCTTCTGGTTACAAATGGTCCCTACCTCCCAGGAAACCACAGTGTGGGGTTTTGAATAGACTGCTGTGCATTTACTCATGGAGAGGAGTCGGAAGCTAATTTTGAGAGTGTATGAAGTAGTTTTACATCCTGGGCTACAACAGAAGCATATCCTGGCACAGGGGTGTTGTGGCTGTGTTTCATTAGGAGCTGTAATTCTCCAGACCAAAGAAAGTGGCAGGGAGCTCAGCCCTGGGAACAGTGGGCACAGAGTCAGGGGATGCCCAGGATGGGGGCGATGCTGGCACTGCGGAAGGAAGCTAGGCCTGCAGGAGCCCGAGTTTGGGCCACATTCAGCTTTGTCAGGGTTGCAAGAAAGAGTGAATGATGAGTGCACGGGCAAAAATGGGCCTGCGGGTTCTCTGTCAAGAGCTTCACTCGCTTCCAGCTAGAGCCCCTGGCAAATGACTTCTCACACCAGGAAGACACCCCTGTGGGAAGACACTCCCAGACCCAGCAGGCCCACGTGCTCCGCAAACGGACCCTGTGCCACAGTTTTTCTCTGCTGCGGTGCCCGGCTTCAGAGCCCCCGTACAGGGTGGCTGGGATGACCTCTTCCCTGTGCCCCCGCTCAAGCTGGCTCGTCTCTCTGCTGTCTTCTGGGCTGGGCTGACCGGGAAACAGGATCCTGCTTTGCCTGCCCTACTGGCCTAAAAACATTTCCTTCCTCTGCAATTAGAATCATGGAATATCACCGGATCCAATTACCTCTGAAATTTCTCCCTGAAATTTCAAAGCTCAGAAAGGGCACCCGACGGTCCCACAGCCACACGAAGTTATAGGTGTGACCTGCGTCAAAGAACCAAATTTCAACAAGTTGAGTTTAGTAAGTTTAATAATAAGGCCCAATGACACTGTCATCTAATTGACTTTTATTAGGGATTTATGAATCAGGCAGTATTCCGTCTAGGAAATGTCTAGAAAGGTGCTCCACCCCATTGGCAGAACAGTTGTTTGAGATTTGTTATTGTTGTTGTTTTGCTTTGTTTTGAGACAGGGCCTCACTCTGTCACCCAGGATGAAGTGCAGTGGCACAATTATGCCTCACTACAGCAGCCTCGAACTCCTGGGCTCAAGTGATCCTCCCACCTCAGCCTCCTGAGTAGCTGAGACTATAGGCGCACATCACCATGCCCAGCCAATTTAAAATTTTTTTCTTTTGTAGAGCCAGGGTCTCACTACATTACCTAGGCTAGTCTCAAACTCCTGGCTTCAAGCAATCTTCCTGCCTTGGCTTCTCAACATGCCGGGATTACAGGCATGAGCCACTGCACCTGGCCAAGGACAGTTGGTTTTTGTATGGTAACTTGAGCAGGAACAAGAAAACAGCATAGTACAAAAAAGAAGATTGGTTAACATTAGGTTACTTCAGGTTACTTTCCTCGTAAGGGTTAATGCAGAGGAGACTTTCTTCTTCAGCCAACTAAAACTGGCCTGTTTGGGGGTTTGGCTACCATCTCTCTCCTGATTTCTTGGAAGGTCAGATCTCATAAGTAAACAACTTAGGTTTCGGTTTGGTCATGTAACCTTAGCATGAGTGACTCCATTTTGGGTTGAGCTATTAGAGCCTAGTGCAGGAGCTTAGTCCAAATCAATGCCCTCCCATACATTTTATTTAACACCAGAATCCAGGTCATTGGCTTCTAGCCATTGGTCTGTCACCTAGTCTGGGTCTCCTCCTGTGTACCACAGGGCACATTCAGTACCCCACCAGGGTGTGGAAGTCGTCTTCCTTCCAGAGAGTCAGGAAACCTTGCTTTTAATGAGCTCAGGGGCCAGCATCTTGAGGGCCTGTGTTTATTTTCAGTTAGAGCGGATGGAATGTTGTTTGTGGTGGGCTGTGGAAATGAAGCTGCCTCTACAACTCTGTAGGGAGCTGGCCGGCTTTAGCAGAAAATGTTCTTGCCGGGGACCCGAGACTTAAGCTCTATCTGGAAGTTCCTTCCCTGCTCTTGGCCTCAATTTCCATTCTGTAGATGGAGAAAGTTGGATTGAGGAGTGTCTGAAGGCCCTTCTGGCTCTGACTTGCTTTGCTTTTGTGAAAGGGCTATAAGGCCCTTGTCACCGTCCCCAGCACCACAGTGGAGACGGGGTGAGACCCTCCAAAGTCTTTTCCCACAGATGGAGTTGGCATGATTTGTATGAAGCACTCTCAGGCCTCCCCAGGGGGGCCGCTCCTGTGCCTTCTGCTCAGCAGGTCTTCATGGGGTGGGGCTGACAGTCTACTCTCCTGGCACTTCACACACAGCTCATCTTTAGAAGGCAAGTGGCTTTAGACAGTCTCCCTGGGACCCAGCCTGAGGCCACTGTCCAGCAGGGGGAGACAGCCCAGAGATGGAAGCAGCCGGGAGAGCAAAACACTCCTCACCACCAGGCTGGCCCAGCTGGGCTCTTCCTGGCCCAGCGCTGCCCTCCATCGTCCGGTGGAGCCCCCAGTAAAAGCACTTGCTTTCAAAGTGCCTCAGAGGGAAAAATACACTTCACGACATTAGAAACATGAGAATGGTCACAAGTACACGAAAGCCGTGATGTAAGTCATGAAATAAAAGTCCAAGTTCTATATGGGTTGAAATAGTATTTAAAAAAGAAAAAACCAGCCAGGTGTGGTGGCTCACACCTGTAATCCCAGCCCTTTGGGAGGCGGAGGCAGGAGGATCGCTTGAACCCAGGAGCTCAAGACCAGCCTGGGCAGCATGTGAGACCCCATCTCTACAACAAAATTTAAAAATCAGCCAGGCGTGGTGGCGTGCACATGTGGTCCCAGCTGTTCAGGAGGTTGAAGTGGGAGAATTGCTTGAGCCTGGGAGTTCCAGGCTGCAGTAAGCCACGATTGTGCCACTGCACTCCAGCCTGGGTGACAGAGTGAAAACTGTCTCATGAAAAAATAAAAAGGAAAAAACCAAATTAGGAAAAACTGTAACCCTGCAGCAGCGTAACACAGGTGACAATGACACTTCTATTACATCACCTGTGACAGACCCCTTATCCTGCATGGATTTTGGTTCATGCCAGTGTGTTGTAGAGTTTCGCATCTGACTCCCTCTCAGTAATCAGCTGGGGATTTTCCTTGGTGTATTAGTTAGTATAAGCCAGGCTGTTGTCACAAACCACCTAACAAAAACTCAGAAGACAGAAGTTGAATTCTCTTTCCTCTAATCAGGTGGATATTTCAAGTCAGTGGGTGACTTCACTCACACAGAAGTACAGGGATCCAGATTCCTTCTGTGGTGTGGCTCTGTTGACCCCTAGTTTAGGTGTCCATGGAGGCATACCCACTGTCTTAGGGCTTATCTTAGTCCATTCATGCTGCTGTACAAAAATACCTTAGACTGGGTAGCTTATAAACAACAGAAATTTATTGCCCACAGTTCTAGAAGCTGGGAAGTTCAAGATCAAGGTGGCAGCAGATTCGGTGCCTGGTAAGGTCTCACTCTCCGCCTCATAGATGGCACCTTCTTGCTGGCTTTGCATGGTGGAATGGTGGAAGAAGGGAACAAGCTCCCTTGGGCCTCTTTTATAAGGGCATTAATTCCTTAAAAAAGGTGGATCCCTCATCACCTAATCGTCTTCCAAAGTCCCCAACTCTTAATACTATTGTATTGGGGATCAGGTATCAACACAATTCTGGGGAAACATGAACATTCAGGCCAGGGTTCCAGCCTGGAAGTGAGCACCCTCTTTGCTCACATTGTGTTGATGAGAACTTAGGGCTGTGGTCACATCTAACTGCCACGGAGGCTGACTAATGTGGTTCTTAGCCAGGTTCACACGTGCTCAAATCCAACTGTATTACTGAGGAAGATAGAGAATATATAATTTGATAGATTACCAGCAGTCTCTGTAGCTTTGAAAACTATGTCAACCCAAAAGTTTGTATTTTTCCTCTGCCAGTCCCTTCTTGTGACAATGTCTTTTTAGCAGCATTTCTCCACTATTTACCATCTCTCCCTCACTCTTCTTTCCCCTCCTTCTTTCTTTCCCTCAACACACCCCTCACTCTCACTGTTTTACCTCTTCCCTCACTGAGTACAGAATCCCTAGGATAAACAGGATGGAGTTTCCAAGTTCCATGGGTCAGGACACACCAGACTGGGTTATGGATAAGGACAATGGTATACATTCCTGCCTTCTTTGCCTACACTAGCCCATGAGCACTTCACCCGTGCTAAGCCATCTTCGGCCCAAATGGCCCTTGAGCATGCATTTGAAAAACAGGTGGAAGATAAAACAAGAAGCATGCATTGGTTTTGCAGGTGGAAGACCTAGATTTCATGTCCTGCCAGTTACTAATTGTGTGGTCCTGAGTAGGTCTCCTCACTTCTGCTCTGAGTATCTCTTCATTGAAAAAATGGAGCAAATGCAATTTCACCTGCAAACCCCAAAGAGTTTTTATGAGGCTGAAGCAGGATAATGTTTGGCAAGAGCTTTTTATATTTCCAAGTATTTTTCTTTAATTTAAGCATATTTATTTTATAGTTTGAATTTTATAATTTCAATAGCTGAGGTCTTCTGAAGGTCTAATTCTGCTGTTTGTTTTATCTGCTGATTTTTCACTCAAGGTGGTTTATTTTATCGTGTACCTTGTAATTGTAGGTTGTGAGCTCATATTCACAACCTCTCTCTGTGAGAATCCTGTTAAGTATGACTTAAAAGCGTCAGCTTCAGGGCTGGGCGTAGTGGCTCATGCCTGTAATCCCAGCACTTTGGGAGGCTGAGATGGGCAGATCACTTGAGGTCAGGAGTTTGAGACCAGCCTGGGTAATATGGTGAAACCCCATCTCTACCAAAAATACAAAAAAAATTAGCCAGGAGTGGTGGCACATGCCTGTAGTCCCAGCTACTTGGGAGGCTGAGGCAGAAGGATTGCTTGAGCCTGGGAGAAGGAGGTTGCAGTGAGCTGAGATCATGCCAGTGCATTCCAGCCTGGGCTACAGAGCCACTCTGTCTTAAAAAAAAAAAAAATAGTGTCAGCTTCAAAGAGGATTAACATTAACACTCCTGAGTGCTACCAACCTGATCCCACTTTAAGTAAATTTCTCAGTTTGGAGTTTTCCAAATCACATATGCAGTGTACTTTAAAACCCCAACCCTCAGAGGAGAAGAGCCTATGATTCTATGATTCCAAATTCTCAGTGAAGGCTGGTTTTTTTCAACTCAGAGCCCAGATCAAGACAGACATATTTCCTTCAGTCCCTCTTTGCTGATGAGTCTACTTTTCCCTCCAAATGTAACCCTTCAAGGATCTAGATTTTAGGCTGTGGTCTCACTTCCACTTTCTCACATTGCTTGAGTCCCCATGTGGACTTTAAAATTCAAGACTCTGTGAAGTAACTGAGCTAATGCCTCAAGGGGAGCTTTCACCCTCAGTGTCATCTTAGCATTCTTACTTCCTGTTCTCTTCTCCTTTGGGACCCCTGAAGATTGCCATCATTTTCCTGTGAGTTTAGCGCTCACAAGAAGGGTGTTTGTTGTATTTTGTCCAGCATTTCTAGGTGTTGTGCAGTGGGAGGGCTTCTCAGGATGGCCAGTGGACTCTGAAATCTCACTGTCTTTCATGTGTTCTTTAATTCCTTTTTCTCTTTTCCTCTCTTGTCCTTCCTGTCTCTTGCTCCTTCTCTCCACATTTATCTGCCGGATCTCAGCTGCTGGCACTGTGTGTTCTCAGGGGATACTCTGTCAGGTGTTTTTCAAGGCTCCTGGCTGACCCTCCCCAGCTTCTCCCTTTGGTTCTCTAGCTCCAGACCCCTAACATGGCCACTAAACACCCCCAGCAGGCACCCCACTGCCCCAGATCTGTGCCGTTGGGCTTTATCTTCCGTGCAAACTTGTCAGCATCCCTTTTTATTCATCCAGAGCTCTTCATTCCATCACTATTCAACTTGTCAAAATGTGCTCAGCCAGGAACAAGTTTAGGTCAGAGATTTTAATAACCTCTTCAGAGCTTTCCTCTTTTGAATCATTGTGAATATTATGCATCAGAAAAACTCCAGATTTTGAGCCTCAGACTGAGAGGCACAATTAGGTGCTCAGAGAGGCCAGAATTTGGCCAACTTCTCATTCCCCAAATGGACTCAAGGAATATGAGAGAATTCTGAATGAGAGAGCAGGCAAAATTACCCAAGAGGGAATGAGGCTCTTTGGCTCTAATTTGAGGGTCATTTTTCTTCTTGCTGGCGCTTCTCTTCCCCCTGGATTGGGCCCCAAGACCATTCAAGCAGGCTTCTAAGAAGGGTTCACTGAAGTGATTTCCCTAGAGGATTGACAGGGACTTTGAAATGTGCTGCCTCTTTTAGAGACTTTGCCTGGTAAGAGGAGGCAAAACCTTAAACCAAAAGGACAAGGAAAAGGAAAGTCAAACATTGGGGATCGGGGGCCTCCTTCCCAAGGCTACTAGAAGGCTGCCTCTGGATAGTCCAGTGTAGAGGCACTGTGACCCCCGCCCACTTCCTCTGCAGTGTCTCATCTGATGCTCATGACCACCCTGTTGACATCATGTAGCTCATGTTTTGTGGGAAACAGGCTGAGCAAGGCAACAGAGGTCCTGTATTGGCTAAGTGCTGAGCCTCATTTAGACTCCAAGCCGGACTTTGAGAAAACCTGTTGATATGGTCAGGCTTTCTGTGCGCACTCAAATCTCATCTTGAATTGTAATCCCCGCATGTGGAGGGAGGGACTTGTAATCCCCACATGTCAAGGGAGGGAGGTGATCGGATCATGGGGGGGTTTCCCCCATGCTATTCTCACAATAGTGAGTTCTCAGGAGATCATATGGTTTTATAAGTGTTTGACAGTCCCTCCTACATGTGCTTTCTTCTCTCTCTTGCCACCGTGTGAAGGTCTTTGCTTCCCCTTCCCCTTTCGCCATGATTGTAAGTTTCCTGAGGCCTCCCCAGCCGTGTGGAACTGTGAGTCAATTAAACCTCTTTCCTTTGTAAATTACCTAGTCTTGGATATTTCTTTATAGCCGTGTGAAAATGGACTAATACATCTGTCCTCTACCTACCATGCCCAGTCCTCTCCAGGATGCCACAAGATGGGTTGGAAGGCCGATTACTGCAATTGTCCAGGAAAGAGCTGACATCTGTACATCACACTCCAAGAGGCAGCAGACACAGGGGTGAAGCCCAAGGGCTCTAGAGCCAGACAGGCCAAGTTCAAATTCCAACTGTACCACTGAACTAGCTAAGCAACATTGGGCGATGCTTTACTCCAACCACCACTCCTAGCCTTTCCTCCCCGGCAGCCCGTGGAGACTCTAAAACACCAACCAAATCATTTCACTCCTCTGGTCTCAACTTTCCAACAGCTTCTCATCACTTCTAGAATAAAATCCAAGTGCCTCCTCAAAGCCTTCCAGGCCTACAGCAGAGGCAGCCAGTGCTCACCAAACTCTACATTCTCCTCTTTGTCCCAGGCTCCCTGCTATGCCACATTTCTCTGCTTCTTTGCGTGGGTGGGGTGATGGTGGATGTGGAGACTTATGCCTTATTCTTGTCAATGGAGTGTGAGTGGAGGTGACATGTGTTAACCCAGGTCAAAGTGGTTGAGAGCAGTGTGCCTTCTCCACACTTTCCCCACATGCCAGCTGGATGGACATCCAGTGAGGACCCTGAGGAAATGGCAGAGTCACACAGTGGAAGATGCCTGGATCCCCAAGTATGCGAAACAGAACTCCTGTACCTGTCTTGTGACAACACTAACTGAACTACTACACAAGCAAAAATTGATTCTTTATTGTGTCACATCACTGAAACTTGGGTTTTTTTTGTTGTTGTTGTTACAGCAGCTGACTTATCCTAACACGAGGCCCTACATCAGTCGACCTCAGTCCAAACCCATGCCTGCTCACCCTCTCCATCACTGTGCCCCACCACACCACCTTCTCGTAGCTCCTCAGACTCCAAGCTCATTCCCATCTAGTGCCTTGGCCAGGCCGTGTTCCCGCCTCCTGGAATGCTCTTCCACAAAGCTTTACATGATGTTTTTTCTCAGTTTTGCCAGATTTCTGGTCAAATTTTATCTCCTCAGAGGGAGAAGCCCCGACTCCCCTTTTAGGCAGGCCCACCCTCACCAGGCATCACCTTCCCTGTGCTATTTTTCTCCAGAGCAGTTATCAATGACTTACCAGTCTATCAGAAATATGTCTTTGTTAAAATATTTATTATATAGCTCCTCCCTGTGTCTGTCTATCCTGGTGTCTAGAAGAGTGACTGGCACATAGTAAGTCCTCAATAAATATTCTCTGAGTGGATCAATGATCACTGTTTTCTCTGCATCTTTATCCATTTCTCTCTCCTTTTTCTCCTCTGTAAGTTGAGTGTTGTATGCTGAAGACAAAAGGGGATAATGCAGGTTAGTGTTGAACATCCTGGCACAACAGATGTCTGGGAACTGCAGATTCTGTCCTATGTAGGGATAGCTCCACAAGAAAGCCCAGGCTAGTGTCCATGGGCTGCCTGCACCAGAGCCCAGGAGGGTGGTTTAAGCAGGAAGGTTCTTGGTGCTGCCCTCCCAAGACAGGGAGTGGGGCTGAGCCAGCTGTGGAGCTTGGGGCTTGCTGCCAGCTGCTGAGGTTGACAGCCACATGGAACTTCACCGGGGCAGGTAATTGAACTAGTGGAGTGGGCCGACCAAGAGGAGGGGAGCGTTCCCAGCATTGGGGTGATGAGCCATGGAATTGGCATTGGAGTGGCTGTAGTCACAAGTGGAAGGAATTCATCTGCTGGCACATCCAGCCTGCAGGGAGAGGACCCAGGGGCGCCTGCACTTGTGGCCTGGAGGGTGATGGACAACTTCTGGGGTGCCCTCTGGTTGTTGGAGATGGAGGGCATTGAAGGAGGAGGGGATGGCACATGCGAAGGCATGGAGTTGTGAAATGAGTGCTTGGCAGTTAGAATGGTGAAGTGAGGTAGTGCTGGTGGCCCTAGGATGTAGGTGGAATCAGGACTTGACCCCAGAAAAGCCACATGTGGGGAAAGGGTGAGCGCTGGGCTAGGAGCCAGGAGACCTGACTTTCCACTCCCAGGTCTACCATGATCCATGTATCCTTGAGCTCAAGTGTATCCATGATCCTGCTCAGGTGTTTCACTGCATGACACACAGATGAGGAAACTGAGGCACAGAGAAAGTGATACACAGTTGCGTAGTCACTTTCTCTGTGCCTCAGTTACCTCATCTGTCAAACTGATGATAGTTCCCCTCACATGGGGGTGAGGAGAAGAAGAATAAAGAGTGGATGCCTATGCAATTTTCTCCTCACAATGTTTTCAGTTATTATGACTGAGAGGTGGCCAGGAGGAGCTGAGAAATTCCCCTAGGACTTGTGTGTTGGGAGGGCCAAGGGCCAACTGGAAGTGACTGTTGCTGAGAAGAGAGTGGGAGAAAACAGCAGGAGGAAAGCCAACGTGGAGAGGTGGGGGAAGGGAGGAGCTGGAAGCAGTTCCAGCAGGAGACCAAATGTGGGCAGTGGCAGGAGTGTTGATGTTTCCTGGCAGATGCAGTCCAGTTGCTTTCTATGCCTGCAGTGTGCAAGTGGATTGGGTCCTTGTGCTTGTCCGTGGACCATCTCCATCTAGGTACACGGTAGGATTGCATCCTCCATGCTTTTGAAGTTCTGCCTGCCCATGTGACTTGCTTTAACAAATGATGTGAGTGGAAGTGGTACATGTCACTTCTGGGTGGAAGGTTGAAAAGCCAGTGCCTGATTCACCTTTGAGGCTGATTCTGTCAGTGTCCCTTGGACCCTCCCTGCTGAATTCTACCTGCCAGTGTCTGCATCTCTGTGCCTGAGGGATTTCTCCAGGCCCAAAAAAGACAGCTCGGCCTACATGCACTACCAGCCAGAAGTGCAGGGGAATTACACATTATCACCTTCATCAGCTCTCAGTCAGTGACTCTGGGGAATTGAGACACAAATACCCAGGCTCCCTCGCTCCATGCTGCAGGTGGGATCACTTTGCAGTATGTGCTCCTCACTCTTTCCCTGGGGTCTCCCACGGGATTAAGTTCATTCACCCACAGAGGTAGCTGGCTTCATATGCATCTTGTATTAGCTGCTTTCCCTTCCCAGTTGCACTTTTCTACTTGATACCAGTGTTTCCTGCACCTCCCAAATAAATGATTGCGCTCACACTGTTGTTTCTGGATCAGCCATGTTCCTCTTTCCTGCTGTCATGACAGTCCGTTGGCCAACCAACTGGCAATTTCCCTGGGGGTGGCTACTCTGTCATTCCAGGCCTTGGGATAAGGATGAGTAAAAGCTGGTGGACTTATCATGGGCAGGTGGCATGAGTCAGAAACCCATTGAAATTTGGGGGCTGCTTGTTACTACAGCCCAACCTCACCCACCCTGACTGATACAGCCCCTGGCTTCTCACCAAACACCAAAATGATACATCTAATTTAAGGCATCTTATGAGAAGGAAGGAAGGAAGGAAGGAAGGAAGGAAGGAAGGAAGGAAGGAAGGAAAGGAAGGAAGGAAGGAAGGAGACAGAAGAGACAGAGCACATGTGTGAGTGTGCATGTGTGTGTGCATGTGTGTGTGCACACTGGGGCAGAATGGAAGGGAAGAGAGGGACAAGTTTGAAGGGAAGACTGGGACAGGAAAAGAGGTGCCCAAGAACCCACTGGAGAGGAGACTTAGAAAGGATAAAAGAACAAGAGGCCCAGATATACAGTGAGAAGAATCCCAGGTCACACAGCAAGTCAGGGGTTGAATTAAGCCTAGGACTTGGGCTTCCCAACTTCCAATCTAGCGCTCTTTCCTCTGAGCTAACTTCCTCCAGAAGGCCCATGGCTGGAATGTCCCTTCTTTCAAGCTCCCTGGGATTGTAGAAAGAAGCACACAGCCCATGGTTCATGGGACCCTAATTACCTCTAGCTACCACCCTGTTCTCACATCTGGATGACAGAGGCACATCTGTATCACCCTGGGCTACAGGCTGGCCTCTGAAGGGTCCATGGGAATGAAAGTTAAGGTTCTTTTGCTTGAAAGCAACACAGATAAACTTTAGCCAGCTCAAGCCACAAGAGGGGATGAACTGGAGAGTGTATTAGGCCATTCTTTGTGTTGCTATAAATAAATACCTGAGGCTGAGTAATTTATAAAGAAAAGAGGTTTGGTTGACTTGTGGTTCTTCTGGCTGTATAAACATAGCCCCAGCATCTGTTCAGCTTCTGGGGAGGCCTCAGGGAACTTTCATTCATGGCAGAAAGCAAAGCAGAAGTAGGCACATCATAGGGCAAAAGCAGGAGCAAGAGAGAGAGTGGATTGTAGGGTGTGCCACACATTCAAACAACCAGATCTAATGAGCACTCACTCACTATCACAAGGACAATACCAGGCCATGAGCAATCTGCCCCCATGACCCAAATACCTCTCACCAGACCCCACCTTCAACATTGGGAATTACAATTCAACATGAGATTTGGCAGGGACATATATTCAAACTGTATCAGGGAGAGACTATGGCTTTTAGCTAACAACATAGGCCTTGGGAGGAAGAGCAACAGAAGCAGCTCTGGAAACCATGGTGCTCTTGTTTGCTCACTGTACAGATAAAACCAATCCACTGAGACAGCAGTACCGCAGTAGAGAAAGAGTTTAATAATCACAGGGCTAGTTAAGTGGAAGGATGGGAGTTTATTACTCAAATCAGCCTCCCCAAAAGCTCAAAGGTTAGGGTTTTTCAAAGATAGTTTGGCAGTCAAGGGGCTAGGGAATGGGGGATGCTGATTGGTTGGGCCAGGGATGAAATTACAGAGGGTTGAAGCTGTCTTCTTGTGTTGAGTCAGTTCCTGGGTGGAAGTCACAGAAGCAGTTGAATTAGTTCCTTGGTATGAGTTATGGGCCCAGGTGAAGTCAGTCTGTTACTAGAATGCAAAAGTCCGAAAAATATCTCAAAGACCAATCTTTCATTTTTACAATAGTGATGTCATCTATCAGAGCAATTGGGGAATTTACAAATATTGTGATCTCTGGAGCAGTAAATGATTACAGAAATTCAAGCTAGGGAACAATGGCTGGTTATCATTTAACTATACCTGCATCTTAGCAGAATTCAGGCCTGTCCTATGATCCTAATCTTGTGGACTTTCATTAGTCTTACAAAGGCAGTTTTGTTTTGTTTTGTTTTTTGAGACGACGTTTTGCTCTGTTGCCCAGGCTAGAGTGCAGTGGCACTATCTCAGCTCACTACAACTTCTGCCTCCTGGGTTCAAGTGATTCTTCTGCCTCAGCCTCTGGAGTAGCTAGAATTACAGGCATGCACCACCATGTCCAGCTAATTTTTGTATTTTTAGCAGAGACAAGGTTTCACCATGTTTGCCAGGCTAGTCTGGAACTCCTGACCTCAAGTAATCCATCTGCCTCGGCCTCCCAAAGTGCTGGGATTACAGGCGTGAGCCACCATACGCAGCCTTACAAAGGCAGTTTTGGTCATCAAGCAAGAAGGGGGTTAGTTTTGGGAAGGGATTTTTATCATCTCTGTTTTAAAGTTAACAAAGGCAGTTAGCTTGTGAAGTTGGAGTCAGTTAGGTTAGATTTCTCTCGCTGATGCACTTTTTGTAAAGGTGGTTTCACCCTGTGCCCATGGACCTTCCTTCCAGGGGTCACCATTTATGCTTCTCACCTGCTATGTCTTTCAGGTTAAAAGTTCACATTCCTAGGAGAAAAGAATCTGACTGGCAAGCTTCAGTCAGATGCTCTTTGGTCCAGTGAGCTAAGCCCCGGGGTTTTAGCTGGGACCCATGGTTGAGGATGGCCAGTTCCTGGAGAATGGGAGAGGGCACTGTGTGTGGGGCAGACAATGGGGAGTCATGTTTGTGAATGGAGTCTTCTGCCAGTGACTCATATCTCCTCTCAGAAGGTCCTCCTCTTCCTTTTTCCAGACAGCAGGGTTTTCTGTCACTTGATTCAACCCTCACTGGGGCTCTAATTGATGTCTCACAGGTACCGGCCTCTGTGGAGGATTCTGAGATGAAGACAGTCCTCACACCCCTGTGAAGACGAGTGAGTTCACCAAGCACAGCCACGCAAGGTTGAGGGGCCTGGAGCCCTGGGAGAGCCTGGCTGTGGGGGTGTCTGTCGCTGCCAGCTCTGCCTCTTGGTCTCTCCACCCAGACGGGAGATGATCAGGACTGACCAAACTGAGCCACCCAACACAGTCTCATGTGGACAGGGAAGGCTTCAGCTTTGCCAAGAATTCCAGAGCTGGATTTTATTGACTCATGATACTTGAGATTATGTCAGTGGAGTCCTTTCTGGAGAGGGAGGCCTGCCCTTTGACCTAGCTGTAGAATTGCCCCAGCATTCCCTTAGCTCAATCCCTCCCCTGACCCCCACCCCCTTGGGACTCTCTGTGGCTGTCTCTAGGCCAAAATATCCTCCCACTGTTCAGGAGGGGCCTGGCCAGAGACTCTGTTGTTATTTTCACTCCTGTTCTTATAACAATCCCTGTGGAAGGAAAGAAAAATGTCACCTAGATAAAGACAAAAAGCATAAAAAAGAAAAAAGAAAAAAAAAAGAGTGACATTTGGAAAAGTTTAGACAGGAATGGCCTGGCCGGGGCTGAAATTGGGAGGAGGGAGAAGGTCAGAGGCTGGGGGATTAGGGACATCTGAGGGCCGACTTGGAGACAGGGGACTCTGGGTTTCTCTTTCATAAGGACCAGAGGCTGCTCATATATGCTAAGCACCTTTCATTCATTGTCTCACCAACAACCATAGGAGGCAGTTACTATTATTAACTCAGATGGAAATAGGGAAACTGAGGTTCAGGGAGGTTAAGTAATTTCCCAGGGTCTCATATTCAGCCTGGACACCGTCTCATATCTGGCTCTAAATAGTAGCCTCTAAGGCTCATTGGATTGGCACTTGCCTCCCAGCACCCCTGTGGTTATGAGATTCAGAGTCCTGAGATGTCTGAGCTGGTCAAAAGCTTTGGGTAATCTTTAAATAAGCAGCTGTGCCTTGCTAAGAGAATGGGAGGCTCCTGGAGAATAGGGTGGCCAACTAGAAAGAAACTAGCTTGGAAGTAAGAAATGACTGGGTCCCATACCAAGCCTGCCTCTTACTACCATGTTACCTCGAACAACTGACTTTACTTGTGTGAGCCTCAGTTTTCTCCTCTGAAAAATGGACTAATAACATTTACACTGGAGTGTGCTATCCAGTGCAGCTCAGGTGCTCCATAAGTGAAAAGATGGTTCCTACCTTATTGCTTCCTTGGGATCTTCTTCCCCAGCACGTAGGCTTTCAGAGCCTCAGTACCATCTCTGATGACTTTTTTGCCAGGGCTCATCAGATGGGGTAGAACTTTCTGATCAGGAACCCACAGCGCACACACACACACAAGCCTCCCCTCATCCTGCGTACAGAGCCAGCTTTGCTCGGGCTTCTGGGAAAGGGGAGTATGGGGATTACTTATTGACTCCAGTATCCAAACCACTGGCTGGACAAGAATGCAGCCAGCCTCAGGAATGACTTAAACCAGGGACTCTGGGGCCACCAGGCCTCCCTCCTACTGCCTGGTTCTCTAGGTGTCAGCTCCCTGCTTAGATAGCTTCTCCCGTGCTGCTGGTCCAAGGCCTAATACTCTCAGTTTCATCACAGTAGACAAAACTCCAATTCCAGTTACAACCAACCAACCAACCAATAGGAGAAGACTCCAATTGGCTAGGCTTGAATTACCCATCACCTTCTCAACCAATTATTGAAACTCAGAGGTAGAAAGGTACTATGATTGGTCAGGGCTGGATCAGGTGATCACACCCAGGCCAATAATTGTTCCAAAATGGCCACTTTACATTCAGATCGCCTAACTAGAATGGGAATGCACAGTGCTTTGCAGAAAACAGTGGTGAAAGTTCATGACTGGCCCGGGCAACTGATATGGTTAGGCTTTGTGTCCCCACCCAAATCTCATCTTGAATTATAATCTCCATAATCCCCACATGTCGAGGGAGAGACCAGGTGGAGATAATTGAATCTTGGGGGCAATTCCCCCATGCTGTTCTCGTGATAGTGAGTGAGCTCTCACAAGATCTGATGGTTTTATAAGGGCCTCTTCCCACTTCGCTTGGCACTTCTCCTTCCTGCTGCCTTGTGAAGAAGGTGCCTTGCTTCTCCTTCACCTTCCACCATGATTGTAAGTTTGCCGAGGCTTCCCCAGCTGTGCAGAACCGTGAGGCAATTAAACCTCTTTCCTTTATAAATTACCCAGTCTTGGGCAGTTCTTTATAGCAATATGAAAACAGACTAATACAGCAACATAGTGAGATGTCATCTCTAACAAATTTAATTTTTAAAGTGGTGAAACGTCCTAGGCAAATGAATAAATATCTTTTACCTTTCAAATCTCAATTCTCTTTCTTTCTAATCATTCCCATCCAATCCTGGAGCACTACACTACTGATATCTTCATCCTGCCATTTCCTGTCCCCTACCCTGGTGCTTAAATCTCTCCACTCTATCTATTGGGCACAGCTGGCCTGATGAATCAACCCAGCCTGCAGGCCTGATGGGTTTTCAGAGTTCAAGGAAGTTCTTCCTTTTCCAACCATCTTAAATGTCTTCCTACCTCTGCCTGCTGTATCAGCAATTTCACTATTGGTGATTCATTTTTTAGCTTACTATGACTTGTTCCCATTAAAATGCACATCCCTTTGTGAGTATGCACTCACTGTCTGAACAATTATTTATGGTTAGTATTAGTGCTTTATCAGCTTTTTTACATTTTGGTAGGGGAAAGGAGGAGAGACTACAGAGGGCTTACTCGTGTTGGAGGGAGGAAGAGAGGCTGTAGAACGTGGAAGCCAATTCTCCTGATTCAATGAGTCTGTTTCAGGTGAGTCCAGGTGATTGTCGGGAAGCCATGGCCATTCTTATTTTATCTTGGAGAAGCAGCAGCGTTTTATCTTTTTTCTCTCTTCAAAGTTTAAATTTTCTTACCTAAAATTTTAAATTTTGAGATAATTGGGGAATCCTCTACTCAGTTTCCCATGGTAGCAACTTGCAAAACTATAATATTACAACCAAGATATTGATGTTAACACAGTCAGGATACAGAACGTTTCTATCACCATGAGGATCTTCATGTTGCCCTTTTATAGCCATATCTACTTCCCTCCCATCCCTATCTTCTCCTTAACTGATGGCAACCACTGATCTGTTATCCATTTCCATAATGTTGTCATTTCCAGAATGTTATATAAATGGAATCATATGTAACTTTGGGGGATTGGCTTTTCTCACTCAGCATAATTCTCTGGAGATTCATCCAGGTTGTTTCGTGTATCAGTAGTTCTTTCTGAGTGTATTAATCCATTCTCACACTGCTATAAAGCTACTACCCAAGACTGGGTAATTTATAAACAAATGAGGTTTAATTGACTCACAGTTCCACATGGCTGGGGAGGCCTCAGGAAACTTACAATCTTGGCAGAAGGGGAAGCAGGCACATATTACACGGCAGCAGGTGAGAGACAGTGAGCAAGTGCAGGGAAAACCGTCTTATAAAACCATTAGATCTCGTGAGAACTCACTATCGTGAGAGAAGCATAGGGGAAACTGTCCCTGTGATCCAATCACCTCCTACCAGTTCTCTTCCTCAATACCTCGGGATTACAATTTAAGATAAAATTTGGATGGGGACACAAAGCCTAACAGTGTCACTGAGTATTAGATCATGGTAGGATATACCCCAGTTTATTTAATCATTTCTGTGTTGAAAGACAAGTGGATCATTTTCAGTCTGGGGCTAATACAAATAAATAAAGCATCTATAAACATTTATATACAAGTCTTCATTTCTCTGGGATAAATGCCCAGAAGTACAATTGCTGGGTTGTACAGTAGTTGTATGTTTAGTTTTTGAAAGAAACTGCCAATCTGTTTTCCACGGTGCCTGTACCATTTTACATTCCCACCAGCAATGTATGAGTGACTCAGTTTCTCTGAATCCTTGTCAGCATTTAGTATTATCACTGTTTTATGTTAGCCATCCTGATAGGTACATAGTGATTCTCATTGTGATTGTAACTTGCATTCCCTTAATGATGAACAATGAGCATCTTTTTATGTGCTATTTGCCATATGATGTCTTCTTTGGTGAAATATGTCTTTATGTCTCTTACCTATTTTCTAATTGGATTGTTCGTTTTCTGACTGCTGAGTTTTGAGTGTTCTTTATATATTCTACATACTAGTTCTTTGTTGGATTTACGGTTTGCAAATATTTTTCCCAGTATGTAGCTTTTTTTCATCTTTTTAATGCTTTTTAATGGGCCTTTCACAAAACAGAAGCTTTTGTGATGAAGTCCAATTTATTAATTTTTCCTTTTATGGGTGATGCTTTGGGTGTTGAACCTAAGAACTCTTTGTATAGACCTACATCCTGAAGACTTCCTCCTGTTTTTTCAGAAGTTTTATAGTTTTATGTTCTACATTTAAGTTAATGATCCATTTTGAGTTCATTTTAGTATAAGGCGTAAGACTTAGAGGCTTTTTTTTTTTTTTAGCACCATTTGTTGAAAAGGCTATTTTCCTCCATTGAATTAGTTTTGTACGTTTGTCAAAAATTAGTTGGGCATATTTGTGTGGGTCTATTTCTGGTTTCTCCATTCTGTTCCATTGATGTATATCTCTCTGCCAATAACATACAGTCTTGTAAGTTATCTTGTATCTTGTATGCCAATAACATTCAGTCTTACTGTAGCTATACAGTGATTACTGTAGCTTGATATGAGATGGACTGATTTCTCCCAATTTATTCTTTTTTTTTCCCAAAATTGCTATTCCTATGGTTTGGATGTTTGTCTCATCTAAATCTCATGTTGAAATTTAATTCTCAATGTTGGAGGTGGGGCCTAATGGGTGTTTTTGTCATAGGGGTGGATCTCTCATGAATAGATTAATGGCCTTCTCTGGAGTGAGTGAGTTCTCATTCAATTAATTCCTGTGAGAGCTGGTTGTTAAAAGAGCCTAGCACACCCTGCTGTTCCTCCTCTCTCTCACAATGCCATCTCTGCACACTCTGGCTCCCTTTTGCCTTCTGCTATGAGCAGAAGTAGCCTGAGGCCCTCGTCAGATGCAGATGCCTAATCTTGAACTTGTAGCCTTGAGAATCATGAGCCAAATAAACCATTTTTCTTTAAAAATTACCCAGCCTCTAGTATTTCTTTATAGCAACACAAAACAGACTAAGATAGCTATTCTAGTTCCTTTGTCTTTCCACATAAATTTTAGAGTAATATTGTGTATAGCTACAAAAATTTTTGCAAGATTTTAAAAGGAATTGCATTAAACTCATATATCCTTTTGCGGAGTAAGTCAACATCTTTACTATGTTGAATCTTTCAATCCATGAACATAGTACATCTCTCCATTTATTTAGCTGTTCTTTGACTTGTTTCATCTTCTTTTTGTAGTTTTCAGCATACAAATCCTGTAGATTTACACTTAAGTATCTCTTCTTTTTCTTTTTGTAGTTGCACATGGTATTGTATTTTAAATTTTGATATTCAGGTGTTCATTTCTAGTACATAGGAATACAACAGATTTTTGTATGTTTATCTCGTATTCTGTGACCTTGCTGAATTCACTTACTAGTACTAATATTTTGTATATCCCTTGGGAACTTCTACAAAAGCAATCATGTTATTTTCAAATAGGAACAGTTTTTATTTCTTCCTTTTTAATCTGTATGCCTTTTAATTTCTTGCCTTATTGCACGGGCTAAAACTTTCACAGCACTATGTCATATAAAAGTGGTGACAGCAGACATTTTTGCTTTGTTTTCATCTAAGGCGAAAGTGTTCAGTCTTTCACCATTAAGTATAATGTTAGCTGTAGGGTTCTTGTTGATGCTTTTTATCAAGTTGAGAAAGTTCTATTCCAATTTTTCTTTGAATTTTATAACGGATGAGTATTGAATTGTTGTTTAATGGGTGTTGACTTTTCAGCATCAGTTGATGTAATCATGTTAATGTGGTGGACAACTGGTAAATGGATAAACAAACTGAGCAGCCATTTATACATTGTATGGATGTACCAGTTTATTTATCCATTTACCAGCTGAAGGACATTTGGGGAGTTCCCTGTTTTTGGTGATTATAAATGAAGTCTGTATAAACATTCACAAACAGGTCTTTGTATGTACATGGTTTTCGTTTCCCTTGGGAAACGAAACGCTACTCAAATACCTATGAGTAGCATTGCTAATTTGTATGGTGAGTACATGTTTAACTTTATAAGAAACTGCCGAATTGTTTTCAAAACTGTGTGTCATTTTGCATTACCAAGCAATGTGTGCGAGTTCCAGCTTTGTTCAGCTGGTACTTGATATTGTACCTCAGACTTTCAGAGCCCTTCTTTCTATCTCTGCTGTCTCCCCTTCCTGAGTGCCAGAGAAGAGTGGGTATAGTCACAATAGCAATTTTCCAGAAGCAGAAGGGCTGGCTCTCATAATTCCCCTGCACACTACGAACTTCAGAACTGCAGTTTTTGGGAAGGTATGACAAGTGTGTTGAGCAGAATCAGGACAAGGGCCAAGGCAGAAGGAGTAGTGGGGGCACAGGGTTGGCAGTGAAGGGTCCAAGTGGCAGCAGTCCACAGTGGCAGGACCTGGAACACTTCGTCTGCTCAGGGTTTGTTGGTAGTGGGACAGGATCACTTGGGGCCCAGGAGGGGGTCCTGCTGCCTCAGCACCCTCCCTCTGCCCTCCTAAGGTTTCCAGCCATTTCTAACAGAGGAAACTGCAATCTCTTGAGATTCCTGCAGGCCCCAGGGAGGGGGAGAGTTGCCTGAGAACCAGAGGCCTGGCTTGGGGCCCAGTTATGTGACACCTGAATCTTGGGGAGAGTGGCTGTGGGACCAGGCCCCTGGGGCCTCCTGGGACAGTTGGGAACAGGGAGGGGCAGCTCAGGTTTCATCACTGCTTGGTGTGTGACCTGGGCTCCACCCAGGCAGCAGAATAATGCCAGGCCTTAGCCCCTGCGGTGTAACACCTTTCACCAAGAAATTGCTGTCCCGCTCCTGTTCCACAGGGACTGCTCTGGCCTGGACTTTGGGTCCTGTGGCCTAGAAGTAAAGGGACCAGATCTTAGGCCTCAGGACAGAAGCCGAGCCAGTCAAATCTGGAGGAGGTGCGTGAGGTGTGTGTGTGTATCTGCGGGGTGGGGAGAGGTGTCATGTGGGGACCAGGAGCTGCCCAATATTCAGTTTCAGTTGATTAGCTGTGTGGCCTTGGACAAGTAATTTAGCCTTTTTAGGCCTGGGTTTGCCTGTTTTTGACTTAAAGGTTTGGACTAGATGGGTGATTTCTCAATTGCATTGAATGTCAGCATTACCTGGGACTTGTTTTTATAAACTACAGATCCCTGGGCTCTACCACAAACCTATTGAATCAGCATCTGTGGGCCTGGGGTCCTGGCTTCTGGCTGTGTAATGGGCTCCAGCCGGTTTTTATATGGCCAGTGTGTCACTGATATCTCCAGACCCACTTACCTAAAAGTTCACCAAGTCCAGCAGCCTAGGGCAACCTCTGGTGGAAGACAGAAAGGCAGGTCCAGGAAGGTGGGAGGAGCCAGAGAAGGGGAGCCAATCAGTGGTCAGAAAGATGGGGGGAGGAACCTGAGAAAGGGAGCCAATCAGTGGCCAGGAAGGTGAGAGGAGGAGCCACTCAGTGGCCTGAAAGGAGGAAGAGGAGCCAGAGAGGGAGAACCAATCAGGAAAAGAGGATGCAGCAGGCTGGGATTCTTCTTGCAGGGGAAACTGAAGCTTTAGTCTGGGCAGGCAGCGAGCTGGACTGGTATCAGAGGAAAAGAAGTCTCTACTTTGGCTGCTGCTGTTTGAGTGTGTCTCCCAGCACCATAAGGCAGGTAGAGAGGGCATCACCTTTGTGGTTCAGGAGAAGGGTTAGCACATCCCTTGTCTGTTTGGAGGCTCAAAGTGGGTCTAGGAGAAACTATATCTGCCTAGAGGGAAAACATATCCTGCAAACCCTAAATAGCCATGGGGAATAAATAGCACTTGGGCCCCGGCCATTCCACCCCCTCTGTGTCTGACTCAGCTTGGAGGACAAAAGAGTCCCCATCTGCTGCTTACTGGCTTTGCGTGTGTGAGCAAGTCACTCAACCTTTCTGACTCTGTTGCCTCATCTGTAAAATGGGAATAATAATTATACCTGCCCTACCCCCACAAGGCATTGCTCTGGGCATCACCTAAGACAAGGGAGGCGATGGTGCTCCATCAACTGCAGCATGCTGTGCAATCCATTGGGGCTAGGCACTACCAGAACCCCAGGGAGGAAGGGATGGATGGACAACCCTCCCTTGTCCCACAGTTGGAGCATCTGCGCTTAAAAGAAAACCACTCGAGTGATTATCTTTTATAAATTGTTAGATGGTCACAGATAATCTTCCCTCTGACAACCCACCTCAGTTTCAGAGGCAACAGATACTATATGAATTTGGTGTGATCCTTTCACACTTAAAAATTTTTTTTCACATATATGCGTGGGCTTATGGGAAATATATATTGTGTGTCAGCACGTGTGTGTGTATGTGTGGCTTGTTTTACACAGAGGGTGGCGCAGTTACATATCACACAGCAAAATGCCTTTTTTAAACTCAAGGTTGTATGTTTGAGATCTAATTAGGTCATTTCTTTTATCTGCCATGAACTGTTCTACCTTGAGTCTCTCTCACATGGCATCTGTTTTGCCTGATGTTAAAATTGTTATGGCGCTAAATCATGTCTTTTCTTACCCCTGGCACAGCCAGATGGGCTGCCTTTGGTTGCAAGCCCAGCAGAGTCAGAAAGAAACTAAGGCTGTCAAGGAAACCTAAGGGTAGGTCTTCAACTCTGGGCCCAGAAGGAGCATCACCTCCACCTGGCCTTGTCTGGTTCATCTACAGCCTGCAGGAAGGAGAGACGGAGAGACGGGGAGATGGGGAGATGGGAGAAGGAGGGAGAGAGAGAGAGAGAGAATGTGAATATGAGAACGCTGCCCTGCTCCAAGCTCACCTCGCACCTCTGTCTGGGGAAAGTGGAATGGGAAGAAGCAGGTGGCATCCCCATTATCCCAAGGTGCCCTGCTGCCAAGAAGACCTTGGGTGTCCATCCTTCTAGTGCAGTAGCACCACCACCGCCACCCCCTTCAGGTGAAGGTTGCTAACTTTGAAATCAGGATGGGCTACATAATTTGCAGAGCCAAGTGCACATAAAAATGCAGGGCACTTGTTCAAGAAATATTAAGAATGCATTAGGCCAAAGGCAGACTCCTTCTAAGCATGTGGCTCTGCCTGACTGCACAGGTGGCATTCCCATGAAGCTGGTCCTGCCTGAAACTATCCTCTAGGGGAGTCCTGTTAAGGTGTGGGAGAAAGTGCGCAAAGCTCTGCAAAGGGAAATAGCTGTCATTTTGGAAGCCATCAGGATCTTTTAGTGCAGTCAAGCTGAACCATGGAGGTCATGATGACTAACAGTTCCAGACAGGTTGAAAAGCTCTGATTTGTCCCCTCTAGGGTGGGAACTAAGGACTGGAGAGGCTGCAGAGCCAGCAGATAACTCAGAAGGCCAGGGTGCAAATCCTCCCTCTGTCCCTGAGGAGCTGAATGACCATGAGTTTGTTGCTTAGCTTCTCTGTGCCTCAGTTTCCTTATTAAGATAAGGTGCCCTCTTCATAGGATTGCTTGGAAGATTAACCCTAAAACTATGGAGAAGCTGAGGACATTTCCTGGCATATAATGTTCGATAATCTTGGCTGATGTTAGATATCCTTTCTGTGAGCTTTGGTTTCTTTCCTAGGATAATATAATGGGGAAAGGTAGAGGGTAAAGATGGATCTAGAGTCAGGAGTTCTGGGTTCTGTGCTACTAACCACCTGCTTACCAAGGCAGGTCACTGTCCCCTTAAGAGTCTCACTTCTAAAATTTAAGGGAGGGGGTGAGGTATGACTTTCCTTCCAGCTTTATAATTCTGTTTCCAAGGAATTCCACCTGTTCCTCTCATTGGTTTATCCCAGTGTACCCAGTGTATTAGTCTGCTTTCATGCTGCTGATAAAGAAATACCCGAGACTGGGCAATTTACAAAAGAAAGAGGTTTAATTGGACTTACAGTTCTATGTGGCTGGGGAAGCCTCACAATCATTGTGGAAGGCAAGGAGGAGCAAGTCACATCTTACGTGGATGGTGGCAGACAAACAGAGTGAGCTTATGCAGGCAAACTCCCATGTTTTAAAACCATCAGATCTCATGAGAGTCATTCACTATCTTGAGAACAGCACAGGAAAGACCCGCCCCCATAATTCAATCACCTCCCACCGGGTTCCCCCCATGACACATGGGAATTGTGGGAGTTACAATTCAAGATGAGATTTGGGTGGGGACACAGCCAAACCATATCACCCGGCATTTATTTTCTCTGAGGTTTAAGAAATTTCTCCTCTTATCTGACTGCAAATCTTTCTCATTAGTTAAAGTCCACTTCTTTTCCTGCCCTTTGTGTGAAAACAACTGGTTGGTGACCCATTTTACAGACTCAGAAACTGAGGCACATTGAGAACCATCTGCTCTCCAGGTGGAACAACCCCAGTCCCTTTAATATGCCCTTGCATTGGCCCTTCACTGCACTGTGACCTCTGCCCACTGCACATCCCAGGAATCTCCACCACTCCTGCATTTAGAGACCCACACAGGTCACTCCTGCCAGCCAGGCACAGGGCTCGGTCCCTCAGATCTGTCTAATACTCTCAGTGCCTGTAGGGAAGCAGATCTTGTTACATATCTTGTTTTCCAGCTAGAGAAGCGGGCTCCTGGAGCCCAGACTGAGGGTGGAGTGAGGTTCCTGTAGGTAACTTGTGAGACCCCCTAATGCTGTGAGGCAGAGCCCCAGACCCTGCAACCCTGTGGGGGTCAGCCTTTCCTGGAGAAAAGCTTTCTCCCAGCACTTACCAAGCCTCTCTCCCTGCAGCTGGCATGAGGGATGTTGCTCCTCTGCCAAACCCACACTCTGGGGTGAACACAGCTCTGGGCATGCCAGCTGCTGCCCTGGCCCCTTTACTGCCACTCAGGAAGACACACGTGAGTGCCATTCAGTGCCAGTGTCCTTGTCAGGGGGCAAGCCTCAAACCTGTCCCCTTCCTACCAGGCCCCTGATCAGCTCCAGCACTAGCACAATGCAGAATCAATATCTATTTGGGGGGATTATTGAATGTCCATCTCCTCCACTAAAATAAACTCTTTGGGTGGTGTGTTGGGGCGGGGGCATGACTTGTTCACGGAAATATGCCCAGAGTCTAACACACTTCCTGGCACAAGGAGGTGCTCAGTACACATTCAATGTGTGAGCACATGGATCTGCTGTGATTTATTTTTTAAACTTTATTTATTTATTTGTATTTTGAGACAGGGTCTCACTCTGCCACCCAGGCAGAAGTGCAGTGGCACAATCATGGCTCACTGCAGCCTCAACCTCCTGGGCTCAAGAGATCCTCCCACCTCAGCCTCCCAGGTAGCTGAGACCACAGGTGTGTGCCACCACGCCCAGCTAATTTTTGACTTTTTGTAGAGACGGAGCCTAGGCTGGTCTTGAACTCTTGGACTCAAGTGCTTCTTCTGCCTTGGCCTCCCAAAGTGTTGGGATTACAGGTGTGAGCCACCATGCCTGGCCCCACTGTGATTTATTGAAAGTCAACCTCTGGCCCAGGCATGGTGGCTCATGACTGTAATCCTAGCACTTTGGGAGGCCGAGGTGGGTGGATAACCTGAGGTCAGGAGTTTGAAACCAGCCTGGCCAACATGGTGAAACCCTGTCACCACAAAAAATACAAAAATTAGCTGGGTGTGGTGGTGCACACCTGGAATCTAAGCTACTAGGGAGGCTGAAGCTGGAGAATCACTTGAGCCCGGGAGGCGGAGGTTGCAGTGAGCTGAGATTGCATCATTGCACTCCAGCCTGGGCAACAAAGTGAGACTCTGTCTCAAAAAAAAAAAAAAAAGAGGAAGAAGAAGAAGAAAGTCAGCATCTGGCAGATACTGGCCCTTTACTTTATTAGCAAATTCCTAGAGGCCCATCTTTCACGGGATTACTACACAGGGGTGCTGATTTAGAAAAGTGCTATTTTATGTGTTATGCTCTAAGGGTTCATTCATGCAGGCAGTGTGTAATGAGCACTCGCTACATGCCAGGCCCTGAGGACAGAGCAGTAAAGGAGCCGATGTCCTTGCCTGCATGGAGGTCCCATCCAAGTGAGGAGACAGTTAAAATGCAAACACAGCTGCACGATATTGTCAGGTGATGCTTTGTGCTGAGAAGGATGAAGCGGCAGGGGGGATGGAGAGAGTGGGGTGGGTGGGGTGCTATTTCAGATTGAAGGGTCAGCAAGGTCCTGCAGAAGAGCTTCAATTTAAATGGAAGCCACCACTAAGAACGAATAGGGGGGATTTGGGGCATCCCAGGTGAGGAGTGGGATTCAGAAAGAAGAATTCCTTGACATCCCAGGCTCCTTGGTGAGCCAGTGGGGACACATTCTGCTTGTCATCAAAGTGAATTACAAACTCATCCAGCTCAGAGCCTCTGCCAGAGCCATCTGGGCTGCAGTGGCCTCTTTCAAAGAAAAGAGTTCGCCAACAAGAAAGCGGCACGGCATCCTGATGAGGACTGGGGCTTTAGAGTTCTAGGCAGAAACGTGTTGAAATCCCAGCTCAGGCATGATTGAGGTTCATGTCTTAATCCCTGAGAGCTTTGGTTTCTTTATATGTAGTCGGGAATGATAACAGTGCCTCTCCCAGAGGGTTGTTGTAAGTCTTCAAAGAAACAGCCTGTGTAAAGTGCTGAGCACAGATAAACAGTGGCCTTTACTGCCATTGTCATTCTCTTGGCTCCCAGTGGGGTTCTTTGCTTCTCTTTCATTCATTCCACAATAACTGAGCACCTACTCATTGTCAGGCTCTAGATGCTGGGGTACCCAGAGGAGGAACACCTAAGCTATCCAAAGGTGAGCCAGAGAGTGCACCCATCCAAGAGGCAGGGCCCTGGGCATGCATTCCTGCCATTCCAGCTGTGTGAACTTGGCCATGTGGTTTCATCGCCCTGGGCCTCAGCTTTCCCCACTGCAAATAGAGGGCTCAGCTTGCCAATCACTGGGTGATTCTCCTGCTGAGCTCCTGGGCTGAGGCTGGGGCACAACTGTGGAGGGAGCATCTGTAGCCCCAGGTGACCTGAGCCTCAGAGAAAGCTAGCCTGCCTGGCCCGAAGGCTTTGCTGGGAGTGGGGTGGGAAGAAGCCCATGTGCTCGGAAATGGGCCAGGGTCAGTGCTGGGGCCTGTCGCCTCCAAGGACCCTCCCACATCAACCAGAGCTCCTCATGGGGAGGCAGAGGGTACAGCCGCTGAACGTGCCTTCCCAGGAGAAGCTTGAAGTGTACTCAGGATCTTGGCAGGCATCGGGGTTCTGAGGGGTCGTAAGAGGGGCCACTAGGGACAGGGCTCCAGAGAGGCCTGATGAAGGTGGAGACAGAGGAAGAGGATATCTAGGAGAAGGGGTTTGTCCTATTTCCTCCCAAGTGCCACTTGCACTTCTAGTGCTGGGAGTCATTCATTATACAGCTGATTTGGGGCCACCACACTTCTTCTTTCCTTGCCCTTCTCCTCCTTTCCTACCCCTCACCCTAGGATGACCCTGGGATGACCCATTCTAATTTCTTCTCCTTCCACTTACCTATGGTGGCCGGGTACGGTGGCTCACACCTGTAATCCCAGCACTTTGGGAGGCTGAGGTGGGCAGATCACCTGAGATCAGGAGTTCAAGACCAGCCTGGCCAACATGGCAAAATCCCGTCACTACTAAAAATACAAAAATTAGCCTGGCATGGTGGCAGGCACCTGTAATCTCAGCGATTTGGGAGGCTGAGGCAGGAGAACTGCTTAAACCTGGGAGGTGGAGGTTGCACTGAGCCAAGATTGTGCCACTGCACTCCAGCCTGGGTAACAGAGTGAGACTCCATCTCCAAAAAAATCCAAAACCGAAACAACAACAACCAAAAACAAACAAACAAAAAAAACCTTACCTATGCTGTGTACCTGCCTCTCTGTGCTATGGGAAACTAAGCCCTAAATAATCTAAATAATTCATTTTATTCAAAAAGCTTTTTTTTTTTTCCTTAGAGACAGGGTCTTAGTCACCCAGGCTGGAGTGAAGTGGCATGATCATAGGTCACTGCAGCCTCCAACTCCTAAGCTCAACCAATCCTCCTGCCTCGGCCTCCCAAGTAGCTGAAACTACAGGCAAGTGTTGCCATGCCCAGCTAATTTTTAAAAATTTTTTGTAGGAACTGTTGACCAGGCTGGTCTCAAACTTTTGGCCTCAACCACTCCTCCCACCTTGGTTTTCCAAAGTGCTGGGATTATAGGCATGAGCCACCACACCTGGCCTCAAAAAGCATTTAATGAGTTCTGTTTAAGGGACTCTTTGGGTGTGATATAGTAAACAAAACAAAGAATCCATATCCTTGTGGAGCTTGCATTTCAGAAAGTGAGTGGACAATAGCAGCTTAACGCAGCACTTCTCCAACCTAGAGGTGCATATGGGATCACTTGGGCATCTTGTTAAAATGCACATTCTCATTCAGGAGATCAGGGATGGGCCTGAGATTCCAACAAATGATGCCTAATGTTGCTAGGCCATAGTTTGAGTGGCAAGGGGTTTTATGTGTTATCCCTCCTGAGATAGCAATGACATGTTCGAAGGAATGGCTCTCTAATATGGAACCCTAGGGAGGTGTTGGTGGAGGTGGCTGGGTATTGAGGACACTGGGGACTCTGGACTGGTCTCCTGGGTGGCTGCCTGCCTTTCTATGGAGAAGGCTGGCTCAGCTTTCCAGCCCTGGCTTCTTAGCTCCCCACTGTTCCTCCTCAGCCAGGCTGTGGGTGGGAACATCTGGAAGGGATCCCCCGGAACTGGGGGAATTTCCAGGCAAATGAGGCTCTGTCAACCCAGCCAGGAACATCCGCCCCTGCCATCTGCTCCAGACGTCATTGCAGAGTCTGTGTGATAGGAACCCGACAGTTTCCAGCTCCTCCAAGGAGCGTCTGTCCGTGTCTCTGGGTCCTGCCCTGGGCATGTGAGGGGCCTGCCTCTGCTACTGCTGGGGGAGTCTGTTGGGGGCCTAAGTTCCCAAGTGCAAGTCCTGTGTTTTATCTGCTGGGAGATGAGGTGTCTCCGAATTCCAAAGATGCCCTGGGGGTCTTCCCTAGGACGATGAAGGAGGGAGAAGCTGCCCTGGTTGTTGAGAAGCCTCAGCCCAGAATTTTCTCACCCTCATGAGGCAAATTTGTCCAACACACGCTGTGCTCTGCCCTGTGCAACATCTCAGTAATAAATGCCCAGTTTTGTGCACTGATGGCCTGTGCACCGGAGGCTTTACAGCTTGACCTCACTTGATCTGCATGGAAACTGTGAAACTGCTCTTACTCTCACCTCCATACCGATAAGGATGAAGCAGCTCAGAAAAGTCAGGTTACCTATAGGAAGTAGCAGAGCCAGGATTTGAACCCAAAGTCACTGGATACCAAAGCCCAGTGTTAACTGTTCAGTTACATTGGCTCCTTACATATCCTCTAAGAGCAGGTGCTAGCTAAGAGCAGGACTGGATGGGACTTGTCCAGCTGAAAGTCTTGCTTCTTCAAACTCCAAGACTTCTCCTGGAGCTTCTCCTCCAGCCCTGTGGGAAGCTCCTGGTCCACGGTTTGGGGTGGTTGTGCCCAGCCCTGTTCATCACATGCAGCTGCATAAGTCTGGGCTGCCTCTGCCTGTTAATGAGAGCGACGAATGACTCTCATCAAGTCTGGGAGTTACTCAGCACCAGAGATGGGTCTCTGGATGTGACTTCCTTCTTAAGAGCAAATGCAAACAGTGGAATGCCTAATCTCAAAGCAAGAGGCCTGGCTGCTCGCTTGGGAACTCCCAGGGGACTCCTGAGAGCAGCTGGCCCAGTCATGGGACGGTGGGGTGGGACAGCCAGGGCTTGGGGTCTGCTCTCTAAGGGAGCCGAGGCTGCAGCAGCTGTCCTCTCCATCCCCTAGCTCCACCGGGATAATTGACGGGGAGAGTATCACCTGATGTTAAAGCCCAGTGTTTATTCCTCTGTTACATTTCATTCTCTCTGCCACCATCTCTCAATCCAGCCTCTTAGCATGGGTGCCCCTAGCCCAGGAGCCCTATGCTGAGCCGGCAGGTGGGTTAACAATTCTTAATGTATAGAACTTGTGCCAACCACAGTGTCGTAGACCCTGCAGGCCTCTAAAGGCCTGCCTGCCTCCCTACCCCTATCATGGGTCAGGCCGGAACTGCAGGACTCAGCAGGCACCATGGTGGCTTGGTCTGTGCCCATCCTACCCTCTTTGTCTGCTGTGCCCTCTGCTTTAAACCTGAGCTGGGCAGTTGTGACAAGGGAAGAGGGCTCCTTAACCACGATTTGCCAAGAGATGAAGGGCCCCTGAGGAAAGGCTTTTATTTCTGTATTTCAGTTTCACAGCTTGGGGAGATGGGAGATAGCTCATGTTCCCCTGAGGCTGCAAAAGTTCTATGACAGCCAGTCAGTGAGGCTGTTCCCGGTAATGGGAGGACAGACATTGTCATTGAAGGGGCTGTGCCATCTCGTCTCTGGGGGAGGATGAGGCAGCAGCCCAGCTAGGACACGGGGCAGGGGAAGGAATCTCAGCATGTCCGAAAGCAGGTCCAGGCAGTAGACTCGCTGTGTGCCCGGACCAGTGAGGCACTTCTCTGGGCCTCAGATCTCAGTGGGAGGAAGGAGGGAATAATGTCAGAAGTACAGAGAGTTGGTGAGAGAAGAGAGGCTGGGGAGATATCTGCAGGATGGAAGGGAGAAGGACAGGGAACTGGGAAGCAGCTAGCAGGCAAGGACTGAACAGGCCATGGTGTGCTGTCCCGGAGGCTGAAGGACCTCTCTCCATTGGCCCCATACTGCCTCCTGCTCCTGCCTCCTGGCACAGATGCCCCTGCTCTGAGAGACTGTGCAGAGAGAGCAGGTGGGTAAACAAGTCCTTATGTGTAGAATTTGTGCCAGCCACAGTGCCATAGACCCCACAGGCCTCCAGAGGCCTGCCTGCCTCCCTGCCCCACCATACAGTGGGAGCCAATCTGCTTACATCTGTAGGATCCGCCTACCTCAATCCTGTTTCCAGATGGAGGATATTTCTGGGGGTTGGTAGATTCTGTATCCAGTCACCTGTTATCTTCTTAGTTCTTTGAAACCCAACCTTCACCTTGGTCCCAGTTCCAGTCTTGGGTTTGGATCCCAGCTCTACAGCCGTCTACGTCTACTCCTACCTTCTGCCGTGAGCCCCAAGTCCCTCTTTTTTTGAAATGATCATAGTAGTAGTGCCTCTCTCTTAGGGATCTTTGAGGATTAAATGAGATAACTGGAGCTCCCAGCAAAATACCCAGACATAGGGGTTCCATGATGGCTAGATCACTTCTCCCTCACCCCTCTCAATTAGCCTCTTTGGGTTGCGCTTGTTTCCAGAGGCCTGGGCCAGACAGTTAATAGTTAGGGTGTGTGGAGTGACTGCCCACTGCCGCCTTCAGCAGTAAAGGCGAGGGGAGGAACAAGAGCTGTCATTTATTGGACACTTTCAGAGGGCCAGACCATTGGCATGCAAGCATCATCATCCTCACACCAACCCTGTAAGGAGGGTTTTATGAGCCCCTTTTTAGAGATGAGCAGACAGAAGCCCAGGCTTCTTGAATACCCTGCCTGGATCCCATAGCTAGTGAGTGGTGGAGACTGAATTCAGATCCAGCCCCCATTCCCAAGCCGGCTGGGCCCTTGCCACTGTCCCACTCAGTAAAACAGTGACACTCAGGGGCTGGGTGGCCAAAGGCCACTGGTACCAGGTGAAGAGCACCTATTCTGGAGGCAAAGTCCTCAAATTATCAAAGCTAGGGCAGCAAAGCATGCTCAGATGAACACAGAAACCCAGAGGGGGACAAGGCAAATTATTCCAGGGACCCAAGACCTGCAGGGATGGAAGACTGGTGGGTGGAGACCCAGGTACAGCAACACCCACAGGACACGGCGCTCCCTGTAGTGCAGGGAAACGCTGGAGAAGCCGGGCCAGCGTGCCCGGGAATGCAGAGGGAGAGGGCCTGTGCTCCTCCTTCTGAGAAACACATGGTTTCCCCAATCTAATAGTGGCCAAAAGGAAAAACTATGTACTCTACAAAATCCACAGTATACACATGACCCGCCAACATTTCAACATCGTCTCTCCAAGAGATCTCTCCCAGAATCCCGCGAAAGAGCCAGGCAACACGCACACTTGCCCAAGGTCAAAGACACTATTCCAGGTATGAATTTTATGGGTAACCAGATGACACTTGAAGCGGCTCAGAAGTTGGCGTGAGAAAAGTCCCCAGTTGTTATTACTTAGTGCAGCCTGGGAGGAAGAAAGGATTCTTTGTAGAGCAATGAAAAGGACCCAGATAGAGGCAAGCCCCTGCCCTCCTGAGCAGAAATCGTCTTTTCCATCAACAGTTTGTGCTCTGCACCGCCCAGCCTCATTGTTCTGTGGCATTCCGCCGGGGGCAAGAATACATCGGGATGCCTCGCCTTCTCAGCACACCACTGCCTGGATTTCTGTGCAAGGACTTGAATGTAGATTTATCCTAGTCATCATTATTTAGAAATATTTTGACAAAGTAGTTTATTTAAAGGTACTATGAGTCCCCTCCGTGTTTTTTGCTGTTTATCTTTTCTTTTAAATTTTCTCCCAGAAACAGTGTAATCCTCTAACACGGTTTGCATTTTAAGGCCAGGACAACACTGAAATGCAGCGGTGGGGGCCGGGTAGACAAATAGGGCACATATCCCCAAGAGAGGCATAAATCCAGGTGGCCACCAGCACCGAGGGCTCCAAGGCCTGCCATGGCCACAGCCCCTGGGGTATGCTCCTCTCCATCCTCCACCTCCATCTGGGCCAGCACCTGGGCTCTGGTGGTGAGGTGCTAAGACCTCTTTCCACTCCAGAGGGCCAGGGACCAGGGACCAGGATACTCAATAAGGATGTTTTGAGGAGCTGGGGGTATCTGGTGCAGAAGACCAATGAGACCAGTGGAGGAGCGCTGATTCAGGAAACAAAACACCCAAAATGTCAAAGCCAGGACAGCAAGGCGTAAAAGAGACCGTCTCGACCTTGAAGGGTTTACATTTCCAGCTAAGTAGGTGAGACAAGCATTCTGACATGTTACTGAGGCTGCGGCCTCCATGCAGAAGGTAGTGACAGTGACAGGAAGGTTGTCAGGTTGACTAACATGGGAGAGGGGGTAAAACACACAGCTGCTGCCCTCAGGTGAGTGGCAGCTGGCGGGGGGTGGCGTGATCCCAGCATGGCTGCCTTCCATTCTCTCCTTTTCAGTGTCACTTGTCACTCCTCCCGTTGAGGGGTGGAATCTGTGCCTCCCCTCTGCTTGAATCAGGGCTTCTCCCTAGTGATTTGCTTGACCTATAAAATGTGGTGGAAGTGATGTTCAGGATTTCTAAGGCAACGTCCTAAGAACCTTGCAGCTTCTTCCTGGAACTCTAGAGACTCTTGGCACCCAGAGACCTCCATGCAGTGAGGAAGCCCAAGGTGGCCATGAGGAGAGACTGTAGGGGGAAGAGGGTGGAGACCTGTCTGGCCCCCCATTCCTGTTCCCAGCCATTTGAGCCATCTGAGCTTCAGCCATAAATATCCAGGGGCAGAGAGGAGCCATTCCCTCTGTGCCCTGTCCAGGTTCCTGATCCACAGAATCGTGAGACATGATAAAAGCAAAGTATTGTTTTGAGGCACTGAGATTGGTGTTATGTGTGCCATACATACATCCACAGATAACCAGAACTGGGTGAGGGGACATATGCCAGGGCCAGGGACTCTGTTGACCCAACCCTTTCTCCTTGAGACCATACCTGCCCTCTCTGGCCCCAGACTCCTCCACCATGGCCTCCCTAAGTGCTGACACTCCCATCCCTGGGACCAATCCCAATGCCTGGGCACTTCCCCTTTGAACCCCAATTTGAGAGCAGATTTGCTGCTGAGGTTGAGGGGGGAACTAGGGGAACCCCGGGATGGGACAAAGATTCTGGGTAACCACCTCTGGGGCAGGTGTGGGGAGACTGGCCGGGGCAAGGAAGTGGCTGCACAGGGGAAGGAGTGAGCCGTGTGCGCATGGATGGGGGAAGGAGTGAGCCGTGTGTGCTCGTGGCTGTGTGCCTTCCTCCATGGAAGAGCTCCCTCGTGCCTCTCTTCCAGAACTCAGGTCCAGCGTTTCCAGCCTCAGAACCTCCCACAGGCCCCCCAAATCCAGCACATCTTAAACGAGAACCTGCTCTAAACCCACCCCCAAGGCAATTCCCTGTCATTCCCTATTTCTGCTGAGGGTGCTGAAGTCACCAGGGCCCATCCAGGTGTGGGCAGCCAACCCTCTAGTGGAGCTGGAGCAGCAATACCTTGCCCACATGGCAGGTGGAGATAGGGGGACCTGTGGGTAGGGACTGAGGTGGGAAGAGTTGTGGCGAAGGAGGTGGGCAGAGCCTGGCCAAGCTCATAGGCAGCCCTAGGATTCCTCCCGGAGAGGTAAGGGGCTTTGGGCTGTGTCCTGGGGGCTGGAGATACCCACAGGAGGCTAACAATAGCTCATCCAGCCTCAGCATCCTCTCTGCCTCTTTGCCACCCCCTTTTGCTCCTGGAGCAGCCATCGGGAAACCCTGAAGCTTCCAGCTCTGCAGGGCCCTCATTCCCCTCCTTCCCCTTCCACTCCACCCATCGCCCGCCCCCACCTCCCCTAAGCCCAGCCTCCTACCACCCCCACACCCATTTGACCCTTTCTCTTCCCCTCTTCCCCTCAAGGCTGCCGACCCACTGCCCACTGTGGGAGCCAGCTGCCACCTGTGGCTGGGGACACTGGGAATGGGGCTGGTGCCACTGGGGAACTACACTTTTAATTTGATTTGCATTAACCTAGATTTTAAAACTGATAATCAATTCGGTTATTGAAAAACTTTTA
Organism: Pan troglodytes; assembly: GCF_028858775.2. Lineage (NCBI taxonomy): Eukaryota > Metazoa > Chordata > Mammalia > Primates > Hominidae > Pan > Pan troglodytes. The sequence goes on from NC_072417.2 coordinate 21,741,734, forward strand.
GGCTGGGTGTGGTAGCCTAAAAGGTGGGAGGATTGCTTGAGGCCAGGAGTTTGAGACCAGCCTGGACAACATAGCATGATCTCATTCCTACAAAAAATAAAAAAATGAGCCAGGCATGGTGGTGCACACATGTAGTCCCAGCTACTTGGGAGGCTGAGGTGGGAGGATCGCTTGAGACCAGGAGTTTGAGTCTGCAGTGAGCCATGATTTTGCCACTGCACTCTAGCCTGGGTGATAGAGCAAGAACCTGTCTCAAACAACAACAACAAAAACCCTTTTAAATATGTTTGGAACAACTTGGGTATGTGAACCTACCTTTTCGACTGTAAATTTAACAAAATCTAACTGCAGATCTAGCTTATCCAGTGAAATCCTTGTGTGTGAATTAGCGCCCCCATGGTTGCCATATGTATAAAAGAAAGCAAAAAAAAGAATAACATTCTCATTAATAATTTTTATTGATTACATGTTGAAACGATCATATTTAGGATCTATTGAGCTAATACAATGAGCAAAAATATATCTTAAAATTCATTTCATCTGTTTTCTGTTTACTTTTCAATGTGGCTACTAGAAAATTTAAAATTATATACACGGCTGGAGTTCTGTTTCTATTGGACGGCACTTCTTTAGAGCGTGGATCTGCACTCGATCAACAATTCAGCCCTGTGCTGTCCCTGGCTAACCCTTTCCCACCTCCGCCACTTCCTCAGGCTCAATCGCAGCTGCCTTGGGCTCATGTATGGCTGATACCTGGGTGCTGACCTTGGTATAACACACATATGTTTGCAAATACATGTGTGTATTTGTGTGTCATGTGCACGCCTGTCTCTATCCACATGCTCATGTGTACACATCTGCATCCAGACATTATCCTGTTCTCTGCGTGTGAGCACACTCGGGCCAGCCCTTGCTGGACCAGGTGTGCACAGGCAGCATCTGAATGGGAGCCGGGTGCCCATGGGGAGTTGACATGGGGACAGGGCCTCGGGCATAAAGCCTTGGGGCCAGTCATTCATCCCCAGGGGAGGCTGGAACAGACAGTGTTTCCTTGGCAAGTTGATGAGAATGTCATGTAGGACAGAACCCACAGCCGCCCTGAAATCAAGATCGATGACAGCTGCCTTCCCATCCCTCACTGATGAGGCCCATCATTCTATCCCGGGAGAGAAAATTAAACTGGTCTGGCAGAGTTTCCTGTTCCTAAAGCCAATTTGGTTGCCGCTGTGTAGTGTGTTATACACTTCTGGGTGGCATCTAATCATTTTGTTTATTCATAAATTTCCAAGGTATGGTCTGCAGAGCTAACCACACCACAGGAAATCAGGAGGAGGTACTTGCTCCTCTTCTAAAGATAGGAGGCAGCCTATCCATCCACCATCTGCCCAGCCACCCAGCCATGTATCCATTCATCCATTGGGTCATACAGTTTTTCAGCCTGTATATACAGAGCGCCTCCTCCATGCTGGGCAGCGTGTCAAATAGAAAGAACCAAGGGATGAGATTAGATTCCAGCACCCACCCCTGGGCAGGTCTCTGGCTTCTCCAGGCCTCAGTTTCTCTCTGTTAATGAGGGAGTTGGACCACAGAGCTCAAGGCCCCTCCTAGCTCTGGCACTTCAGGGCCTGGGACTGATTTTCCAGGCAGAGAGAGAGGCCCCCTCCCAGACTCCAGGGGCTGCTTGGGGTCAAGAAGAGAACCGAAGAGGACCCCAGGACCATGGGCATCACTAACTCCCACGGCTGAGGTCCCGACTGACAGGAATGGGGTGGCCCTGGAATTTAGAGGAAAAGCTCCCTCGTGCCTCCTTCCCAGAACCCCAATTTGAGAGCAGATTTGAGTTGGCTCAAGTGGGTGTTTGTGGGATTGGTTATGTCTCAGAGATTTGGGGGATCAGGCCAATTAGCAGACTCTGAAATTCGTATTTTGGAGGCTGTGTCTTAGAGTCCCCCACCCTCCAGGGCCGGAGGGTCTCTGGAAGCTCTTTCTGTTTCCTCGCCATCTCCATGGCCAGCATCCGTGTTTGGGCAGTTCCCAGGCTCCCTGCCTTCTTATACCAATAAGCATTCACCACTTGTGGACTTGTCCCACACTGCCTCCCCAGCCTCCCTGCCACCCTGGACCTGGCCTCATTTCTGGGTCTGCTTCTCCATGTGCCCATATTGGCTGGGGAGCCCACTCCTGGGCTCTGGCCATCTCATTCAGCTGGCAATCCCAGGTCCCCAGGACCAATGAATTCCAGGCCTTCTCAGAAACCCTTTGCCGCAACCTGGTGATTGGTGGGGAGTAACGGAGCTGTGTTGATCTGGTTACCAAGAGCTCTAAATTACTACCGTCAAAATCAGACACAGCAAAAGCTTGCTCAGATCCCTGTCTGGTAACATCAGTCTTCATAATGAAGGTGCCTGATTGCAGGCTGTCTGGGCTGTCGGTGGGCGGAAGCAGAGGGACAGGGATGGGGAGAGGGGAGAGGCTTTGTTTCTGAGCTTCACGGCTTTGATCTGCCAGCGAAGAGCAATTTCCTCCGACTTCTCGTCCAACATTCAACCCCCTGCCAGCAAACCCACAAACACAACCCGGGAGGATGATGGCACGGGGAGCATCTCTGAATTCAGGGAAAGGATGGGAGGAAAAGAAGGTGTTGAGAGTGTCTACACTCACCTCCCCAAAAATCCCTCTCTCCACCTGACCTCCTCGCCTCTGTAATGTAGACCATGAATGGACTCTGTTTCAGTCCTGATATCTGCTGCATCCTCTGAGCCTAGCTCAGGGCCTGGCATAGAGTAGTTCCATACATATTGTTGAACAGATGGATTTCTAGCTCTAGGATGACTCTAAGAAGATTCCTGGGCCAGGCGCGGTGGCTCACACCTGTAATCCCAGCATTTTGGGAGGCCAAGGCAGGCAGATCATGAGGTCAGGAGATCGAGACCATCCTGGCTAAAACGGTAAAACCCTGTCTCTACTAAAAATACAAAAAATTAGCCAGGCATGGTGGCAGGTGCCTGTAGTCCCAGCTACTTGGGAGGCTGAGGCAGGAGAATGGTGTGAACCCAGGAGGTGGAGCTTGCAGTGAGCCGAGATTGTGCCACTGTACTCCAGCCTGGGCAACAGAGCAAGACTCAGTCTCAAAAAAAAAAAAAAGAAAGAAAAGAAAAAGAAGATTCCTGGTAGTGATCCAAGCAGGAATGGCTGATGGTATCATTTCTTCATTTAATAAACATCTTTAGGCAGCTCTTAGGTTCCTGGCACCATGCCAGGCCAAGGACTGAGATGACTAGAAAATCAAATTGTTCAACAGGAGGCATCGAGCTCCTGCTCCACACCAGGCACTGAGATGAACAGGACAGATATTCCTCCATAGAGCTCACACGTTCCTCTCCATGGGAGACAGACAATAAGCAGGTAAATAGATAAATAAGCAAGATGGTTCTGGATTGTGAAGGCGCTATGCAGGAAATACACAGGGTGCTGTGATGAAGAGCAGTTGGGCGGCTTCCTTTGGACAGGGGCAATGCAGGGAGGGCTCTCTAGGACCTGAAGAGTAAAGAGAAAGAGCCAGGAACCAGGAGAGAGCACAGCAAGTGCAAAGGCCCCAGGGCCGGGAACAGCTCCGTAGGTTTGAGGAACGGAAAGGAGGCCAGTGAAGCAGGTGTATAAGATCGAGCGTGAAGCGGTGCTAGTGGAGGTTGGTTAAGTCACTGTCCTCCAGTGGTGATGGCAGACCAGGGAACTATCAGAGCAGAAAGGCCAGTGCTGCCGTGGAAGTGGAATGTGCAGGGAAGCCCGGAACTCAGCCCAGAGGAGGCAACATTGGCGCTGAGACCTAAGACCGCGTGGAATATCTCTTAGGCCCAGCATGGCTTTCCTTCTTGCCATCACTTTGGACATTGCTCCAGGGACTGACTTCCTCTCCCTCCCAGCCAGGAGCAGGGCTCTGGGGCAGTGCCAGCTGGACCCTGCTCCAGCCCAGAGGGACTCCTCCATACGACTTCCCTGCGCTGAAGTTTCTGTCAACCTCTGCTGCTGCTGCAGACAGCTACTGGTTGGTGGTTGCTGGAGTACTCAGGGTAAGCGCTTGTGGCAGATGTTGCTGCGGTGGGGTAATGGCACTAACACGGCGAGTCCCTTTCTTTCATCTCCCTGGTCTCCCTGGACCTTTAACTATCACTGAGCCCAGCATCTAGCAAATAGCCTCATTGCTGTCTTTTATCTAGCTGGCTTTCAACTTGAGACACTCTAAGGGCCTTGCCTGATAGCAGCACCAGAACCATCAGAACTACAGTCCTCAGAGTGGGCTGTTCCAGGCGTTTGAGTAATAATAATAATAATTATTATTGCTATAATAATATATACAATTATAATATCTATATATAATATTTACATAAATTATTGATATAATAATTATCGGTGTAATAATTATTGATATTTTTGATGTAATAATAATTATTGATGTAATTACTGATATTAATATTGATGTAATAATAATTATTATTGATATAATAACTGCAACATCAGCTCCCTATTTATTAGGGTCTGGGCATGCCAGACACTGTGCTAAAAAGTTTCTATGCATCATTTTATGTAATTCTCACTACCACATTATAAGGCAGGTATTGGTATGAGGCTCGGAGAGGTTAAGTAACTTGGCCAAGGTTTCACAGCAAACAAGTGCTGGAATTGACATTAGAGCTAGGGCTGTTCAGGTCCACAGACTCCTTCCTCCGTATTCTAGTGGTTCCCGGTGTCGGGCTGACTGCAGTGGAATCAGCAGGGGAACTGTTTGGAAAGTAAGATTTCCATCCTGGCTAACACGGTGAAACCCCGTCTCTACTAAAAATACAAAAAAATTAGCCGGGCGTGGTGGCGGGTACCTGTAGTCCCAGCTACTTGGGAGACTGAGGCAGGAGAATGGCATGAACCCGGGAGGCGGAGCTTGTAGTGAGCTGAGATCGCACCACCGCACTCCAGCCTGGGTGACAGAGCGAGACCCCATCTCAAAAAAAAAAAAAAAAAAAAACAGATTTCTGGTCCCTCATCTCAGAAATTTTGATTCCATAGGTTTGAAGTAAGGCCAGGAATCTTGTTTTCCCTGTTTTTGTTTCTTTGTTTCTATTTTAACAGGTTCCCTCATGGGATTCAGATACAGGGCCAGATGTTTTTGGGTACAAGGCCAGGTACATTTACCTCCTGGAAGTCTACACTCATCTTTTGAGAGTAGAATCTACCTCCTGGAAGTATACACTCATCTTTTGAGAGTAGAAGGCAGAGAGAGGAGATGGGCTGGGGGAGGGAGGTCTCCCCAAAGGGCACGTCTGCCTCTCTGACCCTTCCTCTGCCCCAGTGGACAGCAGACGCGAAGTCTGGCCTCTCTCCTTGCAGTGGAGAACAGACGAGTGAAAGGGCTTTCAGGCAACATGGGAGGGGACTAGAGACAGGAGGTCTAAAGTTGAAAGCCAGCCAGGTAGAAGGCATGAGAAAAAGTGAGTTAGATGATCTGTGGGGTCCCTGGTTGAGTGTCCCCAACGTAAAACACTGAAGAACCACCGAGATCGTAGACTAGCATGACTTTCCAGTCATTGAATAAATATTTATGAAGCAACAATATGAACCGATACCACCCTGGAAAGGTGTTATAGGGGAGAGAGGAGCATGACACGTTGCCTTTGCCCCAAGCCTCCATCCCAGCATCTGGCATTCCAGTTGGTACATATTAATCCTTCAACGCAATTTTGTCAAATGAGTGAAGATCTTCAATTCTAGTAGGAAGGCAAGTCCAATGTCAAGGAACAGCAGAAATCACTCCCGGGACAATGTGAAATTAATTCTTAACACCCGCAACAACCTGGGTGAACCTTGAGGACGTTATGCTAAAGACAAATACAAAAGACAAATACTGTATGATTCCACTTAGATGAGGTACCTAGAGTACTCATATTCATAAAGAAAGAAGTAGGATGGTGGGTGCCAGAGGTTGGAGGAGGGGGGAACGGGGAGTTATTTGTATAGGGTGTAGAGTTTCAGTCTTGCAAGATAAAATGCTTTCTGGAGGCTGGGCGAGGTGGCTCATTCCTGTAATCCTAGCACTTTGGGAGACCAAGGTGAGAGGATTGCTTGAGTTCAGGAGTTTGAGACCAGCCTGGGCAACATGGTAAAACCCTGCGTCTACAAAAAATACAAAAAAAGCCTGTAATCCCAGCACTTTGGGAGGCCGAGGTGGGCGGATCACCTACTGTCAGGAGTTGGAGACCAGCCTGGACAACATGGTGAAACCCCATTTCTACTAAAAATACAAAAAAATAGCTGGGTGTGGCGGCACCCGCCTGTAATCCCAGCTACTAGGGAGGCTGAGGCAGGAGAATCGCTTGAACCCAGGAGGAGGAGGTTACGGTGAGCCAAGACCACGCCACTGCACTCCAGCCTGGGTGACAGAGCAAGACTCTGTCTCAAAAAACAAACAAACAAAAACAACAAAAATTGGCTGGGCGTGGTGGCTTGTGCCTATAGTCCCAGCTACTTGGGAGGCTGAGGTGGAAGGATTGCTTGAGCCTAGGAGGTCAAGGCTGCAGCCTGGGCAGTGGAGTAAGACCCTATTTCAGAAAAATACAAAGCGTTCTGGAGGTGGTTGCACAACAATGCGAATGTCCTTGATGCTACTGAACTATATGCTTGAAAATGGTTAAGATGGTAAATTGTGTGTTATCCTAATAAATTTTTAAAAATTGTTTAAAAAGGAAGAGGAAAACTAAGTGTTAAATTGTGTGGGGATGGTAGACATTGGTAGTTCCCCAGTATTCATTCTCCCCCCTTTTTATTTACTTATTTTTAGAGATTGCTATGTTACCCAGGCTGATCTCAAACTCCTGGCCTCAAGCAATCCTCCTGCCTCAGCCCCGAAGTAGCTGGGATTGCAGGCATGAGCCACTGTACCCAGCTTTCCCCTTTTAGCTGAGTACATGGCTGCCCAGATTAGACACTACATTTCCCAACATCCTTTGCAGGTAGGTATGGCCATATGGCTAAGTTCTGACCAATGGCTATAAGTGGTAAGGTCCTGTGAAAGCCTCCAGAACCTTCCTTAAGCGACAGTGTCTGTCTATTCCTCCATTGGCTGCCAGGAGCATGGGTGCTGCCATTTTGGATCATGAAGTTGGAGTCACACTTGGCAGAGCAATAAGATGTGAGATCCTAAAGTTGACACACTGTATTATCTCTTAATTACCTGCTGGGACGCATGAAAGAGAAACAAACTGTGATCTCCTTCAAGCCACAATATTTTGATTTTCTATTATGTGTACCTAAACATAATCCTAATGAATACAGAGGGGTAGAATGAATGCTACTGGGGTTTCGAGAAACAGGACCAGGAGGGTTGGAACATTCAAAGAAGGCTGTATGGCTAAGGTTGGCCCTGAGTTGTCCTGATGGATGCTGTGCTGCAAGATGAATGAGGCATGGCCCATGTCTTTGAGGGGCTCAGGGTCTAGTGGGAGAAACACAGGTAGACAAATATCTATAGCCAGGGCCATTGCAATTAGCTGACATATGGGCAGCCCTTGGCATCCACCAGGCTGATTACATGGCTCATATTTATTTTTATGTTATGTTATGTTACGTTACGTTACGTTACGTTATGTTATTTTTTGAGATGGAGTCTCACTCTGTCACCCAGGCTGGAGTACAGTGGCGCGATCTCTGCTCACTGCAAGCTCCGTGCCTCCGAGGTTCAAGCAGTTCTCCTGCCTCAGCCTCGTGAGTAGCTGGGACTACAGGAGCCCGCTACCACACCCAGCTAATTTTCTTTATATTTTTAGTAGAGACGGGACTTCACCATGTTAGCCAGATGGTCTCGATCTCCTGACCTTGTGATCTGCCCACTTCAGCCTCCCAAAGTGCTGGGATTACAGGTGTGAGCCACTGTGCCCAGCCTTTATTTTTATTTTTTTGTGATGGAGTTTCACTCTTGTTGCCCAGGCTGGAGTGCAATGGCGCAATCTTGGCTCACTACAACCTCCGTCTCCTGGATTCAAGCAATTCTCCTGCCTCAGCCTCCCAAGTAGCTGGGATTTCAGGCATGTGCCACCACACCCAGCTAATTTTGTATTTTTAGTAGAGATGGGGTTTCCCCATGTTGGTCAGGCTGGTCTCGAACTCCCAACCTCAGGTGATCCGTCTGCCTGGGCCTCCCAAAGTGCTGGGATTACAAGTGTGAGCCACCGCACCAGCTCATGCCTCAGCCACATCACTGGCAGAGTGTCAAGGGACGCAACAGGAAATTCATGCTAAGTTGTCGAGTTCTGGAAAGCTCTGTGCAGGAAGTGATGTTTTTCTGAGCCTTGAAGAAGGCATGATGGGGAGGGGCATTCCAGGGCAGAGGCACACAAGAGGCAATGGCGTGAGGGTAGTCTGGTGAGGCGGGGCCGGCGGTGGCTCACGCCTATAATCTCAGCACTTTGGGAGGCCAAGGCGGGTGGATCACCTGAGGCCGGGAGTTCGAGACCAGCCTGGACAACATGGCAAAACCCCATCTCTACTAAAAATACAAAAATTAGCCAGGCATGGTAGCATGCACTTGTAGTCCCACCTACTCAGGAGGCTGAGGCAGGAGAATCACTTGAACCCAGGAGGCGGACGTTGCAGTGAGCCGAGATTACACCACTGCACTTCAGCCTCGGTGACAGAGCGAGACTCTGTCTCAAAAAGAAAAAGTGTGGTGCGAGAGACCTGGCAAAGCAGAACAGTCCATCCCTGCACAAGCGGTTTGGGCCTTGTTTACAGGAAGCCATCACACGGACCTGAGAGTGTTCTTGATTAAAAGGAGACTATACCTGGGATGATGGATCTTTCAGATACATGATTATTTAATTTTTTTTTTAAAGGCCAAATTCTTCCTGGGAAGAAAGAATCAGCAAGGTGCAGAGGAGGCAGGTGAGGTCCTGCCTAGATCGTTAGAAGTCAATGGCTCCGTCGGCATGGCAGGGGAGAGGTCTGCAAAAAGGCCTTTAAAAAAGAAAAATTGCAAATGGTTTGCAAATGTTTATGGATAGGTCCAGAACCATGAATTTTGACAACTAAAGGATTTCCAGAGAGGCTGAGGGAAAAGCCAGAATTGAGTTAAGCAGAGATTTATAACAGTTTTTATTGGATGGAAGGTCCCCATCTGTACTCAGAGATCTGGGTTACATTAAATATCACTTCCAATGAGATCTTGTCTTAAATTTAATGGGCAAAAGAGAGGAGTTAGATAAGTGTTTGTATCATTATTTTAACAAGTCTCTGCTTTATGAGAAAAAAAAAATCTGTTTAAGAATAGCAATGGGTAAATTGTCACAGTTCAGTTACCTGTTCCTGAAGAATCGACTCTCCCCTGGCTCAGGCTCTGTGGTGGTAGCTACTTGATTTACAGACAGGTGGCCAGAGAGAAACTAGCCAGCCCCTCTAGGGCACTGTCCCACCTTGCCAATTCCACCCCTGTTTCCAGAACAGAACGTGGGTAGGATGAGGACCAGTGCGAAGGAGAGGGAGGAGGCACGTGTGAGTGAGGGGGCATCTGACTGGGGAGAAGGCCTGTTCTGCAACGTGGTGGGTATCAACGGCCTCTCATCCTCCTCCCTTGCCTCTGGGGGAGACTTAGATTCTGCAAAATGCTTTTTTCTTTTTTTTTTAATTAAAGTGTTATCACAACTTCCTATGGAGTAGGCAAAGGCATCCACAAAGTGGTATTATCCCGGTTTGCAAGAAAGGTAAGCATCAGACAGGTGATGTGGCTTCCCCAGGTCTAATAGCTGCCAGGCAGTGAAGGAAAGGCCCCAGCACCAGGCAGGGGAAGGTGGGTAACCCAAGGGAAGCCTGGAGTCCGTGCAGACGTCCCAGCAGAGGCATGGCCGAGGGAGGAAGCCTCTGCTCCCACTCAGGGGGGCTCATGGGAGCAAAGGAGTGGCAGAGACTGAAGTCTGAAGACCTCCGCTCTGCCTTTCTGGCCCCTGTGTCTTTTTCATGCCTGTTCACCCACCCACAGTGCCCTCCTCCCCCCGGGGGGAGGGGCCGCCCCTTCCTCCCAGGGGCTGTGCCCAATACTAAACAATTTCTGCCCAGGTTCCTGTCTCCACAGGCATCCATTGTCATTATTCTTTTTTTAAAAAAATCGGAATGGATTTTATTAAGAGAAAATCAATACACACAACATAACCTGCAGCAGATAAAGCAGATAAGCTTTCAATGCACAGTCTCGGTGCCTTTTCCCAGGTGTTCCTTCCACTCCCTTAGCCAGAAGCCTTTGTCCGTGGGCATCTGATGAGCCACTTCTGGGAAGCCAGCCTCCCTGCTCCTCTTGCCAGCAGCTTTGTTCAGCAGCCCCTTCCCACCTCCCGTCTCGGCTCTGTGCTCCATCCTGGCGGCTAGCCCCAGACCCAGCCAGACCAGCCGCCTGTAGACTCACTCTTGTCTTTGGCCTCAGGTCAAGGGCCTCCCCAGCAGGCCAGCCCATTGCCGCCTCCCTCCATCACTACATCAGTGTCACTCCTCCAAGAAGCAGGCACTTTGGGGTCAATAGCCTCTGGTCTCCATTCATTCCTGTGTGACCTTGGACCCATTGCATAACCTCTCTGAGCCTCAGGTTCCTCATAGGTAATAATCTAGACAATAACACTCCTTTCCCTGCATTTTGGGACCAAGGAAATTACCTGGTATACGCAGCAGGCCTAATCTGTGCTCGGCACATAGTAAGCACATGGTGGTGTTTAACTTCCTTCTCGGGGTCCACCTGTGTCCCTGCTCCTTCATTCCATCTTTCTGAGCACTGAATTGCCAGAAGGCTTATCCTCAGAACAGAGCAGCCTACCCCTGTCTGCTCTCCTTGGTGTACCAAGTGCAGTGGGCATCAAGCTCCCCATGGAAGTCCTTGTGCCGAGTCCCCTTAGGAGGGACAGAGCTGGAATTTGGATGTAATGAGCACTCAGAGCATGCCAATGAGAGACAGGGACCAGAAAGTTAGAGAAGGTGAGGGGGAGAAGGAATGAATAAAGGGAGAAGAAAGAAAGAAATCATGGGGGCAGGAAGGAAAGGAAAAAATCTTTTTTTTTTTTTCTTTTAAGAGATAAGGTCTCACTATGTTGCCCAGGCTGGTCTCCAACTCCTGGGCTCAAGTGATCCTCCCACCTTGGCCTCCCAAAGTGTTAGGATTACAGGCGTGAGCCACCACGCCTGGCCGGAAGGAATCTTTCATTAGCAACAGACGTCTTGTTAATTATACAGTGACTGGTACAGAGGAGGGACTCAAGGCCCTTTGTAGTAACAGATGATGGATGGATGGATGGATGGATGGATGGATGGATGGATGGATGAATGGATGGGTATATGGCTAAATGGAGGGAAAGAAGACAGGGAGGAAAGGAAGGAAGAGGGAAGGGGGAGGGAGGGAGAAAAGGTGGAGGTAGTCTGCGTTCTCCCGGTCTGGGCTCCTCTTCCTGTCCAGCTCTGCTCTCCCTTGAGGGGAGATGGGGCTTCCAGGTAAGAGCCGCTCTGAGGAGTCCTGCAGCAAGGACACCTATTTGATTTCGACTCACTGCTTCCCAAACCTCTACCATCATGTAACTTTTTCTTTTTTTAATTAAGAGCACTTACTTTGCATCTTGAAGATACTAAAGTTTTGTACAGTGCAGTTTTAAAATGTTGCTGTGGACTAGAGAATAGAATATTCACACTGGAAGATTGAAGGGGTCATTGAGGTCTCTCTTGAAAACTCCTACTCACCCTTTGAAGCCCACTTCAAATGCCCTTGGCACTGAGTGGTGTTTCCCTACTTTTCCCCCAGGGAGAATTAACTAGTATCTTTATCTGTGCCTCCATGACCCTTATACACCACTTTATTCTGTTTCCTTCACATGGAGTTGGCTGGTTGTGCCCATCCCTGCCAGACAGAAAACTCTTTGAGGGCAGGAATTATGTGCTGCTCAACTGTTTCCCTAGCATCTGGCATGTAATAGGTCCTCAAAACACATTTATCAGCTGAATTAGTCCAAGATCTTTATTTTATAAAGAAGTAAACTAAGACCTAGGCAGCCACCAGGACTGGCCCCAGGGTTCACCAGCGAAGTTTGGCAGTGGTGTGTGCCAGCCTAGGTTCCAGCTCCCTGACCCTGAGCTAGCTGCCACAATTGCTGGGTTTTCTCTCAGCATTTCTGTTAACAGTCAAGTAAAGAAAGGACTCAGGTGGGGATAAACTGTAGCTAATACCTCACCTTGGTTAAGCAGATGTCAGGGTGGCCATTTCTGTTCCTACATTAACACCACATTTATGTTACTGGCAGCTGCAGGTTTGCTTTAAGGGCTAATAGGCCCTAACTAGGGTCCTGCCCTGAGCCTAGTTGCATAGAGGATTGTGCTTTCTCTTATTCTTCTGTGTCTCTGACTGCTAGTGCCCTAGTGAGGACAGTAGCCCTCAGTTCAATAAGCGGACTGCTCGTGCCCTAGTGAGGGCAGTAGCCCTCAGTTAAATAAGCTGACTGCTAGTTCCCTAGTGAGGACAGTAGCCCTCAGTTAAATAAGGTAGGTGGAGGGATAGCATCTTGAAGATGAGAGGAGGCCACAGAGAACCTAGTCAGCAAGGAGGCCAGGGCTGACCCCTAAAGGACCCACTTCTCCCAGGTCTTCCTCATGGGCCTTGGGGAGGGGGAGCCTGGAGCTCTGAACCAACCTGGTGGGGACAGGGTGGGGAAAGCAGATGTAGGGAGCTGGAAGAGGGTCCTGGGGCCCCGAGGCCAACACCACCCCTAGACCTGCTTCTGCCCACCTGCAGAGCCTTTGCCCCAGCCTGGGTTGGTTCCTAGCATCTATGTCTGTGCCCCCAGTGAGTGTGGCCTTGTCTCTACATGGAGTTCATATGCAGGGTGTGGCTTCTGGGGGACAAGGGCGGAATCTTATGTTCGATCGGTTAAACAATTCTGGAGGGGGCATGTTTTGTGCGATGCCTGGAGGGTGGGTGGTGACGGGCACAAAAGTTGTGCCACAGGTAGTTTCCTTTTAGGGCGTTTAGGGTCTTGTGACCCTAGATGTGCCTCTCTACCTTCCCCAGGGCTTAGCAGCTAGGAGGAACCCTGCAGGGGCAGAGTGATCGGTGCCAGCCTGGGGCGGGGCCGTGGGGTGGGCAGCCCCCTTCACAGGCTGTCCATGCACTGGGGTGAGATGGGGCCCAGGGAGGGGTGTGAGGGGAAGGATGATCAGATTTTCCCAATGTGAAGGTGTGGGGCAACAGGGATCCCTATGTTTCTAGAGGAGGGGATGGCAGATGTCACCAGTGCCCTACCCTCGTGCCCTCCACTGGGATGACTCTGAGCTGGGGGTCCCACAGGCCTCCCTGAGCTCCTCAATGGGATTAAGGTCCAGTCATCAGGCTTTCCTCCCTCCCCTGCCCCCCTTCCCCACCTCCCTACTGGGACCTCCTGGGATTACCTCCCAAATAAACAACCTGCCCTTGAATCTTTTTCACAGGTCCTGCTTCTGGGGAAACTCAAGACAGTATAAATTGGTGCAATCTATTTGGAGAAAGATTCAGCAATAAGTATCAAAATTATAAATGTACGTGTTCACGGGCCAGCAGCTCCACTTCTGGGAATTTATGCCATAAATATAACCTTTCATATGCCATATGATCTATGAATGAGGTTATTTATGGCAGCACTACTTTTAAGAGCCAAAGATTGAAAACACCTAAATGCCCATCGCTGGGGATGAGTTCGGCAGATCAGGGTTCATTCAACTGGCAGAATATTATGCAATCATTAAAAAGGAATGGAGGGGGCTACTCTTTATGGACTGATTTGGAACAATCTCCAAGATAAATTGCTAAGTGGGAAAAAAAGCAAGGTATAGAAGAGCACGTTTGTATAAAACAAAAAGAATATATAGCCGTAATTGCTTATTTATTGGATCGACGATCTCTGCAAATCTACCAAGAAACTGATAACCTTGGAGCCTGTGGAGAGAGGAATTAGGTGGCTGGGAGTAGGGAAGGGAGGGAGATTTTCAGGATATTTCCTATGCACCTTTTGATTTTTGCATCATGTGCAAGTTTGCATTATCTATTTAAAATGTAGTCTATACAACTAAAAAAATTATGAAGAATAATCATATACCTGGGTGCCTGCTATAATGATCAGTCCAATTTTAGCTTGTCTCGGGAAAGTTGAACCCATGGCTGGTGGCATTCAACCTTCTCTTTCTCATTTACCACTCCCATAAGGTGGTTCTGCATCATTACTCCAGGGTTTCTAAATAAGGAAAGTAGGCCTGTGTCCAGCCTTCCCCCAAGATGCTGAGAGTCCAAGCCGTCCTTCCCCTATCCCCTACCTGAGACATCAGAAGCTTCTTAAATAGTCCTGACTATTTAAGGGAAGAAGGACAGTTGCAGCCCTTACTTTCTCGAGTTATTTGAAATGCAGACCACGGTTTTTGGAGAGGAGGAGATGAGGCAGGAGGCTGGAAGAAATGACCTTTTCACATCAGCTCTTCCTGGGTGGGTACCTATATTCCAGGGGCCTGGCGCAGTACCTGGTGCATTTGTTGGCTGGCTGGCTGAATGTCTTTTTGTCCCGGAATTCCAGGCATGCAGGAACAAGGGGAAAGATGACCCCTCCTTCCAGTTCCTGGGGTCCTAGTCAATAATGGTTGGTGAGCAGAGCTCTGAAGTTGGACACATTCGGGTAAAAATCCCAGCTGTAGCCTCCTTACTGCTATGAGACCTTAGGTGAATATCTACCCGAGCCTCAGTTTCCTCATCTACGCAATGGGGACAGAGGCCCCCTTTGCAAAGGATTAAATAAGGTTGCATCGGGGTGCTGCACAGTGTGCCCAGCACATAGTAGGCTTTGCTAGGTGTCTGCATATCTCTCCCCCTCCCTTGGCAGAAGGATGACCACTGCCACTGCTGAGACCAGACACTGTCCCCTCCTTGCCACCCTTGACTTGAGGGTGGAAGGAGGACCACTCTCAAGTCAAGGAGGTCCTCCTTCCATCTAACTGAAAACTCTCCGCTGTTCCCCAGGCCGGTGCCCTCCTATGCTACTGTCATGCACAAGAGAAAAAGCTCTCAGCTTGTTCCCACTGAGCCTCTTCCAGATCTGAAGCCCCAAGGAAAGTCAAGGTTGAGTCCTGTGGGCCCAACAATGGGCAGCCCCAGGCCCTCTCTCTTTGCTTCCAATCCAGTCTCATCACTTTTCTCCTCTCTGCCCCCTCCTGGGCAGAGCGACTCTTGGTGCAAGGTCAGCTGTGAGCTGTCCAGGGTCCCTGGGCACACTCCTGCTCCTTCTCTGCCCCATTTCCTTCCCCTGCACCCAGGGAGTTGGGAAATAGCTCAGATTCCGATGACAAGGAGACTGGGCCCTAGGCAGAGCAGTGGCTGACAAGTTGCATGTTACAATAAATCCCCACAATTAGACCCTGCAAACAACACCGCTGCTGTCGCATCCCTAATATACAGCAGGGAGTTGGCTCAGTGTTCCTGGCAACCAATTCTTGAACTAAAAATAGTTGGCTGTGGCTTCACCTTTCCCTCCTCAGCATCCAGTCTCCATAGGTGCCAGGTCCTGCCCTGGTGCTGGAGGGCAGAGCATCAAGGGTTAACCCAGCCTTCACTAATGTGACTGTCAAGGAATTGCCCGCAGGGTAGGGAGTGGGGGTCTTCTGTGGGGGACGGGAGCCGGCCTGAGCTGTTTTAAAGCAAGTAAGGCTTTTTGAGTAGGCAGCCACCTCCTGAGGCCTCCCAATACCACCTCTTCAGCACCCTCTCGCATCCCCACCCGTCCAGCAGCAGCACAAAGGGGCCTGAAGGTGCAGCATTAGGGAATCTAATGGCCTGAGGAATAAGTTCTCGCCCACTGTGACTCCTTGGGCCAGTCACATCTCTGGATTTCGGCTTCCTCATCTGCAAACGAAGGATTCAATAAGTTGATCTGTTTCTGTCTAGATCCTCAGGCATGGTGAGCCTCACAATGGCAAGTACTCTGTCTCAAGTATGCTCACATGCGTCAAAGTCTCTGAAATGCTGACACGTGGGTGTGCAACCCCCCTCGCAGAGCAGTGGTCAGCACGTACAGAGAAGCAGCCCAGCCCTATGTCAGACCCTCTGCCTTAGAACCACTTGCCAATAATAAATCACCCACCACCCCTATGAAACAGGTGGTTCATGAAGTCTTGTCAATCAGTCATACCTTAGTCTAGAAGTCCTTTCCTGGAAGACAGGGGGAAGCATGGAGTCTGGGGTTCCTCCTGGGGCTGTTGGGATATCAAAAGCCTTACCTGGCTTCCCACCATCCCTGTGGAAATCCCCCAAGTGGAAGCCATGGGCCACCACAAGACGTGGCCCCAGCCCAGCTTTCCAATCTCAGAACATCATCCCCTGTCCTGGGGTCCTAGGACTCCTCACTGTTCCCCAAACAGACGGAGCACAGTCCCACCTCCCGGCCTTTGCTCACAATGGTGCCACCACCTGGAATGCTGTTGCCCCTTCTCCCCTCTGTCTCTCTCCCCTCTGTCCCCTACATTTCTATGTTGGTAGAAATCCTGCTCATCTTTTAAAGTACAAATGGACCGGGTGCAGTGGCTCACACCTGTAATCTCAGCACTCTGGGAGGCCGAGGCAGGCGGATCGCAAGGTCAGGAGATTGAGACCATCCTGGCTCACACGGTGAAACCCCATCTCTACTAAAAATACAAAAAATTAGCCAGGTGTGGTGGCGGGTACCTGTAGTCCCAGCTACTCCGGAGGCTGAGGCAGGAGAATGGTGTGAACCCGGTAGGTGGAGCTTGCAGTGAGCCGAGATGGCGCCACTGCCCTCCAGCCTGGTCGACAGAGCGAGACTCTGTCTCAAAAAAAAAAAAAAAAAGAAAAAAGAAAAAAAAGAAAGTACAAGTGCCACCAACTCTTTGATGAAGTTTTCCCTATCCCGTGGCTAGAATGAGCCCCTCAGTGTCCCTCTTCTAACAGCATTTGAAACGATGTAGTTTTGGAACCAGAAGAATCTTAGGGACCATGTACAACAGCGTTTCCCAAGATATTTTGACTGTGACTCATCGTAAGAAATCCACTCTGTTGTGACCCAGCACACACACACACACAGAGAGAGACACACAAGTGCATAAAACACATGTGCATATACATATAGTCCACACTCAACCATAGACACAAATAGACACACGTACACATACATGCAGGTACCTGTGGAAACATGTACACAGAGATGTGCAGCCAAAAGAAGTTTTTTTGTTTTTTTGTTTTGTTTGTTTGTTTGTTTGTTTGTTTTGAGACAGGGCCTCACTCTGTCACCCAGGCTGGAGTGCAGTGGCACAATCTCAACTCACTGCAGCCTCAATCTCCTGAGCTCAAGCGATCCTCCTGCCTCAGCCTCTCAAGTAGCTCGGACTACAGGCATGCACCACCACGACTGGCTAATTTTTATATTTTTGCAGAGATGGGATTTCACAACATTACCCAGGCTGGTCTTGAACTCCTGAGCTCAAGCGATCTGCCCACCTCGACCTCCCAAACTGCTCTGGGGTTGCAGGCGTGAGCCACCGTGTCAGCCCAATAAGTTTCTTTGTGTAATACTTACCTCTATTGTGTGCCGTGCTCTGATGCAGTTGCTTAAAATTTTTTTCTTTCTTCGAATGTTGGTTCTGACACTGAATTTATCTCCCCATCCTGTAATGGGTTGCAAACTGCAGTTTGGAAAATACTGAACAAGTTCGACTCCTTATTTGCAGATAGAAGTACCAAGGTCCAGAGGGAGGAAGGGACTGGATCAAGGTCATGCAGCCAGTTGGTGGCCAGACTCGGACCAGAGTCCAGTGTCCTTGATTCACAGCAGCGACCTTTCCTCTGTCACAGAGCCGCTGATGCTATAGCTATTCCTGCAAGGTTGCAGCTCCACAAGTGAAAGGACCTTGTCCCCAGCACCCCCCACCCTGCCCCAAGGGCCTTGTCTATAGTAGGTGCCCAATAAACGGCTCCATTGGACTGACTGCACAATGATGCAAAAGTGGTTTGGAAGTCAATGAGGTCTCTGCTGGAGTGAGGGGTTAATACATTCAGCTGCTGCGGCCTGGAGACAAGGTCAGCTTTAGCTCATTAGTGGGGCTGGGCTTTCCCAGGGCTTAGGAATTCTGCAATTCACAGTGGAGCAGAAATCCTGCTGCTGAGCTGAGGGGGAGGGGCAGAGACAGGGAGGAAGGGAGGCTGGAAGAGAGGTGGAGATCGATCAGCAGGGAGGGGACGTTTTGGGGAAGGAAGGTGGTCAGGGTGGCTGTGATGGTGACAGTGGGTGGCAGGATATGACGGGATATGAGGGGGTCTGCAGCTCATTGAAAATCTGAACAAGCTCCAAAGAGGATGGAACTCAGTCTCCCCCCAGCTCCTCCTGTCTTCCTCTGAGAAGTGGCAGGGGAGGTCGGCGAGGCAATGTGCTGATGAGCACAGAGAAATGAGGGGCGGCGGAGATGCAGAAATGAGTAATTTCCACACAGCTCTGCTTAATATCAGAGTCTGCGCTGCTCAGAGATGGCCAAGGAGCCACTTGAGGCCTCTACAGCCCCCTCCTTCCTGCGACACTCCCCCCTTCCACCCATCAGAGCTCAGGACACTCATCTGTTAATGAGACGGGCAGCTGGTTCCCCACACCCATCCTCGGATGGAGCTGGCAGGCACGGACTCCTCAGGGGCTGGGGGTGCTAAGCCATCCCCTGTGGCCGCCCCTCTGCTTCCCAATGAGGGGTGTGATTGGCACAGATCAGAGAAAGGAGACAAGCAGGGTAGCCTGGCAGGAGCAGAGTCCTGGCCATTGGTTTACTCATTCATTTGGTGAGTATCCATTAAGCTCCTGCTGCGTGCCGGGCCCAGTGTGAGGTGTGCAGGAGTGTAGCTGTGAACAAGACTGTTGAGAATGTAGCAGAGAAAACGGACTTTAGACCTTGCTTTGAGCAAGGGAGAGGCCCACAGGAGGCACTGGTGAAGGCTTCCTAGAGGGAGTGAGGTTTAAGGCAAAATTTCCAAAGAAGTTGAGGAGCCTGGAGTCCAGGTGAGGAGTTGAGATGGGATGGGTGGCGGAGGAGGCCCCTCATATATGTGGTTTGGTGGGGCCTCCTCAGCCCCGTGTCTGGGCCTCAGCTTTGCAGCATGGGGAGCTCTGTTGTTTCAGTCGCCTTTAATGGGAATTCGACTCACAATAAACAAACCTTCCAAAGACTGAGTCGTACATCAAAATGTCAATTCATTTTTTTTTAATGGAAATATATTTGACAAGCTGAACCTTATCAGCAGCCTGCTTCAGGATCAGAAATCCAGAGTGTGAGCCTCAATGCCACATCACACCAACTAGGAAACTCTGGGCAAACCTTTCATCTTCTATGAGCTTCAGTTTCCTCATCTGAAAATAGGGTTAATCTTAGCACTTACCTAGGGGCATGAGGAGGATAAAGTGAGCTATTATGTGTCAAAGTGCTTCATCTCTATAGAAGGACTATACACAAGCTGGTGAGTTCATAAATTTGCATTTATTTATTTATTTTTATTTATTTACCATTTTGAGACAGGGTCTCACTCTGTCACCCAGGCTGGAGTGCAGTGGCATGATCTTGGCTCACTGCAGCCTTGATCTCTCAGGCTCAAGCAATCCTCTGACCTCAGCCTCCCAAGTAGCTGGGACCACAGATGTGCACCCCCATGACTGGATACTTTTTTTTTTTTTTTTTTTTTTAAGACAGAGTCTTACCATATTGCCCAGGCTGGTCTGAAACTCCTGTGTTCAAGTGATCTGCCCGCCTCAGTTTCCCAAAGTGCTGGGACTACAGGCATGAGCCACCACGCCCAGCCTACATTTATTTTCTTGGTAGATGATGAATGTGCATGGTACAAATTCCAAAGGTACCAAAGGACATAAGTTGACCAGTGAGTTTCCTCCCTGGTCCTCACCCTGCCTCAATCATTAGCTACCCAGTTCCCCTCTTTGGAAGCAACCCAAATTATCAGTCTTTGTGTATAACTTTTTTTCTAAAAAGACTCTTTCATATTACAATAATAACGTGTGGTATTAAAAAAATCCAAAGGGAATAAAATGAACACCTTTTATTCCTTCCAGGCTCCCACCCCAGAGGTAACTGTGGGGCAGTCTCTCGTTTAAAGGATAACTATTATTGCTAGTCCTGGATGTACCTCTCAGGGGCAGTCTACTCAGGAGACCAGGTTATAAATGAGAACATGCTGGCTTTGCCAGGAAATGGGAAGAAATGATGTCAGGTTCCCAGGGGATATTTTTATCAACTTAGTGAGAGGTGAAGCCAGCTGGACTTCCTAATTCTAGTGGGGACTTGGAGAACTTTTTTGTCTTATAAGAGGTTTGTAAAATGCACCAATCAGTGCTCTGTAAAAATGCACCAATCGGTGCTCTGTAGCTAGCTAGAGGTTTGTAAAATGCACCAATCGGTGCTCTGTAGCTAGCTAGAGGTTTGTAAAATGCACCAATCCGTGCTCTGTAAAAATGCACCAATCAGTGCTATGTAGCTAGCTAGAGGTTTGTAAAATGGACCAATCAGCATTCTGTAAAATGGACCAATCAGCAGGACATGGGTGGGGACAAATAAGGGAATAAAAGCTGGTCACCTCCCCCCTGCCCCCAATCCCTCCCCCCCACCAGCCAGTAGTGGCAACCAGCTCGGGTCTCCTTCCACGCTGTGGAAGCTTCCTTCTTTCACTCTTCTGCTCTTCACGATAAATCTTGCTGCTGCTCACTATTTTTGGGTCTGTGCCACTGTTAAGAGCTGTAACACTCACCGCGAAGGTCCACAGCTTCATTCTTGAAGTCAGCGACACCACAAACCCACTGGAAGGAAAAAACTCTGGACACATTAGGGCCAAGGAATGAATGGCCCCTGGTCACTCTAGAAAGATTTACCATCCATCCAGTCCTTCTGGTGGGGCCCTCTACAGGGTGCTGTGGAGAACACAAAGATGAATGAGAGAAGCATGCGTCTTTCATCTTTTATTAGTAGGACAAAGGACTTAGGTCCATGGATTCATCCAAGTCTGAAAGGGACAGGAGAGGTCCCCTAATTACCTCTCAGCACCACTGCTATTTCACAGACCAGGAAACCGAGATCCAGAAGACATGATGCGCCCAAGGCCACACAGCAAGGGGATGGCTGGGTCAGGTCTGGGAGGCAGATTTGGGGATACAACCCTAAAATAGGTGGGAGCTGATGCATGAGAGTGGGGGGCCTGGAGTGTGTGACAATCCAGAAGAGAAGGAAGGAAGGGTACTCCAGGCAGAGCTTGAGGAAAAGCCCCAGAGCAGGGGGCTTGGGAGTGCACAGGATTCACTCTGACTCCCAGCAGGAGGACCCGGAGCAAGGCTGGGAAGGAGGGGTGGACAGAGGTTCTGTTCCAGCCAGGGAGAGTCACCGTAGGAATACAGCAGCCAGAGGCTCAGGGCCCCCAGTGCTGTTAAACTCCAGAGAACATGTTCCTTCTGCAGCCTGTGTGGACGCACCTCTGGAGTCTGCACCACACCACTCCCCCTCTGTATAGTTGGCACGGCTGGAAAGGTATGGCCAGAGCTTCACCTTCGCTGCTTTTCTTCCTTGAGCCTCTCTGCCTCCTGCCTCTTTCACCCCATAACAGCATCCTTCCCGTGAGGGGAGACTTCCAGGTCTCCTCTGTGACACCCCTATCAATAAGTCCTCCACCTGCATTTCCTCCACGGGGATCTCTGCTAATTTATTTGGGGTGACTCCCATCCTACCTTCACCCCCTTGCCTTGGGACTGTCCCATCAGGCCCCCTGGGGTGGCCTCCGCATCCCTCCAGTTTGCTGGAATCACAGGCAAGGAAAGCCTCATCATGCACTAGCATTTGCAAACTCAGCTCCCAAGCAGCCTGCAGTCGCCAAGGTCTTAGCGGGAAGCGATGGCCCAAGCCCACTAGTATCTGGATAATTTGAGAAGGTCTTGTTACAGGGACTATTTACAAATATGTGCACAAGGTGGGGAGACCTCAAGGGGACATGCAACATCTTGAGGCCAGTGGGAACTCAGCTGTGACCATTGTTAGGTCCAAAAGAAAAAGGGGAAGGAGGGGTTACCACACCCAGTAGAAGAGCCATGGAGAGAGGCTGCCACGGGAGCCGCAAGGACCTCAGTCAAGGGACACAGCCAGCCCATGGCCAACCCACAGGGAGAGAGTTGGAGGGATAAGTACCCAACCTCACCCTCCTTGCTCCAGCCTGGGCTTCCTATTGGCTGAGCCCAGCCAGAGTGGGAAGGTGACGGAGACCTTAGACAGCCCTGAGCACAGAGCAGATGGCGAGGGTGAAGGGTGGATGTGGAGGGAAATGGGAGATCCCCAGCATAGCCACCTACTTCCTTCACCATGGACTGACGCCCATCCTCCCTCCGTGTCCTCACGAGTTCTACCAGGCTGTATGCAGCTAATGAATCCCCGTCTCCCAGGTAACACCTCCTTTCCCTCCCCTCCTCGCCACATGACTTAGGAGCCCTCTGTGCTCCTCCTGCAGCTGGTCTGCAGGTGGGAACCATAACCTGAGCCATTATCATCCCCTTGCCCCAACCCCAGGGGAACAGAACCATCTAGCCAGGCTCAGACCAGTCCTCTCATGAAGGAGGGACTCGGGAAGGGGTGGGCATGAGGCCTTCCTCTTCTGGAATGAGCTGCTGCTGTGTAGCCAGTGGGCTGATCCCTGGTCAGCACTTCCCTGGCTCAGGCATGCCTGGAAGGTGCTGGCCCCCATCCAGCTGAGCCACTGGGACCTGGCCAGATGGCAGGCAGCAATGCCAAAGCTGGCTCTGAGCCACAGGCCTGGCTGTGAAAATTGAGCAACGGGTGGCCCAAGGGAGGCAGATGCCCTCAGCCACCTAGGGCAGAGCCCCAGGTGGCCCAGCCCCATCCTGCTGTGGCTCACCAGACTTAGACTGCAGGTCCACTGAGTCTGGCAGGGGTCCTGGGGCAGCAGCCATGCCCTGGGAAGGCAATGTGGTACAGAGCCAGGGAGGCTGAGAGCTGGGAGCCCGGGCTCGGCTCTGCGCTGCCCCCACACACATGGTCTTTGGAATATTGCTTCCTCTTCTGAGCAGAACCTTTCTCCCAAATTGAGATCTCCTATAGAACCCCACTATATAAAACTGGTTGAAACAGAAGTGCACCCCACAGCCCCCTCCCTGGGCTCCCCTTCACCACCCCCTCCCTGCACCCAACCTTCAGCACCAGTCCTAAGGCATCTTTTTGGAATCTTGGGTTCCACAGAAAACAGTTTGGACACCATGGTCTGCGTGCTCCCTGAGTGGTCCCAGGCAGCTCCCACAGGCTGTAAGATTTTTAAATGCATATAAAAATAGGCAAAATGTTATAAACTCCCCATGTACCCATCACTTGGATTCCACAATTAACAGCTCACAGCCAATCTTATTTCATCAATATCCTCACCTGCTTCCTCCTTTCCCATAGTATTCAGCAAATTCTGGACATCATGTCATTTCATCTATAAATATTTCAGTCTGTATCTCTAAAAGATAATGACTCATTTTAAATATATAACCACAATGTCATCATTACACCTTTAAAAATTAACAACCATTCCTGAAATCATCAAATATCTAAGCAGAGTTCATATTTCCAATTGTCTGTTTATAGGTTTTTGGTTGTTTTTTAAAATCTGTTAAAAGAGTCAGAGTCCAAATGTCCACATAACATATTGCGGCTGGTTGATATGTCTCTTTGGTCTCTCTTTGTCTTGCTCTGGGAGTTAGAAGTGGCCACTGAAGGTCAGGGTGGCCATTTGCATGGGCTTCCTCGGGGGCAGTGAAGACACTCCCAAGAGCCTAGAGGGGAGATTTGTCCTGCCCTGAGCCCTTTGTAAGGCCAGAGGGAAAAGGAGAGGAGGGAAGGAGTGAAGGGCTGGGTGAGGCTGCCGCTGCGTCTTCCCACCAGGAGGCTGCAGCTGCCTGACCGGGGTTGGGTGTGGGGCTGTTCCCATCCAGGACTGGGTGGCCTTGAACCCCAGAAAAGGGGGGTGCCTCACTGTAGTGAGCAGGACTCAGAAGAGGATGGTGCTCAGAGAGTGCGCTGCCCTGGAGGCAGGAGCCTGGGGCCTAAGCCGCTGGTAAAAATGACCATTAACCAAAAACATTTCGTTTGGCATCGCTGAGATATGACTGCCAGAGGCTGGGACTGCAGTGACGACTGGAAAGCAGTCTCTGCCCTCTGGGAGCTTGAAGCACTTGGAATCAGCTAAGCACATACCTTGTGTATTTAACCTCTAGATTTCAATATACCTATCTGTAAAATGGAAAAATAGTACCTCATCTATTAGAGCAGCTGGTTTCTACCAAAGCCCTTTCTAGCTCTAAAGTGGGATTTTATGAAGAGGGAAAAAAGGGACAACCTATACCTATAGTGGAGATGAGGGGAGGGCAGGGTGAGGAACATCCACACTGAAAGCCCAGAGTCTCAAGTCCTGGCTTGCCTGACTACCAGCTGATGCTCCACCATGGCTATCACCCCAGTGCCTTCCCATGGCCCCAGTGCTCCAGAAATGATGGAGTTCAGGAAATGCAGAGTGGTGGACCCTAGCCTCTTCAGACAGGATGGGTCTGGATCACAACCTCACGGAGGAGCCGCATTTCTGCTGTCCATGGTGCCACACTGTTGACAAGGCCAGGATTCCTCAACCTCAGCACATGGATATTTTGGGCCAGATAATTCTGTGTCGTGAGGGCTGTCTTGTGCACTGCAGGATGTTTAGCTGGACCACAGCCTCTACCCACCAAATGCCAGTAGCACTCCTTCAGCTATGACAACCCAAAATGTCTTTGGATATTGTGAAACGTTCCCCCTGGAGAGAGCCACTGGTCTGGGCTGGAGGGATGCAACTTCTCTGTAAAGATAAGTGGATGTGTGCAGGTCCTTTCCACGCTGATCTTCTGGCTGACATCTATGATGTGTTTTCACTTCCAAGACGCCTTCTCATTCGCCCAACTCTTCTTATTTCAAATTCACCTTTAAAAAGTGTTTTTTTGTTTTCTCGTTTGTTTGTTTTTTGAGACAGAGTCTTGCTCTGTCACCCAGGCTGGAGTGCAGTGGCACAATCTCAGCTCACTGCAGCCTCCGCCTCCCGGGTTCACACCATTCTCCTGCCTCAGCCTCCCAAGTAGCTGGGACTACAGGCGCCCGCCACCACACCCAGCTAATTTTTTGTATTTTTAGTAGAGACGGGGTTTCACCATGTTAGCCAGGATGGTCTCAATCTCTTGACGTCATGATCCACCCGCCTTGGCCACCCAAAGTGCTGGGATTACAGGTATAAGCCACTACACCCAGCCAAAAAGTGTTCTTAAAAAAAAAAAAAAAGCAACAAACTTCAATGGCCCTCTTGGCCACACTTAATAAATGCAAAATATGGTAATTGTGCCCAGGGTAAGTTCTCTTGCCCTTGAGTGGTACAGAGTCAGACTTGGAAGGAGGAGGAGGAGCCCTCTGTGGCCCTCACCTGTTGTCACTGCCAACCTCTGGCCCATGGCTTGTCTCCACTCCCCCCTTTAGCCCATCCACTGGGGAAAGCAAAAAGGGAAGACTAACCCCAGAGCATCATTTTCGTGGAGCTGGAGCCTCCTATAGGTGATACCCCAGCTCACCAGAGGGCTAGGCTCAGGTCACCTCTCCATGGTACACTGGAAAATATCTGGAGTGGGAGTTGGGGACGTGAGGTTCCGATCCTGTCTGTGCGGAAGCCAGCTGTGTGACCTTGGGCTCAGAGGTACTGACCTCTGAACTCAGCCTTCTCATCGGTAAAGTGAGGCTGTTAATACCTCCTTCATGGAATTATTAAAAGAATTAAATGGGAAAATGTTTGTGAAGGAGCTACATAGTGCAAATTGCAAGACAAATCTTAATTATTATTATTATCTGTTGTTCTAAGTGAGAGAATGAAGAACATCACACCCCTTATCCAAAGGCCTGGAAAACCCACAGCCCCTCCCCTGCAACCCCCCAGCCTCATCCCATCTCCTGTTCCCATCAGACCAGCCCCCTCCCCTGCAGCCCCCCAGCCTCATCCCATCTCCTGTTCCCATCAGACCAGCCCCCTCCCCTGCCCTATATTTGTTCCTTGGGCCCTGTCTCTAAGCGACCCTCCCGCCTTGAAAGTCTCCCTCTCTCACATGTCCATACCCACTTCCTTCAATACCCAGCTCCCAACCCACCTCTTCCAGAAAAATATTTCCTCTGACAAAGGGGGTGAGCTCAAAGCCAGATCACCTCTTTCCCCAACTGAATTACCTATTGTGACCTCCACAACCCCATGCCAAACTAAGCACAGTGCCAGGCAGATCTAGGTGAATAGTAACAATGACAATGACGATCATTCATAATATTGAATAATAAAAATAGCAAACATTTGAAGCATTTACTATGTGCTAGGCACTGCGCTAAGCACTTTACGTATTTTAATTCCTCTATCAAATGCCGGTTGGCCACATGGGATTAAACACCTGCCTCTGCCTCCAAACCCCAGCACAAGCATCACCTCCTTGGTAGAGTCTTCCCCATTGGTCTCAGGCAGAATTAATATTCCTGCCTCCACACCCGCAGTGCCTGGTCTATTGTTGACCTAATTTCACTAGCTCTTAATTATTTATCAAAGTGGCTGCTTCCCATTCCAGCCTGTGAACATCTTGAGGGCCAGGACCCTGTTATATTTATCTTTATTAGCTTCAGTGTCCAACAGTGACTGGTACCTAGTTGCTCCTCATTAAATGTTTGTTGAATGAATGCACAGATGAATGGAGTAATTAATACAATATCCCCCAGTGTTCATGGGATTTTAAAGAGGCCACTTTCCTAGCCTCATGCTTCACAAACATTCCAGACCAGTGCTACTCCAAGCATGATCTACAGACCGGCACCTGTCTGCAAACTGTGTTGCCAGTTTATGACCTGGTAAGTGCAGAAATTGAGCATAAGCATTTAGACTTTTTTTTTTTTTTTTTTTGGAGTGAGAGTTTTGCTCTTGTCACCCAGGCTGGTGTGCAATGGTGTGATCTCAGCGCACTGCAACCTACACCTCCTGGGTTCAAGCGATTCTCCTGCCTCAGCCTCCCAAGTAGCTGGGATTACAGGCATGCGCCACCATGCCCGGCTAATTTTATATTTTTAGTAGAGATGGGGTTTCTCCATGTTGGTCAGGCTGGTCTCGAACTCCCAACCTCAGGTGATCTGCCTGCCTGGGCCTCCCAAAGTGCTGGGATTATAGGCGTGAGCCATGGCACCCGACCCATGGCTCATATTTAATCTCCACAACTATTGCTATCATCCTATTTTTCAGGGGGAACTGAGGCTTACTGAAGTTAAGCAACTCCCCAAGGTCCTAGAGAGCAGTGGTAGGGCAGAGGTGGTGACCCAAGCACTTTGATCCACAGCTCATGCCTCAGCCACATCACTGGCAGAGAGTCAAGGGACTCAACAGAAACATTCATGCTAACTTCTCAGGTTCTGGAAAGCTCTATGCAGGAGGTGATGTTTGTTCTGAGCCTTGAAGAAGGCATAATGGGGAGGGGCATTCTAAGGCAGAGGCACACAAGAGGCAACCGCATGAGGGGAGTCTGGTGAGGTTGGGCCAGGTGCGGTGGCTGGTTTCAAACTCCTGACTTCAGGTGATCCACCCGCCTCAGCCTCCCAAAGTGCTGGGATTACAGGTGTGAGCCACTGCACCTAGCTACATTTTGACATTTTTAAGCCATTAGACAGAATAGTTTTATGTCCATTTGATGTGCTAGTGTTTAAAACAGGGCTTTCATTTTGTCTTTTTTTCTTTCTTTCTTTCTTTCTTTGTTTCTTTTTTTTTTTTTTTTGACTGAGTCTCACTCTGTTGCCCAGGCTGGAGTGCTGTGGCAGGATCTGGGTTCACTGCAACCTCCTCCTCCCAGGTTCCAGCGATTCTCCTGCCTCAGCCTCCCAAGTAGCTGGGATTACAGGCTCGTGCCACCACGCCCGGCTAATTTTTGTATTTTTAGTAGGGATAGGGTTTCACCATGTTGGCCAGGCTAGTCTCAAACTCCTGACCTCAAGTGATCCACCTGCCTTGGCCTCCCAAAGTACTGGGATTACAGGCAATGAGCCACCACATCTGGCCTTTTATTGCATTTTTCTAATAGTTCATTCCCGCAGTGTTTTGCAATCGCATTGGCCTGTGACAGATTAGAAATTTTAAAATACAGAACCAGTTCTTTGCCACAGTTGTCTGAGAAGTATGGTTCCAGACCAGCAACCTCCCGGGGATGGTTAAGCCAGTGGAACCCCACAGGCAGGAGGTGCCTATTCAGCCCTGCCTCCCTGGGTCTCACCCATCATTACATCAAATCTGTCTCTCCTACTGTTGGGAAGGACATGTGATTGTCTTTTATTCCTGTTTGGAATCCTCACATTTCTCCTGTCTTCCAAATCTGGCAGATTAAATGAATGAAAGCTGATTCTGCTGCTGGCTGGACAGGAAGGGGTGAGAAGGCAAGGGAGGGATGGGATGAGAAGAGAGTTTGGAAAAGGCCATGCTGGGAAAAGAATGCTGGAATGGAGTAGGAGCCTATCCTGAGGAGGGTGTGCAGAGGCTGCTCTGGCTGGGGCTGAGGGAAGGAAGGGTGTAGGAGGGAGGGACAGGGCAGACACTAGCATCTTCACCAAGCCCAGCAGATGAGAGCCAGGCCCTTGAAGGTGAAAGGAAGTAGTTTCAGGACAAATGAAAGGGGATATTGAACCTCTTTACAGAAGGAATGTTAAACGCCAAACTTTCATAACCCCCCTGAGGCTGCCAAGGCCAAAACTATAAATAAGTAGGTCGAGGAATTAGGCAGAAGCCTCCTCCCCCGACCTGTCCGTCAGCGGGATGTGGTGGGGTGGAGGTTAAGTCAGTGAAATCAACACAGACAGGATGAAATGAGCTATCTGTAGACGCCACTTCAGAAAGCGAGAAGGTCTGACTCCTGGGCAAAAAAGTCAGGAAGAGCAAGACTTGATTGCAGTCCAATCAATGGCATTAGCATATTTAAAGATCATGTCAAGGGGAGGATAATGGGGCTCAGAGAGGCAAAATTTGATGGTGTTTATTAAGCAGAGAGAAACACAGAAGCTGGAGCCGTCTAGTCCTTAGAGAGTGTGCTCCAAGGTGGGACCAGGGAGGGAGCGAGGCCTTGGCTGGGCCTGGGCAAAGCTACCAGAGGACCAACCGGCTTCCTCTCCTCTGATTCCACAGCCTACTGCTGCTGGTGAATTTCTGATCAAGAATTCTGCTCCCCACAAAGAACTGCCTAGAGGGTGGGACCAAGCTGCCCCTCACACTTGAGCATCCAGTCCACTCCATCGTGATGATGATGATGATGATGATGATGATGATGATGATAGTATTGGTGACTACAGCTAACCCTCATTAAGCTCTCACTATGTGCCAGGCTCCGTTCCAAGCTTTTTACAAATACCAACTCCTTCAAACTCCCCAACCACCCTCAGAAGTAGCGTTTCTACCCCGATTTTATAGATGAGAAAATTGAGGCATTGTTAAATAACTCTCCAAGTTTATACAGCTTGTAAGTGGAAAAGCCAAGATTCAAACTCAGGCCATCTGACTCCAGAACCTACACGACATCAGACTGCCCCGCACTTAACTGTTGTTGGTAACAGTTAGTTGTCTATCTGCTTAGCATGTCCATCCCTTCTGGGGTTGGCTGGGGCAAGTCAGGGCCCAACTCGGCACAGCCAGCGCCGGAGCACTAACCTAATGGGGGTTTTGCAAGACTCGGGACTGTGTGCTTCACCTGGAAAGTGCCAGGTGTGTGGATAAGCCATGTGAGCAGCTGGCTTCCTGGGCAATGCCCCTCCCCACTTCAGTGTCCCAGGCCCTTTTAGGGCCCAGCCCTCCAGACACTGTGAGCTGGGAATGAGGTGAAGGAGGACTAGGCTTACCCTCTGTGTGCCTCCATTTTCTCACCAGTAAACTGTGTGTGTTGGATCTTACGATCTTCTAAAATAACTCCAGCTCCAAATGAAGGCCAGTGGACCCATGAACACGCTGGCTCTTGCCCAGTGTGCTGAGAAGAGGGCAGGAGGGAGAAGTAGGGTGGGCACGGCAGGGCACAGGGTGCAGGGCAGGTGGGTTCAGTTTGATTTCAAAGCCGACTGCCCGCCTCCCCAGGTGCTCTGGTGTACCCAATAGGGGCTGCATTGGCCAGGCGGCTTTGGCTCTGCGGGTGGAGTGAAGATTTCTCTACCTCCCAGTTTCTCCCTTTTCAGCTCTGGTAGGAGAGAGGAAGAGTGAAGAGGAAGTCAAAAGTTCTGTTCATCTGGAAGGGCTGGGAGTTGCTTCCTGGGATGGGGAGCTCCGAAGCCAATTCAGAAGACGGCCCCGGGGTCTGGCGGGGAGGCCCACCGCTGCCCAGAGGGCTCGGGCGGCCGGGAGGGGGCGCTGTGTCCTCCCCACGCCCTGCCCGCGGGCTCCTAGCAGCGTTCGCCGCGCTGCAACGCAATGCGCGCCCGGCTTTCCCCTGGGCAGCGTTCAGTGCCCGCTTGTCCTGCAGGGCCCCGCCGTCTCCCTTTCATCCTGGGGCTCCCAGGTCCAAAGGGTTCCCAGATCCAGCCTCTTGCCTGAACCAAAGTGGCCAGGCACTCGGTTTGTAAGATGAACGAATGAAGGAAAGAAGGAACGAATGAATAAGGGCTCATCTTGCAGAGCGTTCGCGTCTCAGCGCGCACCAGGCACATCAGTGCCAAAGGTGCTGGGGGTCGGGCCCAGCGCCCGGCGCGGCTGGAATGGGGGCGGCGAGGAGCTCCTCCTAGCCAGCCGCAGGGCGGGAACTGCCCAAACGCAGGTCGCAGCCTCACTGGGTTCCGCGGCGGCTCCGCTCAGTAGGGACCGCCCTGTTCCCTAGCCCCCAATAGCCTCGCCCTCATAAATTCACCTGAGCACCCTGGCCCAAGTCACCCCAGATCCCTTGGACTTCCCAGGCCCCGACCTCGGCCGGGCGGGAGGCTGATCTTTTACCGCGGCCCCCTTCCCCCATTCCCGGCTTCTCCCCGGGCTGCGGCGGCCGCCACTGCTGCCAGCGCGCCCCGAGGACTGCCGCAAACCCCGGGCGCAGGGAAAGGGGATCCTGGCGGCGGGACACAGAGAGCGGGCCGGGGGAAGGGGAGGGAACGGAGGAGGCGAGGAGGAGCTGGGAGGGAGCCGAGGGGCGAGGCGCGGAGGAGGGACCGAAGGGGAGCGGAGGGGAGAGGGAGGGGGAGGAAGGGGAGGGGACGAGCTGGGCGAGGGGGCGGGGAGCCGAGGCGAGGAGCGGCGCGGACCGTGGGGGAGGTGGCGGGGGCGAGGCCGGCAAGAGGCGGCCGCGGGCCGGGCTGCGTCGGGAAACGGCGGCCAGACTTCCCCGGGAAGGGGCGAGCGAGAGCCGGGCCGGGCCGCGGGGCCGGGAAGCGCCGAGCCGGGCATCTCCTCACCAGGCAGCGACCGAGGAGCCCGGCCGCCCACCCCGTGCCGCCCGAGCCCGCAGCCGCCCGCCGGTCCCTCTGGGATGTCCGTAGGACCCGGGCATTCAGGACGGTAGCCGAGCGAGCCCGAGGATGGGACGGCACCCGCAGCTCCGTCTCGTCAAGGTAACAGCCCGCCGGCCATCCCTCGAGCGCTGGCGCCCCCGGCCCCTGGCGGACGCGGGACGGGGCTGGGCTGTGGGTGTGATGGGGGCGGGGGCGCTGGGAGAGCCGTGCTTAGGTCGGGGAAGGCTGGGCTCCGGGGCAGCCTAACTCTCTGGACCTTTGGAGCCAGGGTTGGGTAGGCAGGGGGAGACTCAGGTGAGAAAAGAAATCGTGGCGAAGCCGCCGGGATGTTGGCGGAGGAGGGGGTCCGCCCACCCGGGTAGCCGGCTCCGCGCCAAGAATCGCTCTAGGCTTTGGGGCAGACGCCTAGGGGAGGGGAGGTTCCACCTCCCACGCCCTTCCTGCAGACCTTGGCCCCGGGACTGGAGACTCTGAAGCGGGGTTCCCACCTCGCCCCAGCGCCCCCAAACAGCTCCCCGACTCCGCACGCCCCCGCCCTAGTCCTGGGAGCGCGTCGTGCCCCTTCCCCTCCGCGGCGAGCTGCGAGTCCGGAGAGATGAATGCCGCCCGCGCCTGCGAGCCCTTGATCAATATCGCAGTCTCGGGGGAGGAGACGGTGCCTCTGGCGGCAGTTCCTGTTCCCCGACCGCGGCTGGGAGCGCGACGCTCGCTCTCCGAGCCTGGGCACCCGCGATCCCCGCGCTGCGCGGCCGACCCTGCGACGCGGATCGGGCGCTGGAGTTTAGGAAAGTAGCCAGACCGCACGTCCAGCGTCTGCCCGCTGAAGTTCGTGGGCGGTGGGGGCGGCCCGCGGGTTGTGTGAGCCAGGGAAGGGCCGGGAGGCCGGCAGTCCGGCCCACCGCTCGTGCCAGGCGTCACTTGCAGCCCCAAGCGCTTTCCAGAGCGTTTTGGTCTTGCAGGGTATAGGCGCGCCCGCTGCAGCCGGCCGGAGAGGCGGGTGGGCCTCTGCGCTGCTGCCGGGACACCCCGCTTCGCGCCAGTCTGGGCATCGCCTCACCCGGGGCTCGGGACTCCGCAGGGTCCGCTCCAGCCACAAACATAGACACCAGCTTGACCCGGCTCAGGGCATTCAGAGCGATTACATTCAAGAGACTTCGGTGGATTTGGGGGAGAGGTGCGGATTGGCGGAATTTCATTTTTCCATCAGTTATTAAACCAACTGTACGTATACCGGCTTACCAAGTGGTTTGAGTTAAACCACCAAGATTTTTAAATGCAGCAGCTGCTGCTTCCTTAGTTGAGACGTTACAAGTTACTGAGATTTTTCTCTAATCCTGCCCCTCCCCAAATATTTATAAATTGATTCTTAAAATGATCGAGGGTTGGTCTTACTGAACCCACATCCCCTCCCCCATCCGTTACCTGAGGGCTAGGGATGAACTCACAGATTATTTTCTGGGCGTTCGAGGAGACAGACAGGTGAGGAAGGTAGAAGAAAAACATCCAGAGAGGTCGAGTAGTTGGCACTGAATGGGAATAGTTTCCAAAAGGCTCGCGTGTACCGAAGCCTGGTCTAAATGCACAAACCAGTTAGACCAAATTCAGTCTTTTAAATGGATTCAAAGAATTGAACTACGGGTGTTTTCTTTTTTTTTTTTTCAGGTTTACGCGGAAATAGATCAATGTTCTTTTTCTGGCCTTTCATAGAATTGTGTGCAAATCTCTGTTTAGAATGATCACGTTTTCCGTAAAAAAGTCTTTTTATTTCCTTTGTTCCTACTAGATGGTGGGGTGTTTGCCCTTTATGCCTGGCCTAATAAACTCAGTAGGCATTCAATAAATTCCAGATGAATGTGGGGCAGTAAGTGAATGGCCAGCGAATGCTGGTTTCAAGCGTTGGTTACAATTAAATAGTTGCTTTTCTTCTTTTATTTATGTAGCATGTACAATTCACTGGGCATTATTCTACCTGCTTTGCAAATATTAAGTCATTTAGTCCTCCTAACAGCCCTAGGAAGTAGGAATTATTCCTGAGACACAGAGAGGCTAAGTAACTGGTTCAAGGTCACACAGCCAGTGAGTAGTGAAGTCAGAATTCAAACCCAGACACTCTGATAAAAGGCTTTGTTTTGTTTGCTTTTACCAGAAAATATCCTTTTTTTTTTTTTTTTCAAGACAGGGTCCCACTCTGTCGCCCAGGTTGGAGTGTAATGGTGTGATCATGGCTCACTGAAGCCTCAACCTCCCTAGGCTCTGGTGATCCTCCCACCCCAGCCTCCAGAATAGCTGAGACCACAGGCATGCACCACCACACCCAGCTAATTTTTGTATTTTTTGTAGAGATGGGGTTTCCCCATATTGCCCTGGCTGGTCTCGAACTCCTGGGCTCAAGCGATCAGCCAGCCTCAGCCTCCCAAAGTGCTAGGATTACAGGCATGAGCCACCATGCCCGGCCATTACCAGAAA
Organism: Pan troglodytes; assembly: GCF_028858775.2. Taxonomy (NCBI): domain Eukaryota; kingdom Metazoa; phylum Chordata; class Mammalia; order Primates; family Hominidae; genus Pan; species Pan troglodytes. Next base: position 21,775,787 of record NC_072417.2, read on the forward strand.
ATATTCGAAGCCACCTAAATCTCACTCTAGAGCTCAGCCAGATGAGAGCTCAGGTAGTTTTGTCAGCATGAGAGTACAAATCTAGGGGATTTAGGGTTAATCCCAAATCCAGCTCCGTCCCCAACAAGTCAGCCAGTGTTGGGAAAGGGTCCACTCTGGGGCCTATATTATGGGCCTCACACTATACCAGTTACAGAGTCCTGGGGGAAAATGTGTGTGAATGGGGAGAGACAGGGTGTGTGAAAGTGTGTGTGTGAGTGGGGAGAGACGATGTGTGTACAAGTGGCCATGAGTCAGGAGAAGACAGACAAGACATTGTCTCTATCCCCAGGGAGGGGCAGGGGCCTGAGCACCTCGGAGTCAGCCACACACCCACTGCATCTCCTCGTAGGGAGATGGAGTGTGGCTGTAAACATGGGTCCCAGTGTCTGTGAGGGGTGCAGAAGGCAAGGCCTCTGGATGGATTCTAACAGGAGAGTGAGCTCCCAGGAGGGAGCTGGCTATTGTTATTCTTATATAAGCCAATTTAGCAGCAATAGGCAAAGTTTGAAAACCAGAATGGAAAATGATTGCAACCTCACTCTTTTAATCTGGCTGCTGTATAATTCATTTAAAAAATAACCCCCACAGGTCCCCTTCTCAAGCACCTGTCTGGGCACAGCTGTGGCCATTGGGCAGCCCTCTCCTCAGTGTCACAGCCCAAGTCTGTTTCACGTTACTCCCGAGCCTCTGCAGGAGACTGTCAATGTCTGCATGTTGCCTGTGAGTGAATGGACTTTGCCATCCCTATATCGGTGCATATCTGGGCCATTTCCAAGTTGTTTCTTTGATTAAACGATATAGAGCCAGGTTTTCGAGGGGAGCGTTGGCAAGAGGCATGAGGAACGCGAAACAGTGAGCCCAGGGTGGGCCAGTGGGCTGCTGTGGCGTGCGGGACTGCTGGCCTGGCCACAGACTGGGGGTAAAGACAGGGAGGGGCCAAAAGCCAGGCCAAGCCCCTTGGATTTGAAATGACCAGCCATAGAGAGGAGTGTGTAGATTATGGAAAAGTTGAACACTCACCCAGAGCCAGTGAGGACAAGCTCAAGTGGAAAATCCATTTCTCACCCTCTTTAACATTTGGCTCCTCAAAAGCATCAACCTCCGGGTTCAGCCACACATAAGGAGTTTGGGGGTCAAGGTGCCACCACCCCAAGTGCCCGTGTGGCCTAGAAGGAAGCAGTTAGGTGCCGGGCTGATAATTTCAGCAGCTATTGAAGGGGAAAGACCATCAGCCTGGGAGTCAGTGAACCTGACTCTGATCCCAGCTCTGCCTCCAATCAGCTGTGTGATGGCAGGTAGGTCACCTTCCCTCTCTGAGCCACAGTTTATCAGTCTGTAAACAGGGATATTGGACTGGATTCTCTGTTATCTCTCATGTCTCTGTGAAAGGTCTGTGTTTTCAAATACTCCTTAGGGACATGATCTCACATAGAAAGAGGGGGGTGCCACGAACTGGATTCCCAGCACTCCCCCTTCCCAGCTCTGCTCAAGCTGAGGGACCTTGGAACATGGTACTTGGACCTAAGTACTCTCTCTGGGCTTCAGTGTCCCCAGATATAAAATGGGGGAAATGCCTAACTCAGGAGGTTGAGGTAAGGACAAAAGGAATTAATACATGGGAAGTGCCTGGAACAGTGCCTGGCACAGTCTGCTTTCAGAAAAAGCTGCAAGGTGGCTACTCTCAGCAGATATAAGTTAATGCAGGAACAGCAACTAGCAGCTCTTGGACATGCAATATATTATATATTTTTTGCATCTTTTACCCTTCACGGCACTGAGCCTGACAATCCGTTGCACAGAGTAGGTGTTTAACAAATGTTTGTCGACTTCATGGATGAGTTTATTGTTGCTTCTTCCGTTTGGTATTGTACAATTGGAAAGAACTCGTTTCTGTTCCCACCAGATGCAGATGTCATGTCAAAACAGAAGGCTGAGAGATGCTTAAACCACCCTAGTAGAAAAGCCATCTCTGATGCAGAAAGGACTAGAACTCCCCCTTAAGCCCACTGTGGTTATTAAAAAAGAGAAAACAACAGACAGCCAGTGCAGCACCCCAGTGATCTGGAGAATCCCTTGAGGGTAGAGCCTCAGCCGGTGAAACTCCAGCGCTTTTGCTGTGTCTGGAGGAGGGCAGGTCACTAACAGTGATCTGGGCCGTTTCTTCCTCAGTGAAAAGAGGGAGTAGGGTGATCTCTCCCAGCTCTGATTCTACCCTAACCGCTCACGGTATCAACCAAAGAAGGGTGAGCCCATTTTGAATGTAAGGCCAGGTCGAGATTTCAGCTGCAGTTTTAATAGTCAAAGAATGAATTTGTTAACTACAAATCATTCTTGTCTACCTAAATTCAGGGAGGTCCCTGTCAGCAGAGTCCTTAGGAATTTTTTTTTTTTTTTTTTTTGGAGACAGGGTCTCACTCTGTTGCCCAGGCTGGAGTGCAGTGGTGTGAACACAGCTCACTGCAGTGTCAACCTTGTGGGCTCAAGTGATCCTCCCACCTCAGCCTCCTGAGTAGCTGGGACTATAGGCGTGCATCGCCACACCTAGCTAATTTTAAATTTTTTTGTAGAAACGGTCTTGCCGTATTGCCCAGGCTGGTCTCGAACTCTCAAACTCCTGGGCTCAAGCAATCCTCCCACCTCAGCCTCCCAAAGTGTAGGGTTACAGGCGTGAGTCACCGTGCCCAGCCTTCATCCTTTTAAAATGCTTGTCTTTGGACTTGTTGCTCTAGGCCAGCCATCCCTTACCCCACCCAGTGTGGCAGTCAACATCTTCTTGTATGGGTGGGAACAGCAGATGAAGCAAATGTGGGCTTGAATCTTTACTCTGCCCTGAAGCTGTGGGCAAGTCACCTCTTCATCTGTCTAAAGCGGGGGAAATAATACCTGCTTTATGGCATAATCATAATGACCATGAGATGCCAGGTGTGAAATTACGCACAGTTGCACAGTGTCTGGCACACAGTAAGTGCATAATAAATATTAGCTATAGTAGTCACTTAATAAATCTTACCAACTTCCTCAGTCTAAGAAAGGCCATCAAAAGGAGAAGTGGTGAGGGGATGGGGGTAGAGGAAGGGTATTTGGCGTATAGAATCTCTTCCTGCCTCAGAGCACTTTTCACAGTCCCTAGGGAAAAGGGATCAGCTACCAGCCATCAGCTGAGCTTGAAGGTCATAGACAGACCTGAACATCTGGGATATGGAAAAACCTGACAGTAAAAGTAGATATGTAGGGAGGATAATACGAAATGATTCACTCACTGATGCAAACAATCATTTTGAAAATAACTAGCTGGATTCTATTAGACAACAGATTCTTAATCACTTGTTTTCTGAGTATGTGGTATCCGCTTCCACAAAATTGAATGGATGGCAGGAAGGGAGGGAGGCGGACTTCATGAAACGGGCATGTCAGAATCTGGCTTTGGAAGACGGGTTCCCCTTCACGTAGAACTGCGGATTCAAATGCTTTAGCCAAACATGTTCTTTGGCAACTGTCCACCCAGCAGCCATAAAACTGTTTCTGGGACAAATGAAGATGTTTGCGGCTGTTCTTTCTGCCCTATAAGCACAGGCAATTTGTCCATCTCACCCGCCTGGCACTGCTGGGCCCAGAGAGAAGCCTCAGCGAGGTGCTTTGAGATGGGATTTGTGGGGTGTGCACCTGCCCCCCTCCGCATGTCAGCTGGTTTCCAAGCCCCAGCCAGTCTGGTTGGGAGCCAGTGCGCCTAGGTCAGAGCCCAGAAAAACTGGCTAGACTGGTCCAGTCACTTCGTGGCTGCAGAACCAGGGAGGCAGGGCTTGTTCTAGACTGACCGCTATACTTTAGAGTCTACCCACTGGAGTTTTAAGAGGTAGTGGGGGCTATCAGGAAGCACAGTGAGAACCTTAGTTGAACCTTTGAGTGCTGGGATGTCAGGGGCTTTAGGAGAATTGGGACAATATATTGGTCATCATCCCTGGTCAGTACCAAAGCCCACAGAGCTGAAAGGCACCTGCCCAGGGTGAAAGGCTGGGACAAGTGATGGCCGCAGCATTGCCATTTCCAGTGGGGAGTGCCCTCCCTCTGTGATCCATCCATCTCTCCCTCCCTGTTTTCCCAGCCTCTTTGGCAAGGTGTGTGAAGGGCTCATTTCTAGAAAGCCCTTCCTAGCTCAGCAGAGGCCAGAGGTACCAGGCTGGGTGGGGAGCCTGTGCACAGAGACAGGGAAAAGGAGTGTGGCCGGGGGACAAGGGGCTGGGCTGGGTGGGCTGCAAAAGCACACCGGGTCCAGGAGGGGTTTTACCCTGGGGAAAGGGCTTTAGGAGAGTCCAGGGCCATCTGAGGCACAGTCCTTACAGGTCCAGGCCCCCTGCACTGGGGACCCAACTGCACTCAGAGCACAGGCCTGGCAGGGTGCCCAAGGGCTCGCTCAGGGTGGATGATTTCACTCTTACAGAAGATGCGGAGACAGACAGACAGACAGACAGTGAGAGAAGCAAAAGGGGAGGGAGAAGAAAAAGACCTGCCTGCCTGCCTTGGTCATTCTTGCTTTTAACTTTCTCCCTAGCATCCAAGAGAGCCTATGCCCGGGTTCTGAGGCCAGCGGTGGCATCTCCTGGAAACTTCCTCTCTGTTTCTCACAAGAATTCCTCCACCCATCCCTATCCTGGTGCCTGGGTGCCCGAAGCCGTCCTCAGCTGTTAGGAGAGCCTTCGGTGCAGAGATGCCCCAGATGAGCTCCCGCCATGATCCCACTCCCTTCCACCACCCCCAGGGCTGCTCCTCCTCCCCAGAAGCAGGGTGCAGAAGGGACAGGATCTGTTGCCTCTGTGGGCCTGCGTGTTTCTCAGTGGGCATTTTTTTCTCTCTCTCTCTTTCTCTCTCTCTCTCTCTCTCTCTCTCTGTCTCTCACACACACACACACACACACACACGCTGGGACCCTGGCGAGTGAGCTACTTTGCAGTGTTTGTAACACCCGCACCTGCCACCTCCCTCAGAAGCCACTGTGTGGTCACCACCTCTCCTCTGAGCACAGCCAGACCTGTACGGCAGGTGTGCAATGCCACCTCAAGGCCAGAGTTAGAGGCTGACTTCCAGAGGAGCAGCTGGGCACCTGGGGACCACGGGCTTAGCTGGGTGAGTGACTAGCAGGTTAGACAGCCTCCCCGGCATCCCTCAGCTGCCCGTGCCTGGCTGGGAGCCCGAGAGACTCAGCCACTCCTTCATCTTCCCAGACGGGTAGGGCAAGGCTGGTCCTTGGAGGGAGGCTGGTCCTTGCGTCCTGGGCTTGGTCTTGGTCCAAGCCATGCCCTTCCCCTTCCTCTTTCTGCCAACTCTGCTCCTGTCCCTTGCCTACGCCTCCCAGGTTCTTTTAAGCAGGTACACTGTTTACTGGCCAGGTGCGCCATTTACTGAGCTGCTGTTGCACTAAGGCCCACACAAGTGACCCCATTGAGTCCTCCCACCCCCTTCTAGAGGGGAAAGAACCTGATGCTCCCCTAATCTCTTGCTCCTCACTCCTGGCCCTCTGCCTGAGTCGCACTGTTCTCCTTCCTCCCCTGCCAACCCCTACCCAGCAGAATATACATATATGACACTTCTCTTACAGGAGCTTCTGCCCCCAAGTCTGTTTGTGCCAATCTTCATCTGTCATGTCCACCAAAGTCCTCCTGAACTGGCCCCACCTCCTCCTCCAGGAAGCCCTCCAGTCTAAATCTGTCTCTCACTGGTTGTTCCTTTGTTCTCACCTCATCCCGTCCCCTGGTGTGAGCCTCTAGCTCATCGTGGATCCTGGGCTGTCCCATAACATGGGGTCTTACAGCTCTTTGATGTATCCCCCCACAGGGGGCTCAAAAACACCTACTAACCAGATTCCACATGGACCCCTGGTGACCCACATCTAACCTGAGCCCTTGTTCCCACCGTAGATTATGAGCTCTGCCTAGACCAGAAAGATTCCCTTACAAAACAAAACAAAACAAAAAAATAACAAAACCTCTGTGTGCCCAGAACTTAGTCCAGAACTGTGCACACAGTAGGTGCACAGTAGATGCTGAACTAAATGGAGGGTCTCTCCCTGCTCCCACTCCCCAATGAATGTCTGTCTGAGTGTGGAAGTGCTATGGCGACAGAAGACACAAGTGGCAAGCCAGACAGATAGGTCCCTCTCTGCCTCCGCGTGTGGATTTGTGACTCAACGGCTTATCAAGGGCTACGCGGCAGCGCGGCTTAGTAACATTAAAAGATTCCAGCACTGCCCTGTGTTCCGCCTCCGGTCCCCATAGCACTGGGGGCGTTGTCCACGTGCACGCAAGGGCAGCATGTTGCTTAATGAGCGGTTCTGGACAGGGATGGTGGGAGATGTTGCTAGAGGGAATTGTGGCCCTGGGCTTAGAAACAAAGGGGCAAGAAGGTCTCAGAAGCTGGGGCCTCCAGAGAGCAGGGTCAGGGCACTCTAGCCTCCAAATGGGGACTGGGGAGGCGGCCTTGGTGGCATCCTGGGGTTCCCTCCCTGGTGCTGTCCTGGTTCTGCTGGTCATGAGGCAGGAGTAGCCAGGCAAGGCAGGGGCGCCAAGAGCACTGGCATTCCTGGTACCTTCGTGAGATCCCGTCCGTTGGCATCCCACCCCTCCAGCTCCCTGTGAGTCGGTGTGGGGGTGCAGCCTGGGGCGTCTTTTCTCTCCTGATGGCTGGGGCCTCATGGCCTGACTGTGGAAGCTGCTGCAAGGCTGTGAAATGCAGGGCAGGGGGGCCTAGGAGTGGTGGGGCTCACATGCACCCTGGAGGAAGGACCACTGTCCCTAAAGCTGACAGGGCAGGAGGCCTGGGGTTGGAGCTGACTCTGCCACTTCTTGGATGGGTGACCTTGGGCAAATCACATGACCTCTCTGGACCCTTGTGTCCTCTTTACCGGACCGACCACAATGCAGAATGAAAGAGGAAATGCCTGTGCTGCTGCAAGGGGCCTGCTCCCACCAAAGGTCAGTGAGACCTGCTGTTTTCATGGGTGGGAGTCCCACCCCAGGACTCCCCTCAAAACTAAGCCCAACTATCACTCAAGACCCGCCTCCTCCATGAGGCCTTTCCTGGTGAGCCAGGCATCACACTCTGTCCTCCAGCTAAAGCAGGGCTCTCAAACCAGCTGTGGGGAAGGACCCCATGGATTTTTCCAATCCATGGCCAACTGGCATGTGGTCCTGCTGTGTAGCCTGCACCACGTGATTCACCTGGCAAGTCTGACAGCATCTGAATTGGTCTAGACCCTGTTTGACGAGATGAGTCTTGACTGCATGCTCGGATGTCACCGCAGGGATGGATTCACATGAAATGCTTACTCTCCAGTTTTGTACTTCTCAAGTTGTAGACCAGGAACCAATTGTTGGTAGGTTGGCAAACTTGACCAGTCGGACCAGTCCTCACCACCCTTTGAATAGCGCGGGCCTAAAGCCCTCCTTTGGGGCCAGAATTCACTGCCTGGCCCAGATCTCTGGTTCACCCTTCACACAGCCTGCCCCTCCTGCCATGCTTCTTGCACTTGTGTGTCTCCATTGCATGGATGTGAGTGATGTAGTGGCTCTTTCTGGCAGCCAAGGCTGGGCGACGGAAGAAGGAAGAACCCTTGTCCAGGAGGAGGAAACTCTTTGGTTTACTCAGACCCCTTACCCAGTGGCGGGTTCTGAGCAGGCCCCTTCCCCCTCCTTGTCACACTCATCAATCTGCACTTGGTGACAAGGTGAGCTGAGGACCCATGATCAGTGGTCGCAGCCCCTAGTGGGGCAAGGGCAGCCTTGCTCTGTGTGGGTTCCCCAAAGCTCACAGGACTTAGCCCCATGCTGTTCTACCCCTTGTCCCCGCACTCATCCAAGGTAAAGGAATCCCACTTCTCCAGGGCCCAGGACCCGGCTCTGCCTCCTGCCTCTGAGGTGCCGGCCCTGGGGAGGCTCTGGTGGAGCCTCGGCTGGGTGAGCTCAGCTCGCTGACTCTGGGAAGAGGCTGCTGTTCGAGCTCTTTCTGGGCTGCCTCATTTCTCAACTTTGGCTGCATCAGCAGGCAGACCTTCCTGCATCTCCCGTGCACCCCCTGCAGGAGGAGATCTGGAGGAGCTGACCCAGCAGGGCCAGGACAAAGTGAGTCAGGGGAAGGAGTTCCCATCTGCCCAGCTGGCCAGGAAAGGTCGTTTCCACCAGTCCGCTGCCTTCAGACTGAGGCCAGGAGGTGGGAGACTGACTGATCCAAGGTCGCACAGGGCATTCACCAAGAAGAGTGCAATCCAGGTCCTCTTCCTGCCTTGAAGGTGCCTCTCTCTTGTAATCCCACACTCTTCCCAAGGTCCCCTCTACAGCCACCTTCCTCCCCTGCCCCGCCCCCATAATGGGCAGGCAGGCAGGTGTCTTCAAAGCTGGGATGGAGCATTGAAACCCTCCAACCCAGGGCTTCCCAACCTCAGCACTATTGACATTTGGGGCCGGATAATCCTTCACTGTGGGGGCTGGCCTGTGCATTTTAGGATGTTTATCAGCATTCCTGGCCTTTACCCATTAAATGCCAGTCGCACCTCCCCCTTCCTGATTATAGCAACCAAGAATATCTTCAGACATCACCAAACGTCCCCCGGGAGGCAAAATGGCCTCCAGGTGAGAATCTCTGAGCTGGCTGAGTTATCCTCACTTCTGTTGATGCTTCAGAATCACTGGAACGCATTTAAAAAACATAAGGGTCCCTGGGCTCCCCACAGGCCTATTGAACCCCAATTTTGGGGGTGAGGTGTGAGAAATGGGATTCTCTGTCTCCCAGGTCAGGTGTCAAGCACTGTCTGGAAATTCTGATTTTGTCTAAGTCACTGCCTTTACAAGCAAAGAATCAGAGGACGGGGCCGTTGCTTGTTTTATGTCTGGTTAGTCCTTATTTCTGCCCTAAATATCCCTGTTCGGTGGGGTTTGGCGGTCCAGCAGCCCTCTTTAAACTGACCTCTGGCCTTAGAAGGCAGTCGTTTTTCCAGGAAAAACAGCCCCAAAGCCTTTAGCATTTTTAAATAAAATAGAACCTAATTTCCAGCCACCAGTTTCACTCTTCCTTTCTGGCCCTCTTTAAATCCCTTTTAAAACGCAGCTCCATAAAGGACATCTTTTCTCTGCCGACACCGAAATCCCCCTCACTTTACACTTGTCAGAGAGCGGCTGAGCCGAGAGCACAGCTGATAGTGTCACCTGCGTAGCTGGTGTCTCTGCGGCTGTCCCCACACCTCGGCTGTGCCTCCCACCCACTCAGGGACAGTTTCCCAGTGTCTGGGAGCCACTCACAGCTAACAGCTCCCAGGGGCAGGCACTGGATCAGAACCCTGGGCTGGGCTCCCCTTTTCTGTGAGAGCCAAACAGAGCCCTTCCTGAGTCCCATCCATTGGCAGGGTCCTACTGTTGTCCGCCCCCTCGTTCCCACTGCTAGCTCTGGGGGAGCTGGGCTGCAGCCAGGAGCCAGAGTTTGAAAGGCAAAGGAAACCTGTACCTATGTGTCTTTTGGAGGATCCAGGCTTGTGATGAGGAAGAGGAGGGAAGGGAAGGCAGGCAGGGCAGGCAGGGAAACAGGCTGTGCTGCCCAGGGGCAGGAGCGTGGCTCCAATCCCAGTCCCTCCAGTTACTGCAGTCAAAACCCTGGGTAAGTTACTGTCTCCGGGTGCACCAGTCTCTCGTTTGAACAGTGGGGAGATAGTAAAGGCTCTGACTTGCAGGGGTCGAGAAGGATTAAATGAAGAAATTCACAGGGCCTGGCACTGTGCAAGCCTTCAGTAAAGGCTGAAGAAAGAAAGAAGGAAGAAAGAAAGGAAGGAAAGAAGGGAGGGAGGAAAATGGAAGCCAGGGAAGACTGAGAAAGGTAGGGTGGTTAAGACAGGGAGAGAGCAAGATGGGGAGGAGAGAGGCAGGAGGCCGAGAAGGCACGGGCTACAAGAACATATCCATGAGTGAATTTGAGAGCAAATCATACAAAGACGGGGAGCAAGTGAATGCATGAGAGGCAGAAATGAAGAGAAGACAAGGAGGATGGGAGCTACGCTCCGGGCACCCCCTGCCCCCATGCTTAGCAAATCCATATCATTGACCTGGATGTACACTCCATTCCTGTAGGTGACCACTGCTGGCTTCTGGGAAAGAGTGGAGCTGGAAAGTGGGGTACATGCCCTGAGTGGGCAGGGGGCTGGGCAAGGGGCACTTCTGGGAAGAAAAGCCAAGTCAGGAAGGAAGAACGTGCAAAGTTGAGTAACAGAGTGGTGACCATTTGTGCGGCCTGCGCACCTAGCCCCATGCTGTTTTTTCTTTTTCTTTCTTTCTTTTTTTTTTTTTTTTGAGATGGAGTCTCGCTGTGTCACCCAGGCTGGAGTGCAGTGGCACGATCTCGGCTCACTGCAAGCTCCACCTCCCGGGTTCATGCCATTCTCCTGCCTCAGCCTCCCGAGGAGCTGGGACTACAGGCGCCCGCCACCACGCCCAGCTAATTTTTTGTATTTTTAGTAGAGAAGGGGTTTCACCGTGGTCTCAATCTCCTGACCTCATGATCCGCCCACCTCGGCCTCCCAAAGTGCTGGGATTACAGGCATGAGCCACCACGCCCGGCCCCATGCTGTTTTATATGCACCATATTGTTGAATCTCTCCAGGAGCTTTGGGATGTGAATATTTTATCCCTATCAGTCCCATTTACAGATGGGGAATATGAGGCTTGGAGAAGTTCGGTGATTCTCCCAAGGTCACACAGGTAGGAGGGGGCAGATAAAAGATTCCAACAAGCATCTCTCCAGCCCCAAGTTTAGAGATTTGAATTTCTACTCTCCTGTACATCCTGGAGCCAGGGCATATTCAGACCTGGAAAGGAATGTAGAGAACACAGTGACCTCCCCATTTTACAGATGAGGTAACTGAGGTGGGGAGGTGACTTCTCTACCATCACAGAGCAAGTTCAGCAGAGTCAGCCCTGTGCTTCCCACCCAGAGTGCTTTTTCCTCTAGCACACCCTTCTGGAGTCCAAGGTGCGGGGCCTACAATCTCCTGCTGGGAATCATCATGAGACCCCATGGTCAGAGGGGGCAGAAGGTGAAAACCCATCTGTTCACTTATTCATTCAGTCATTTATTCATTCAACAAACATGTTGGGGCCTGCTCTGTATCGGGCCCCACTGAGGATACAAAAATAGCCAAACACGGGCTGGGCAGGGTGGCTCACGCCTGTAATCCCAGCACTTTGGGAGGCCGAGGTAGGTGGATCATCTGAGGTCAGGAGTTCGAGACCAGCATGGCCAACATGGCGAAACCCCATCTCTAATAAAAATATAAAAATTAGCCAGGTGTGATGGTGGGTGCCTGTAATCCCAGCTACTCAGGAGGCTGAGGCATGAGAATCTCTTTAACCCAGGAGGTAGAGGTTGCAGTGAGCCAAGATCGTGCCACTGCACTCCAGCCTGGGCGACAAGGCGAGACTCTGTCTCAGAAAAAAAAAAAAAAAAAAAAAAAGCCAAACACAGGCCTTGCTTGCAGGGAGCTTATAACCCAAGCTTATAACAGTATATCTGGAACCTTGGAGGGGCATGTGTGACTCTGGAGCTGGGGTCTCATGGCCCTTGCTGCCCTGGGGTGGGAGAGGCAGGTGACCCACTATTTCCAGCCCTACTGCAAGGTTTTCTTAGGGGAGTAGAGGCGTGAAGTAGCAGGGAGGGCGGGCGGGGGCACCCTGAGCCGGGGCCCCAGGGAGAAAGGCCGGGGGCGGGGAACACCCAGGCATCCCCCCTCCCTTAACTGTAGGCAGGAGATTTTCCTTTCCATTTTTTCTTCTCTGTACAACAGCAATTTAAGTTAATTAAATGTAACAATAAATTATTTCTCGCCTGCCTGGAATAATCTTTCAGTGCTCACCCACTTTGAGGGGAAGCACTGGCTCTTTGCCTTGAGATGGGGACTGGTTGTGGCTGTCACAGAAAGAGGCTGTGGGAGGAGGGCCAGGCCCGAGGCGGGATGGGGAGAAGCCTGGGCAGTCAAGAGGGCTGAGAAAGGACCCCTGGCATCTCTGTCCTCTGTGCCTAGTCTAGTTTTACTCTGGCTGGTCTCCACCTGTGGGTGGATGAGAAAAAGGTGCCCCATGAGGGTGCCCCTCTGCTGGTACACATCTTGCAAGTCTATCCCCCACTGACCCCTCCACTTGGCACTTCTGTAGCAAGAAATTCTGCAGAAACCACACAATTGCGTGTGGGGCCTGCCCTGCTCTTGTATTCAATTAGTCCGTAACTACAGATATATCCCCCGTAGGTACAGAGACGTTTCTGAAGAGTTGATTGCACCGACGCTTTATTTCTGCAAACCAGATCCCAGTATTTAAATGCAACGGCGGACCCAGCTTTTTACAGAAATCTTCATTTATGACCTCATTTCTTTTTCGCATTTAGATTTTCTTCTCTTGCCTTTGCTTAAAATAGGCTCCACCTGAACACAGTGCAAAGCAAAGCAGAGTCAGAAGGGTCGGATATTGGGATTGTGGAGCCTGCAGGACCCCAGGACCCAGGACCTTGGCCAGCAGATGGAAAGTGTGGGCTGGGGCCCTTGCCTCTGGGGTCACCAGGTACATCTTCGATCTTGGCCACACTGGAGAGTCAAGGGCTCTCTGGGCCCCGAATCAGGGTCCGCCAGAGTCTCCCAGGCCAGGGAAGGCAACAAGGCCTGGTTTCACTCTGACCTGCTGAACCGCCTCCGTGGAACAGGTGACTGTCGGCTGTCTCGCTGGGATGATGAGGGTGACAAGCTGGGATAATTCACTGCTCAGGAACCTGCCATGGTGCTCCAGGCCGACTGGATCCATCTCAACCCAGTGTCTGAGGCCCTCTGCAGGCAGCCTGCCACACCCCTACAAGCTCAGGACCCTCCCCTTGCCGGGAAGGCCCTCTCCCTCCCTCTGACAGCCACATCCACTCTGCCCCGACCTCCAGCTCACCTCCCCCAGGAAGCCTGCCCTCATGGCCACGGTGCTGACCCCATCTGAAACTCCATGGTCCCCCTGCCCTCAGTCTGTGCCTCATCTTGCCATCGTCATGTATGTGTGTGTCTGTCTGTCCTTCCCCATCTCTTCTGAGTTCCTTTCCTTTTTTCCAAATCATGTACTTAGTCCTGGACTCTTTGAATGAAGGATCCCAGACCACCAAGGGGGTTGGAGACACCACTCAATCCAGTGGATTTCAAACCTAAAAAGCAACTTACCTTTTAAATGGAAAAACTCCTTCCCCAAGCAAGGCTCCCTGAGAAGGCAGAAGGACCTGGCGGAAGATGAGGAGAGGCCAGGTCCAGCCTGCGGGGCCTCCCCCAGGGCCCGGAAGGGACATCAGGAAAGCTGCTCCAGGCCAGCCCTCTGCAGTGGAGGTGCATTCTGGGGCCCAGAACAGCCAAGCCTGGCTGATGACCCTGCTGATGCTTGTAGGGACTTTATATTGCAGATGCAGGTCTCCTGGTTCCCCACAAATGGTCCATCTCCCAGTGAAGTGGGTAAGAAAGACCACATTGCCCCCACTTCGCAGATGAGGATGTTGAGTCTCAGAGGAGTCAGGTGACTCACCGAAAGCCACACAGCCAGTGACAGGACTGCCTTGGGGCTCAGCAGAAGGGCGAGGGACCGTGTTGAAGGATGGCTGTCCAGCTGTGGCTCTGCCGAAGGCCAGTGCGGTCCCTGACCCCTGGGGGCTCTGGGGACTCTCCCAAGCTGAGCATCAGTGCTAGCTGTGAAAGGAGAGAGAAAACAGGCTCCCTTTTCCCTGTTCCCCAGGAACTTGTAGGAACCAGGCCTGAGATGCCTCAGCTGCCTCCAGGCCACCCCTCCCTCCCTCCAGTGGCCTTCAGGACCCTCCCCAAAAGGTTAATTACTGAATCATCACATCAAAGGAAATTGCACTTTTGTGCCTTAAAGACCAAACTGAGCTTCAACAACACGGTTATTTATGGTCTTTAATAAGCATTTTCTGGGTGTGATTAACCTTTATACCAAAATCACACTGGGAATTGGGATGGCAGCTTCATTCCAGCCCCATTTTGTGCTGGCCCTGGGGGTGGGGGTGTGGGTAGCAGCTGCTGCAGGCTGGAGCAGGCCGTGTCAGAACCTGGCCCTCCACCCCCTCCACAGGCTCCTGCACCACCTTCCTCCCCCCTGCCCATCCCTTCTGCCAAGGCGCTGTCTTGACCTGCGCCTGGCCAGCCAGAAGGCGCAACTCTCCTCATGGTTCATCTCCTTGAAAGACAGCAGGAGCACCTGCTTACTGAATCCCAGCTCCTAAAAACAGTTATGTGACATTGGGTACATCAACTACCCCAGACTTAAAATGGGAGCATGATACCCGCCCAGTCTGCTTTCCCTTCCATCCCAGGGACCCACTAGATCTTTGGAAAATCCTTTTACGCGATGCTATAATTGAGCCGCACACACCCTTGGCCTCAGACTTTAACCTTGAAGGTTTGGCTCTTTGGTGAGTGGAGAGATTTGTAGCTCAGCTGCAAGTTTTATTTGGAGCCTTGGGGCTGCCAGGCTGTGCACGGAAGTGAGGCATTAGCCAGTGAGTGAACCTCGTGCTCTGCCAGCTTCAGCTTCAGTGCCGTTTTGATTTTCTCTACTAGTTGGAAGATAGTAAATCACATGAAGTCTTGAAAACTTGGTTCTGAAAGGAGCGCTAGTGGCTGGGACTGGTGATGGAGTGGAGGAGCAAGAGGCATCCGAGAAAGGCCAAAAGCACTTTGGTTTGATTTCAGAGAAGATGACATGTTCAGTTCACCCCATTTACCATATGCTTCGACTGTAGTTCCCACTGTTTCAGGGTGCTAGTTGTTGGTGAGAAGTGGAGGAAGCCAAGAACCCTCCCCAGGAAAATGGTTTTCATCACACACACCAACTGCATTTATTTGCAAATCTTCACACTGCCCGCTCCCCAGGTTAAGAATTCTCCGTGCTTTTTTTTTTGGTTTTGTTTTTTGTTGTTTTAGCCCAGCATGGTGGCTCACCCCTGTAATCCCAGCACTTTGGGAGGCCGAGGCGGGCTGATCACTTGAAGTCAGGAGTTTGAGACCAGCCTGGCCAACAGGGTGAAACCTCATCTCTACTGAAAACACAAAACTTAGCCGGGCATGGTGGTGCAGGCCTGTAATCCCAGCTACTTGGGAGGCTGAGGCAGGAGAATTGCTTGAACCCAGGAGACAGAGGTTGCAGTGAGCCGAGATCACACCACTGCACTCTAGCCTGGGCAACAGAGCAAGACTCTGTCTCAAAAAACAAACAAACAAAAAATTCTCCATTTTAAGGGCAAACAAACAACATCCTTGAAACTTTGGGGGCCTGTTCCTGCCAGTGCAGTAATTGCCTATTGATGGAGATAGAAAACCACAGTGGAGCTTGAAGAGGAGATCAGCGGATGGTGAAGAGGAGATCAGCGGATGGTGGGAGGAAAAATGCAGGAAATCTCTGGACTTTTCATGGAAGTATGATTCAGGAATAAGGCAGAAGCCCTCACAAACCTTCCACAGAGCAAGAGGTGGCACAGGCACAGATTCTGCTACAGAGCAGACCTTTTCGGACAGGAAAGGTTGGTTTGGGAATTTTAAGAAGCATTTTTCTTTGCATAATGCAACACCAGTCCTCTGTGTTTAGAAAATGGCTGTGTGAACCATCACATTCAAGAGAGGGACACAAGTGTCAGGGTTCTAGGCAGCCAAGGGAAGACTAGCCCTTTGCCTGGCATTTGGCTTCATTTTCTGACAAATCAAGATTTGCTCTGCTCCTCTGTGCATGCCAGGACATTAAGATGCGAGAATAAGAACTTATAGCCTGTATATTTGCCATCTAATTAGTGTCTTGGGTCCTAAGTGCTTTGTGCCGAGGTGGTTTTCGTGCACTTAGGCTGGTCTAAGTGCTCTACTTGTGAGCCTCACGGGCACATGGTCCAGTGAGTGTACAGAGTGCACTGGGAAAAGGGGTACATTGGAGGGAGAACTGAGCTGCTTTGCTTTGGAGAGTTGGGCAGGTACTACTAAGCAGAGGGGCCCTGGAACTGGCCTCTGAAGAATGCAGAGTTGACCAGGTGACCGGGGGCGGGGGGTGGCACAGACTGCATGGGCAGAGGGTTGCAGACATGAGAAGGATCCCAGATACTGGGAGATAATAAGTAATTGGATGGGAATAGAACGTGATGTGCCTTCAAGGTGGGGGATATGAAAGACCGGAGCACGAAGCACAGCTTAAGGATTAGATGGATAAGTGGAATGTCAGGCAATGGGGCTGATATTGTCAAATAGGATGTCTCCAGTTTCTTTTCTTTCTTATTTATTTATTTTATTTATTTATTTATTTTGGGATGGAATCTTGCTCTGTTGCCCGGGCTGGAGTGCAATGGCGTGATCTCGGCTCACTGCAACCTCCACCTCCTGGGTTCAAGCAATTCTCCTGCCTCAGCCTCCTGAGTAGCTGGGATTACAGGCACGCCACCATGCCCAGCTAATTTTTGTATTTTTAGTAGAGATGGGGGTTTCACCCTATTGGCCAGGCTGGTCTCAAATTCCCGACCTCAGGTGATCCACCTGCCTTGGCCTCCAAAAGTGCTGGGATTACAGGCGTGAGCCACTGCACCTGGCCAGTGTCTCCAGTTTCTTTAATTTGCCTGTGGCTGAGCTGGCTCTGGGAGCCCTAGTTTGAGAGAGAGAGTGTGTGTGTGTGTGTGTGCGCGCGCGCGCGTGTGCGCGTGTGTGCATGTGTGTGTGTTGGGAGGTGGCGTGGGCAGATGTGGGGTGGGAAATGAGGAGTGATGATTTCTAGTCCCCTTCTAGAAGGGGCCTCTGGCCCTAGCATCTGAACTGCCCCTCTCTGGGGACAGAGCCGAGCCTGGGTCCCTGCTGATTGCTGAGCGGGCAGTGCAGCTTTGTCATGAGGACACTTTGCTTTCTGCTTAGCTGGCAAGAGCCACCGGCTGGCCTGGTGGCCTCCTCCTCTCTCTACTTCTGCATTTTCACTTGGAAAATGAGGGTAAAGATATTTCTCCATCTCTCTGGAGACTGTGAAGTTTAATTACTGATTAATAAAGTGTTGGAAGTTCCTTGAGGCCAGAGAGATGAATGGGTTTGTTATCATCACTCCTGAGTCCCAGGCGCGAGTTGGCTAACCCCAGTGCCATCTTGCTGAGTGTCCCGTGTGCAGAGCACAGGATGGGGGTGTGAGGCTGGGGTTATGCTTCAGAACCTGGAGCTTGGTCCAGGGCAGAGAGACCCCTATGAGAGTATCAGCAAGGGAATGGAGTGAACAAAACCACTACAAACGCAGGCACTACCGACTCAGGGGACCATGTGGGTGAGTCATGGGTAGTGGGGACCAGGCTCTGATGAGGAGTGGGCACTCTTCCCCTGGACCTTGGAATGTGGGTGGGAGAGAGGGGAGCAGAGTCTGCCTTCATCATCGGGACAGGACTGGGAGGGAGTGGGTACCGTGAAAGGGGGTGGCCCTGGTGGGGTGGGGTGGGGTGAGATAAGGGAGAACATTCCCGGCAGGTGAACATGGAAAAGGCAGGTCAGTTTGCTTCTGAGGACAGGGAGAAGGTCCTGAGATCCGAAAAGGGTGAGTGGAGAGGAGTCCAGGGAAGAGAGGATGGACACCCCTGGAGGATATGGGGCAGGCAGGGAAGGAGGGATGGAGTCTGGCTTGGGAAGATGGTGCATGAGTGGGGCCTGACTGGAGTGAAGCAAGTGAGGCATTTCCTCAAACCTCAGTAATCGCAATAGATAATTTTTTTTTTTTTGAGATGGAGTATTACTCTATCGCCCAGGCTGGAGTGCAGTGGCGTGATCTCGGCTCACTACAACCTCAACCTCCCAGGTTCATGCAATTCTCCTGCCTCAGCCTCCCGAATAGCTGGGATTACAGGTGCCTGCCACCATACCTGGCTAATTTTTGTATTTTTAGTAGAGACGGGGCTTCATCATGCTGGCCAGGCTGGTCTTGAACTGCTGACCTCGTGATCTGGCCTCCCAAAGTGCTGGGATTACAGGCATGAGCCACTGCACCCGGCCATGATAGATAATATTTTAATATCATTACTGACTTTTTCCCTTTTTGCCCCAAGCTCCAACATGGCCCCGCACTGTTACTGAGCCTATCTTTCCTTTAAAAAGTTTTTGATATTTTGCTCATCATGGATTTTTTGGCGTTAATCTTTATTTTAAAAAAATAATTATGTTAAAATATTCCGTATCTTGACGACTAAGATTTTCGATGCTCCCTTCACTTTTGCACTCACCACGTGGAGTCCCGGCCCCTTGTGAGAAGGCTGCGTGCTGCCTGGGCTGGCCACCGACCTGCTTCTAGCCTACACCCTAGAAGTCTTTGCTCACCAAGGGACTTGACAAGCCCCTACCTCTCTCCCGATCTTATTTTCCTGCTGTGAAATCCCAAGCTGGCTTCCAGAGCTAAGGGTCTGTGTCTGAGGCTCTGTAGTGAAATCTGCAGTTGGTACAGAAATGGGCTGGGGCTGAGACACCTGGCCATGGGGTTGGGGGCCTCAGAAGGAGCAGACCCCAAGAAGAAACAGCAGAGAAGTGATGAAGAGAGCAGCCTCCCATGAGGCCTCTTGGGCTTCAGGCTCACCACCCTGTCTGGGAACTCTGCTGGTGGCCGGGCACCCAGCTCCCCACAGCCAGAGGGGAGGACCGGTTACAATGCTCCCCTCTCCCTGCCCCTCACTCATGCTTCTTAACCCCTTTTGAATCAAATCCCAGGGGAAACAGCCACCTCTCCTCCAACAACTAAATAAAAACCACTGAGTTCAGATCAATTAACATATCCTTCTTGAGTGCCTATTGTATACCAGAAACACAATGTCATTCATTCATTTCTTCAGCAAAATTGAGTGCAATGAACAAAATCCCTGCCCCTACAGAGCATGCAGGGCTATTTAAAGGACTTCAATATACATACATCATGTAAGCTTAAAGGGGGTGGGACAGTTAGACCCATTTTTACAGGTGAGGACACTGAGGCACACAGAGGTCAAGTCCCCTGCCCATGGCAACACAGCGTAACGAGGGGCTGGACACTCGGCCTCTCTCTTGACTCTAACCCTGTCGGGAGGGGGGTAATGCGATGGTTGTGTGGGTGGGTTTAGTTGAAGAAGGGGCAGCCCTCCAGGTATAGGGCCTATGCCACTCCCTTCCCAACTGGGCTAAAATTCTGGAATCAGAGTGACACGCAGCCTTCAGGGAGGTTAAAGGGCAAAGGTCTGCCCTAGAATAGGGTGTCCATCTTTCCAGACACATTTATCCCTTACCTCTCTGTGCCTCAGTTTCCTCATCTGCAAATAGGCACAGCCACACCAGCCCCAGGGAAAATTTAGTGCCACGGCAGATGTACAAGAGCTTGATAAATGGTGAGGCACAATTTGTGATGACGGATAATTAGGCAGGCGGGGATGAGGGCCCAGGAAACTGTTCACAAAACAAGAGGCCAGCTCTGGAGGAAGGGAGGGAAGTGGGTGCATGCATGGGGATCTGTGAAGCCGTGGTGGTCAGCGGGCCGGTGGGAGGGGGTGTGTGTGTGTGCACGTGCACACGTGTATATGGTGGGACACCGTTGGACCATGTTCAGGATTCCATGGGGATGGAGGTGGCTTCCTCTGGCAACACACAGCCCCTAGGGGTAAAATTCACCTCTTCCCTAGGAGCCTGGGCTCCTGATCCTGTCAGCTTCCCTGCCAGGCCCCTCCAAGAGCAGGGCAACTCCAGACCCTCCAGGCAGAGAGGACCCAGAAGGAGGAGAGAGGAGATGAGGGGCGGGTGTCTGGGAAGCGACTGGATGTGTGACAGGGTGGGAGGGGAGGCAGGCAGGTGCAGTGTCACCCCTGCAGTTTTCCTGGGTGATGGAGCAACACACTCATGGCTCATGGCACCTGCCTAATGTGTCCTTCGCCTCCTGTGCCTGCAGGCCCTTCTCCTTCTGGGGCTGAACCCTGTCTCTGCCTCCCTCCAGGACCAGCACTGCGAGAGCCTGTCCCTGGCCAGCAACATCTCAGGTGAGTCCCCTCAACCCCCTCCTGCAAGATTCCTGGTCACCACAATGCCCCCCACCCCAGGTATCCCAGAGCCTGCACACAGAACCATGCCCTAAGGCAGGATTTGCAGAGTCATTTCCTCTCCAGGGCTCCAAGCAATTCTTCACATCTCCACCGAGCACCGTGTTGGAAGGATCCTGAGGTTGGGTGTAAAGTTGGTGGGGAAGAGCTGCAGTTGGTTAGTAGCACCTGCCGTGGGCACAGGAGTTTGCAGCAAGGATTCTGAGTAGTTATCTTCCCTGCTTTAGGGTGGGCACAGGGGAAGGCATCCCAGCCCTTGCTGCTGAGTTGTGACTCGGGGAGGCATCAAGGGAGGAAGAAAGGCTGCCACGGTCTGTGGCTAAAAATGCCCAGAGTGTAATACTCCATGGTGCTAACCCGTGCCAGGCACTGATCAAGGACTGGAGCTGTATTAACCCAATTTGCACAATGTCCCTCTGAAGTAGGTGCTGTTGCCCCTATTTTACACATAAGAAAACTGAGGCACAGAGAACTAGTAAGCGCCAGAGCCCTGAGTGGAGCACGGGCAGCCCAGCTTCTGGTTGTGGTCTCCAGCGCCGTGCTCTGTATCTCTCCAAAAGAAAAGACAGCATAGCTGCAAATATTATTAATATCTGTGTCACTTTACCATTTACAGAGTGCTTTTGCATAATCATCTCGTTTCATCCTCACAAGAGTGTAAAGCCCAACGTTTGTACAGTTGAGGAAACTGAGGCATGGGAGAGTTACATAACCCCCATGGCACCATGCAGCCAGTACATGGCAGTGACTGGGACGCAAATCTAGGTGTTTGGGCTGCCTAGGGCATGTCTTTTAAAACTTTGGGTGTGGTCCTGGGCATGGCTGCTGCTGGGCAAAAATGGAGAGGGTCCCTGCACCTGAGTGTCTTTAGAAGACTTGTGGACCTTCTATTTAAGTCTTCAAGCCTCTCCTTGATTCACACCAACTCTTTCATGAAGCACCTACTACACAGCAGGCCCCACGCAGGGCACTGGGGGAAACAAGGGGGCTCACAGGCTAGTCTGGGCATCGAATCCACAAATGCATGTGCGATGAGGCAGAGTGCAAGACGCATGCTTGCAAAGAAACAGACGCAAGTGTCTGCAGGCGGGCAGGAGGCCTTCATTTCTGAAGGTGGCTCTGTGGGGACAGGAGGCCTCCACATCTCAGGGTAGCTGCTTCCTGGCCAGCTGTTCCTTCACTAGGGAGAGCCTGGGGGCAGAGGAACAAGCCCTGGACTTGGAGAAGGCACACTGGGTCCCTGTGCTGGCTCACAGAAGGTGCCTGGTCATGTCCCGGCTAGGGGTGGGTACTGGTAGCCACAGGGATGAGCATACCCTCAACCCCTCTTGAACCTCACCTTGCCCAAGTGTAGAGGGATAGGGGGGCTGTTACCTGCCCCAAGGATCTCTTATGAGATTCAATGTACTAAGTTTTATGGCAATATTTCACAAACTGTAAACTGTAGAGTGTCATGCCAGTACTAGGTTTGGTTTGGTTTGGTTTGGTTTGGTTTTAGAGATGGGATCTCACTCTATCACCTAGGCTGAAGTGCAGTGGCACAATCATAGTTTAGTGCAGCCTCGATCTTCTGAGCTCAAGGAATCCTCCTCTCTCAGCCTCCTGAGAAGCTAGGACTACGTGCACACCACCACACCTGGCCTAATTTTTGAAATTGTTTTGTAAAGACAGGGTCTCAGTTGCCCAGGCTGGAGTGCAGTGGCACAATCATAGCTCACTGCAGCCCAGATCTGGGCTCAGGTGATCCTCCTGTCTCAGCCTCAGCAGGCTTTTAAAAGGCTTGCTGTATAGCTGGAATGAAGGGAAGGTACTTGCCAGTAATTGCTCATAATGATGGAGGGAGCAGGGAGGCTAAGCAGGGGTGGTGCAAATCCAGGGAGGCTTCCTGAAGGAGGAATTTTCAAGGTGAATATTAAGAGACACTGTTAGTATGAACTGGCAGAAGAGAGCCAGTGCTGTGAGCTACAGCAGGAGGTGAGCAAGGACCAGTAGGTGGGTTTGGCGGAAGGACCAGGAAGAAGTGAGGAGGGAGGAGTGGGAAACCGAGAAGGTGCTAGGAGCCCAGAGCATCTGGCTGCAAAGTTGGTTAAGCTGTGCTTGGGGAATGGGGAAGTAAGTTCTTGAGCATGAGTCTGGAGTTCTAGGAGAGAGAGATGGGGAGGGAGGAGAGCTGCTCAGAGGCTGGGCCTGAGAGGAAAGGCCCTATCCCCAGCCCCCCCATGCTCTGGGGCCAGGTCAGGCTCTATCAACTTGTTCGTTATGCTCAGGAGGAGAGACATCCCTGAGCCCACGGAGGTGTCACCTGTCCTTGGAGCCAGCAGGCCATGATGAATAGTGTTCATTCCCTAGTGATTTGTACTCTGTGCCCGTGCCCCCAGCCCAGCCCAGCCTGCCTGGCTGCATGGCACGCGATCCATCACCCTCCACGATGGCCTCTGATAATGGGCCATTTGTCTTCTGACTCGTAGACCTACCCAGACCGACGGGCACTGGTAGAGACAGATGGTGAGGGTGGGGCAGAGGGGCGAGACAGATGGATGGGCGTCTGGCCGGGGCGGCTGGCACCGAGCCAGGGCCTTTGGGGGGCCTTTTACGTGCCTCATGCCAGGAACTGGGAGAGAGTGGGTCCCCAGGGCTGAGGCCTATCATGTGGCAGACCACAGACTTGGCGACTCATAAAATCATGGCATGAGTATGACAATGCCAGGAGGTAATAGAATCATTTACTAATGACATCACAGACAAATAGAATCTGAGTTGACAATTACCTGGGGTCGTCAGTTCTCATCTCTGGTCTTAAGGTAGTGAATGATAATTAATAATAGCTAGGCCAGGCACGGTGGCTCACACCTGTAATCCCAGCGCTTTGGGAGGCCTAGGCGGTCGGATCACTTGAGGTCAGGTGTTCGAGACCAGCCTGGCCAACATGGTGAAACCCCGTCTCTACTAAAAATAAAAATAAAAAATTAGCCGGGCTTGGTGGTGGGCGCCTATAATCCCAGCTACTCAGGAGGCTGAGGCATGAGAATCGCTTGAGCCTCAGAGGCCGAGGTTGCAGTGAGCCCAGATCACGCCACTGCACTCCAATCTGGGCGACAGAGCGAGACTCTGTCTCAAATAATAATAATAATAATAGCTAATGTTTATTTAGTGTCCACTGTGTGTTGGACGCCATTCCAAGTGCTTTAATCTCATTCAATCATTACGATACTGTAGTCAGGAATCTTTTTATCCACATGTTACAGTAGAGGAACCTAAGGCTCAGAGAAGTTAAACGAGTTGCCCAAACACACTAAGCAGTTACTAAGCAGTGGCTGCAAGATATAAACCATGTGGGCCTGACTTCAGATTTTGCCACCAGCACTGCGTTATGCGGCCACTCAGAGCCAGGGTGCCCAGGGCCCGGTGTAGTCAGCCGTCTAGGGGTGCAGGGCCACCCCTGCAGTTTTCCGTACCACACTAGGTTTGCACATGGCCCCATATTCTCCTCCATGCCTCCCGTATGCCTGGCACTGTACTAGCTGCTGGGAAGGCAAAAGTGAAGAGCCCACAGACCCGCAGGACAGGAGGGCCATCCACTTGTCCTGATGGATCACACACCCTACAGAGGCATCTTTCTTCTCTGCCCAGCCAAACAGAAGGCAGCTCAGCCATGAGGTGGCCGAGCAAAGACCAGGTTTCTGCCACCCTCTCCATGCCAGGGGACCCAGGCAGAGGCCCTGCCCATTCATCCCACAGTACATTCCTCTGACTGGGCAAGAATGTGTGTTTCACAGGCTGCCCTTGGGCCACCTGGCTGCTCCCCCTCTGGACAGCCTGGGCTGAGTCCCCCTCCTGGGTTTAAGCCAAATAGGGGGAAGGGCTTCCCAGCCTCAGGGCTGCTGCCAAGTGCCCACCTCCAGAAGCCGCTGATGGGAGACCCGACATAACTGGGACAGAGCCAGGTTCCAGCTTCCTCTGAAGTTATCTACCATGGGCGGATCTGCCAAGCACATGTGGACCCTGAGCCTGATGGGAGGCAAACTGTGTAACCTACCTGGGGGAAGAAGCCAGTGCCTGATTGTGCACAGCACTAAATAGGCCACCTTCAAAGGGCTCTTACCTGTTCACTAAAGCAGCCCTTCCAGGACCCTGACCCCGCAGGGTTTCTTCCCTGGCAGGTGGGAGCCCTCCACACCTCTCCTCTGCTCTCCCTTTGCAGGGATTTGAGGCAGTCTGACCAGAATGCGGGCCCCACGCATTTGTTCTGTGCATGTGTGGGGAAGGAGGAAGATATAGGACCGGTTTTTGCATTACTTTAGTCCACTTGACTCCAGCAGCTCACCCCCAACCTAAAGGCCTGTGGTGACGAGGGCTGGTGAGTGGGTTGGTTCTACTCCCACATCCCCAACCAGGAAAGACCCTGAAGGCATCTACCTGCCCCGTGAATGAGGGAGTGAGCCACAGAGTGATAGGAACATTGACACCTCAGACACACCAAGCACACACCTGCTCCGGGGGCCCTTGTACTTGCAGTTGCCTCTGCTGAGAACACTTTCCCCGCAGGTTTTCTCCCTCACTTCCTTGAGGTATCTGCTTAAATGGTAGTACTTTAGAAGCCACCACACTAAAAGAGCACCTTTGTCAGCCTTTATCTCTTTGCACTGCTTAGTTTTTCTCCATAGTATTTCTCACTGGTTAACAGAAATGTGTGTGTGTGTTTGCTGCCTCTCCACTAGAATGTAAGCACCATGAGGACAGGGCATTTATTTTATTCATTATTATATCCCAAGCCCCTTGAACATTTCTTAGGTAGTCAGTAAATAACAGCTGTCTCTTGGTATCCATGGGGGACTGGTTCCAGAACTCCCCATGGATATCAAAATGCAGGGATGCCCAAGTCACTGATATAAAATGGAGTAGTATTTGCATATAACCTATGCACATCCTCCTGTATACTTTAAATCATCTCTAGATTATTTCTAATACCTAATACAATGTAAATGTTATATAAATATAAATAGCTGTTATACTGTACTGTTTAGGGAATAATTTCAAGAAAAAAGTCTGTACGTGTTCAGTACACTTTTCCCCAAAACCTATGGATACGGAGAAACAATTGTACTTGTTAAATAAAGAGCAAAGTCACTATTCCTTAATTTACCAGGAGAGGCACTGTGGGACAGGGAGCTGTCAGGAGGCGTTGGCACCTAACAGCACCTCTGCCTTTGTGCAGCTGGCTGGTAAATTGGCTTGGCTATTTGCAAGGTTGGATTACTCTGGTCCAAATTCCTCCTCATCCCAGGACTATGACGGCTGACTAGGAAAATACCTCCACCTGCCAGGAGAGCAGAAGAGGTCAGGCTTTTGTGGCACTGGAACTGGAGGGAGGGGACATTGGCCCAAGAATCAGAAGGTCCTTGAGGTCCTTATAGCCATCAAGCTGAGTGACACAGAAACTGACTTCCTGCCTTCTCCCCTTCCCAGCTAGGGGATGGACACCCTCTCTGTCCCCAGCACCTGTGAAATGATCTTTCTCTCTGCCTCCTTCTCCTGACTTTCCACCTGCCTCTCTCTATTTCTTCCTTAGTGTCTTCTTCTCCATCTTTTTTCCTCTGTCTCCCCACCTCTCTCCTGGCCCACTTGGCCTCCCACCTCCCTCCCTCTCCGCCTGTTTTCTCCTCCTCATTGTAGTCGGGTGGCTTAAATGAGTGGCATGAATTAAGTCGTGCAAAGCGCCTTTCACAGTGCCTGGTTTATATTATAGTAGTGTCCAACAAATGATCCCCCTCAAGTCCTATACACAATTTCCCTTCTGAGGCCTTGTCCCTACGGGGTCCCAGGGACCCCCCACTCTCCTCCTCCCTGGACTCGGTGTCCGCAGGACGCAGGATGGCGATCTGAAATCCTTGTGGGGATTTCAGACACAGAGACACTAAGGCCCAGAGAGGGCAGGACCCCGAGGCGTTATGGGAAGGCACCGAGCCCACAAGGCAGTCCCAGGCCGGGACAGTGGACAGTGCCAACTGGCCAGGAGCGTGGCGCCTGAGGCCCTGTCCTGCTGCCTCCTCCCTGCCCTTGTCCTCTAGGTCCCCTCCCTTCTAACTCCACTCCGCGGCTGAGGCCCTTGTGCCTTTGGCCACGCCCCCCCAACCCCCCCACCCCAAGCCCCTGACCCAGCAGGAGCGCTGACCTTTCACTCGGGGATGGGGGAACTTTGTCTCCTCGCCCCTTTTCATTTGGCTTCTCCTCCCCGTTCTTGCAGCCTCTCTCTCCCTTTCTTCCCGTCTCACACAGACTTTCAATTCCTTCCAGGATTTTCTGGGCTCTTAATGTAAAGGTTGCCACTGATGCTGTGTCACCAGCGCCCCCTCTATGCATCCTTAGGAGCTGCGGGGGCCAGGAGGGAGGGGGAGGCGCGGCGCTGCTGGGGAACTGGAGTCGCAGCTCTATGATCGAGGGGCAGCTGCCCAGATCAGGGCCAGCTGTGCAGCTGTGGGCAGCACCCTGAGCTGGCATCAAAAGATGAGCATTGAAAATCCACTCCCGTCTCAGTATCTTTGGTTACTGATTGTCTTGGAATAAGCCATTTGACCACTTTGGCCTCAGTTTTCTTATCTGTAAAACAAGAGAGAATTAGCACCCATGGTGGCATAGTAGGTGGCTGGGAACCGTACCACAGAGGAGAGGCAAATGGCTTCTGACCTGCCCACCCCTTGAAGGTCTCCACGTCCCTGGCCAGCTGTGGACGGGGTCAGGCCTTTGGTTAGAGCCCTTAGAGCTCCCAGCAGTGGCCGGTGCAAGTCCTCTAGGCCAGAAGGCCTATCCTCAGTGGCTGGCCTCTGCCTCGGCTCTGGCCTCGTCCTCGCTGTGACTGGTGCCCAGTCCTTTCCTGCCCTCCGTGCCTTGCGAAAGCAAGGCGCAACAAGACTGGCCGGGGAAGGGAAGAAGGAAGGGCAGGGGCCACACTGATGGAGAGGGTGTGTTCCGTGTGTTCATTCCAGACGCTGCCACATGGAACATTACATTTGAGCCTAGCTCACTAGATACTGTGGATGAATGAGTGAGGAGTGAATGAGCAAGCTACTGAGGAAGGTACAATGGTGCCATTAAATGAGATGGCATATGTCATGTGTGCCTGGCACACAGTCAGCCCTCAACAAACGCTGCTCCCTTCCTGCTGCCCCCTTAACTGTCCCTCACCCCCTGTGACTGACTCACAATGTAGCGTAATGGAAAGAGCACTAGATTTAGAGTCCAAAATACCTGCCTATGAGTCTTGGTTCTTTCACCCATTGACCCATGACCTTGGAAAAGTCACCTAACTTCCCTGGGCCTCAATTTCTTCATCTGT
Source organism: Pan troglodytes (assembly GCF_028858775.2). Taxonomy (NCBI): domain Eukaryota; kingdom Metazoa; phylum Chordata; class Mammalia; order Primates; family Hominidae; genus Pan; species Pan troglodytes. The sequence goes on from NC_072417.2 coordinate 21,803,259, forward strand.
AAAAAGGAAATAATCACATTGCTAGATGTATGAAGATCAAACGAAATAGATGAAGAGCTTTGAAACAGCAGGGCATGGCCTCTATACGATCCTCCCCTCCCCGCGGCCACATACCCCCAGCTCTCCCCCCAAGTCCCTGTCCCCGGGCTCAACACTGTCAGCAGGATCCAGGACAGGTTAAAATCCCAGCCTGGCACGCCGTTGCCTCGGATGGCCCTGCTTCCTCACTCCACTGCTTCCACCGCCACTCCGTGATAACATTCACAGAGACTCCGCTGTGGCACAGCACCTGGGCTTGGCCCACTCCAGCCGCCTGGCCCGCAGTCACCTCGTGTCCATTAAGCCCCAATCCAGATTTCTTTCTCTTTCAATTAAGCCACTTGGCCTGAAGGCCTCTGCCCCTTGAGTCCTGATTTGCACAAATGCCCTATGAATAGCTTTGATTAGAAAGAAAAACCAGCATTTGGTACAAGTGCTGCTCAGCACTGCCCTGAGTCCAACAGAGAAAGGGAGCCAATTTAACCCAGTGCTGTTTCCTGAGAGATTGGGGACAAGCTAATTTGGGGAGGAGATGGCAGGCAGCCCCAGCCAGGGCTTGGCAGCTGCTAAGGCCTCGGCCCAGGCCTGAAGAGGCTGCACCCACCCACGCTGGTTCATGGTTCCTGGCCCTCCGTGGCTTGTCTGTCCACTCTTGTGCCAATTCTAGGTTATTAACCTGGGGACACTGGGGCTCAAAAGGACTGGTGTGCCAGCCTCACTCAGAGGGAGGCACTAAAAGGCAGAGAAAGAAGGGGCAGCCTCAGGGGGGTGCCAGGACTGTGCCAGCCCCCACCCTTTGGAGGCCATATCCACCCTCCCCTCCTGAAGTGTCACTGGGCCTCAACTCTGCCCCAACATCCTCTCTCGCGCGCGTGCTCTCTCTCTCTCCTCCAAAAAGCAAATATTTGGAAGGGGACTTTGACATCTTCTTTCTAGTTCAGATGTTTATATCTCTTTGAGTCACAGACCCCTTTGAGAATCTAATGAAAGCCGTGGGCCCATTTCCCCATTAAAATGCATGTATACACCAATATTTTCATTACATTCAGGGTCTCTGCGAACTGTTGAAGTTTCCAGTGGGCTGAGATTAAGAATTTCTGATCTGGTTCAACCACTTGATTTTATTATAGGTGAAGACAAGACACTAAGGCCCAGAGAGGGCAAGTGACTTGCCTATGATCTCACAGCAAATTAGTGGCACAGCCCATTCTGAAGCAGTGGGCCCAGACTCCCAGTTCAGTGTCCTTTCCACTCCCCCAGATGGTGTCTCCCTCCCTTTCCTCTCCATAGCTCACTTCTCCGTCAGTCCTGTCCTAGGGCCCTGCACAGAACAAAGTACACACGACGTATGGTCAGTAAGTGTGGTTAACAGGCCAGCCGGAAGAAGGAACAGGCCAGCCAGAAGGCGGGCCAACTTCATTTAGCTGGTTCTTCCCTGCAGGGCCAGGGTAGATGTGGTTTGATTGCAGAGACGTGAGGGGCTAGATCAGTGGTTGGATGGGTCTGTTCCAGGGTGTTCCTGTGATGTCTCAGAGCTCCAGGCTGTCACCATGCGAGGGACCAAGAGAAGTGTCCTTAGGCTACAGAGCGGGGACCAGAAGCATGCCCAGGCTTCCTCTAAATGCCAGGACCTTAGCTTTTACCACCACCTCCAGCCATCTCTCTTCCTCCTCTGCTCTGGAATCCATGCTGGCTCCCTAGTACCATAGCATCAGATTCAGATTTCTTCCTCTTGTGTCTTCTTTGCATAGGATGAGCTCATTTCTGCACTGGTCATTGTTGTCATCCTGTCGCTAGTTGGTGTGAGTGGGAACGAGTGGGGAGGTGGGCAGAACTCTGGAATGTCCTCTGCCTGCCTGGGGCCTTGGCCGGATATCTTGCTGTGCCTTACCAGCCGTCTCTGCCCCCAGGACTGCAGTGCAACGCATCCGTGGACCTCATTGGCACCTGCTGGCCCCGCAGCCCTGCGGGGCAGCTAGTGGTTCGGCCCTGCCCTGCCTTTTTCTATGGTGTCCGCTACAATACCACAAGTAAGGAAGAAGTGGAGGGTGGACCATCTGCTGGGAGGTGGGACAGGATGGGGAGAGCTTGGAGGTGGGGGAAGTAAGAATGACGATGACAATAACAGTAATACCTCTTGTGGGGATCGCCCCTGTTTTCCAAAGGTCAGCGCTGTATTCTCCCGGGTGCCCTGTGCTCATTACTCATGATTCTCACAATACCCTTGCAAGACACTATCACGCCTCCTATAACTAAGGCCCCTGGGGCTCAGGGAGGTTAGGGAACTTGCCCCATTGGCAGCTGGTAAGGGGTGAAGCTGGAATTTGCATCCACGTCTGTCTGGCACTTTCTTCTGCCATTAAACTTCAGGTTAGTCTGTTTGAGCCTACTGTAATACCATGAAGCAGGGCAGGAATCATCAGAGCCCCAGCTGTGTGGATAAGAACCTTGAGTCGAGAGGTTCTGAGGCCTACCCCGGGCCCTCCAGCCAGGAGGCAGGGGACCCAGAGTTTCAGATGCACAGGCACAGGCTCAACTTGCATCCTGGATTTGTAGGTGGAGTGGGGACAGGACGGGGTTGACCCAGGGTCCGTCGGATACTTGATCCTCATGTAAACACCTGGCTCCCCGGAGGCCCGAAACCCCCAGAGCCGGGCTTTGCAGCTCCCTGCTATTCCGCCTGCCACTCTCAGAATTAATTTGCTCTCCCCTGTCAATGAGTCAGGTCCCTGCTTATCAAGAGAGCAACAGCTGTGGGCCAGGAGCCCTAACCTACCTGAGGGGAGGCTGGGGGCCTGATCCCTGCAATTGGGGCCTCCTGTGTGCACCCTTGGGTCCTTGTGGTCTTGAACTCAGAGTCCCAAGAGGGCACAGGGGTGAGCCCAGACACCATGTAGTTTACTCCAAGACTCACTGTGTGACCTCCCAGCACATTGTTTCAGCCCCTCATCTGAGGATGGAGAGGGCTGGACGGCTTGGCTTCTAAGATGTCTTCCAGCTCAAAACTCCCAGATTCCTTCTCCTGCCCCTCTTTCCTCTACCAGATGGATTTGGGGGGTTAAGGTTGGGGGCTACAGCAGAGGAGTAGGAAGACCCAGCCAGAAAGTGACTCCCCAGGGAGTGACTTGGGAGGCCAGGGCAGGGCAGGAGGCTGGGGCAGCCAGATCTAGCAGCCTCGTGTGTCTGTACCATGTCCTGGCCATGGGAGGGACTCGGGAGAGGGAGAAGACACACTGGGAGGGGCTTGGGGGCCAAGGGGAGGAAGTGCAGAAAGGAAGAAGGGTCTCTTGGCCAGGTCAGTCCAAGGGGTGCACAGTTGGCCAGCCCTCAATATAGTCAGGCCCATTTTGTAATAAGGAAATTGAGGCACAGAGAGGCTAATAACCTATCGGAGGTCGCAGAGCCTGGAGGCAGGATCACAGCCCAGGGACGATAACTCTCATGATGCTGGGGGCTGAGTCCTTCTGGAGCCCCTAGGAAGGAGGCAGCATCTGCACATCAGAGGAGCTTCCAGGAGGAGGCACCAGTTCCTGTCATGTCCACTTCCAGAGTGATCCTCGTGTCTGGCCCTACCTGCCCCCACTCCCCAGCGCCACTGCCCAGCCTCAGGTTTCAGATCTGAGTTGGTCACTCCTTCACTTGGAATCCACTCTTCTGTGGCCTCCGTGGTCAGGCTGCTGGGTGGGGCCGGCCAGGCTGTCTGTGGTCATGGCCCTGTCGCCTTTTGCAGCCAGCCCTGGCCACCCCCCATGAGTTCCCTCTACTCCTGTTGCAAAGGGTTACTTGACATGCTCCAGATAAACATTTTCAGCCCTCAATGCCTGGGCACACACTTCACTTGCTGGCCCTGCCTGAAGTGGCAGCCAGGAGTCCTAAGTTCTCATTCCAGCTGCATCTGCAGCTGGTTAAGTAGCCCTTGGCACAGACCTTCTGTGGGCCTCAGTTTCTACACCTGCAGAATGGGTGGGAGGATTGAGTGTGGTGCTCTCTAGGCTCCCCCGCGCTTCCCTCTGTGATCCCAGGAAAGGAGCTGGGGTGATGGTCTCTCGACATGGGGTCAGTCTGTGAGGGCAGGGCTGGAAGACCCCTTTCCAGGTGCCTCCAGCGCCAGATGAGGTGGAGCACGCCCGTGCAGTCAGTCACAAGTGGGTACCCAGAGCTGCACCTCATCATTAAGCACTAATTAATCCATTTACTGATGAGTTGCTGCCAGGACTTCTAGGCCTTCTCCCTAATGCCCTCCCTCCTGCTGCATCTGATCTTCAAAGGGATGGGAAGCATTTCCAAAAATATCCATTTTCCCGTGATTCTTCGGGAGGACTGCTCAGCTCAGCAATTAAAGACAAGGAGGTCGCATCCTCCCTGGCAACGGCTCCCTGCTTGTTGGGCCTGCTTTCTTTCGGATCACCTCCTTTCTCCCCATCAAAGCCTGCTCCCTCTGGGTGACCCAGCCTCTGATGGGACTCCTGACTCTCCCCCACATGTCAAGGGGGGCAAGGGTGTTGAGCAAAGGGGCTCCTCCCACAATATCCACCAGTACCCTTTGATGGGGACAAGGGACACGCTCTGAGTCTCACGTAAGGTTATATAAATACAGCTCCAAGACAATAATAATAAAAATAACAGCCAACATCACATGCCAGGTACAGTTCCAAGCACCTTGTGCATGTTAACTAAAAATACTCAACTCTTGATGTAGGAGCCGCTATTCAGATGCTCTCACTTACAGAGGAGGAAGCTGACAGGTTTCGGGATTTGCCCAAGGTCACACAGCTAGTGGAAGGTAGTGCCAGGATTTGACGCTAGGCTGTCTGGGTCCAGGGGCCACGCTCTTAGCACTACTCCATGCTGCCTCTTAACTCAAGAACCACCCCACCCCATCCCACCACCCCCGGGCCCCTTCCAGCCGGATCTCTGTCCCAAAGCCCCTATCCCTGGAGGTATTTCAGAGCAGCCTCTGGTCCCGGGACTTCCCAGCCATGGCAGAGACACTGGGTTCTCCTGGTTCCTCGTCTCACCCTCCCCTCAGACCTCCATGAAAACCCACTGGGTGAGCCTCAGCCCTCCGGTAACTCATCCCTCATTTGGCAATTGGAGAGAATCAGCAGCCTCTTCACCAACTCTGCCCAAGGGCCTGAGGCTCCCTGAGACTGCGGTCCACTGACATGGAAGAGCTTTAAAAATCCATTTAGCCGGATCTCCCACTGGCCAGCTGTAGCTGAGCAGCTCCTCAGCAGGGGGACCAGGGAGGGGAATGGAGGGGAGTAGAGCGAGAGAGGAGAGGCCACATCTACTTTTCAGCCCTGGAGGCCGGGACGGGCTCCCTATCATCACCTTCTTGTCCTGATGCTGCCAGCAGAGGCAGCTCCCAGGCTGGATGGTCCCTTGGGGATCAGCCAGTCCAGCCGCTCCTTTTATAAATGAGAAGGGGTCCCCAGAGGTCAGTCATGCAGCACGGCAGCAGCTCAGCTGGTCCCAGGGCCCCAGCCTCTAGATCCTCACAGGGTTCTGCCCCATGGGGCTCCAGACTCGAGGACTGGGACTCCGGCAGCTTTCCCAGCCCTCTTCCAGCCCCAAGGGCCACTGGGAGCCACAGGAAGGCCTACAGTGAGGGAGGCTCCAGGGGAGATACTCAGGGCTTCATTTCTCTGCCAGGCAGTTCTGCCTGAAGTCAGAGCCAGAATTAACTCAAGGAAGCATGTTTAGAGCTACTGATGCCAGAGCCGGGTACAGGGTGGGGTGGGGCGACCTCTGCCAGCAGAGAAGATGAGATGGAATTTAGAACTCACGCTGTCCCTTCCCAGCTAGGTTTTAGGACCCTGGAGCTCAAGCCTGGTAGGCACGAAGGAGGGTAAGGGGAACACGTTGGGCACCTCTGCCCATCCCAGGGCCCTAAAGCCAGGCATCAGTTCAGCTCCCAGGGCCCCTCCCCATCTCCTTAGAAGGTGACAGGTTCTGGGCCACAGTCCAGGCCGGTGGCTGCACAAACCTCCATATGTCCCTGGGCCACTCTCCGCCTTCTTCCTTGAGTGACATGGGCCAGGCTAGGAGCAGCTGTGACAGACCTGAGTGATGACATCTCCCCACACACGCCTGTCACCTGTCATTTTCTGTCCAAGAGACCTCCATCATGGATGTTCCCCCCACCCACAGACCACGACCTTCCAACACAGGCCCGCTATGGGGAAGTGCCACCATGGGACCTTCCCCAAGATCTGCCCCATGAACTCTGAGCCCCCATGTGCAGCACAGCCAGTGAGGACCTCCCACGGCAGCCTCTGTGAGATGGCTCTACCACAAGAAGCCCTGTCGTGCCACCTGCCACGCAAGCTGTCACCACATACCCTTCCACCGTGTCATGCCCAGCCTCGTGAAAATTGACTCATGAGGTCTCACCATTTTTTTGCTGTCTTGCAAGACCCCTGAAAAGGAGGTTTCTCAGAAGAGCACCTACCTGTCATCTGCCACCACATAATGACTTGCAAAGGAACAGCCCAGGGAGCTGGTCAAGCCTGTCCACGGGCCAGTCCTGTGGGCATGATCATGCCAGCTTGAGTGGGCAGAGCCGGGGGAGCCACCAACCCCTGCTGGAGGCCAATGGGCAGAAAGAGGCAGGAAGATGGGGGTGGTAAGGAAGCCCCTTTCCCCAGCTTCACTACACAACCCCCAGCCAGCAGGTGCCTGTACTGGCCATCTACAGATCCATCTACGCATCCATCTGGGCCAGGATGGTCAGGCAGGGGCCGGGGCTGCCCCGCCATCACTGCCTCTCTCTTCCTTTTCCAGACAATGGCTACCGGGAGTGCCTGGCCAATGGCAGCTGGGCCGCCCGCGTGAATTACTCCGAGTGCCAGGAGATCCTCAATGAGGAGGTGAGGCTGAGCCGAACAAGGCTGCCCATATGGAGGGGGGTCCAGGGTCCCCAGCAGAGTTTTGTGCCTGCTACTTGGAGTCAGGGAGCCAGAGGCTGATGTCAAGGCCCTGCTCTAGTGAAGCTGACTGGGGAGCTGGAGCTGTCAACTTGGAAATGGCCCATGAGCAGGCGCCCTCGAGGGCAGGCTGGACCAATGGGGCACTGGGCAGGCTCTGATGGTGATGAGATGGGTCCTTGTTCCTTCCTTCCTTCTCCCTGTGCTCATCGGGCAGCCGCTTGCACTGGGCATGGGACTGTCCTGGGGGTGCAAAGGGAGACCAGACTCAGTCACAGGAGTCCCACCCTTTTCCACCACACATGCCTGAGAGATACATCCAGTTCCAGCCACAGGGCTGTATGGGAACCAGGGACGGGATGGAGGTAGCAATGCAGTTTGAAAAAGCCCTTGGAAAGCCTTTTAAAATGTTAAATGTTTTTGAGCAGATATTGCTTACACAGAACTCAGAAGGTACAAATGGGAATACAATGTCCCCTCCCACCCCGTCCCCAGCCACTGGATTCCCTCCCAGAGGCAACCATTTTGCCAATTTCATAAGTGTCCTTCCAGAGACATTCTCCGTATACACGAGTAATTTTGTATACGTATTCTTTTTTGTTTTTACCTGAATGTTGCATGTTATACACACTGTCTACACCTTGCTTTTTTCATATAATCATCTATCTTAGAGATGGTTCCATATCAGTACATAAAGAGCATCTTCATTCTTTTTGCATTTGCATAATATCACAAAATGTACCATAATTTATTTAAACCAGTCTTTATTCTCAGTCTTTAGTTATTACAAACGGTGCTGCAATGAATAATCTTTGAAGGGTGATATTTGGCAGAGGCACAAATATATCTATCCTGGAGCTGCTGCTGCCCTTGGTCTCTCCCACCCTGTCTCCTTTTCCACCCGATGCTTTCTCCCTTGGTGCTGAGGAAGACGGGGGTCAAAGGGCAGAAGGGGGGACACCCCAGGCTGTCTGAGGGCCAGGGATTCTGATTGTGGAAGAGAGAGACTGACCTAAGCAGTCCCAAGAATCCCGTCGCCTAAAGATCAGAGCTGGAAGGGACTGTGGAGACTCTCCTTCCCATCTTGAGGTTCCCAGACTTGCCTGGTTATAAGAATCGTCCAGAGGCAGATCTCCTGAGGTCAGGAGTTCAAGACCAGCCTGTCCAACATGGTGAAACCCCATCTCTACTAAAAATACAAAATTAGCCGGATGTGGTGGGATTACACCTGTAATCCCAGCTACACGGGAGGCTGAGGCAGGAGAATCGCTTGAAACCAGGAGGTGGAGGTTGCAGTGAGCCGAGATTGTGCCATTGCACTCCAGCCTGGGCAAAAAGAGCGAAATTCCATTAAAAAAAAAAAGTGGGGCCAAGTGCGGTGGCTCACGCCTGTAATCCCAGCACTTTGGGAGGACGAGGCGGGCAGATCACGAGGTCAGGAGATCGAGACCATCCTGGCCAACATGGTGAAACCTCATCTCTGCTAAAAATACAAAAATTAGCTGAGCATGGTGGCGCATCCCTGTAATCGCAGCTACTCAGGAGGCTGAGGCAGGAGAATCACTTGAACCAGGGAGGCGGAGGTTGCAGTGAGCCCAGATCGCGCCACAGCACTCCAGCCTGGCGACAGAGCAAGACTCTGTCTCAAAAAAAAAAAAAAAAAATGGAATCTCCCAGAGCACTTGTCCAAATACAGGTCCCAGGGCCACACCCAACACCTAAGAAATCACACTGTCCAAGGAGGACCTGGGAATCTGTGTCTTTCATGAGTGCCCCAGGGGAGCCTTCTGATGGGGCAAAAGTGAGAAACTCTAATCTAGTGCAACCCGTTCACATTACAGATGGGGAGACTGGGGCCCAGAAAAGGGGAATGATTCACACAAGGTCACGTGGCTCTGGGACATTCCTTTTTTTTTTTTTTTTTTTGAGACAGAGTCTTCCTCTGTCGCCAGGCTGGAGTGCTGTGGCGCGATGTCGGCTCATTGCAACCTCCACCTCCCTGGTTCAAGTGATTCTCCTGCCTCAGCCTCCTGAGTAGCTGCGATTACAGGAATGCACCACCATGCTGGGCTAATTTTTGTATTTTTGGCAGTTAAGTCAGAGCCCGGAACCCAGGGCTTTGGAGCCCAGGCTCTGGAGCACAGGCTCTGCAGCCCAGGCTCTGCTTTGCCCACTGCCAGGTATCTGGCGTGAAACAAAGTTAACGGAGAAAGAATCATTTTCCTTCACCTGTAGCTCCCACCCCGGCCTGGCAAGCTTTGGTTAGCCCCACCCCTGGCTTCCTGGCCTCAAGTCACTGAGCTAAGGCGGGGCTCTGCTGTCTCCTTCCGGAAGCTGCAGCTAGGTCAATGCCTAGCTTAAAAGACTCATGAGTTCTTCCACGGTGCTGCTCTGGCAGGGCGAGGGGCTGCCTGGCATCTCAGATCCCACAGGCCAGACCTTTGGGTGGCACTCAAGGCTGGGGTGGGTTGGTCAGGCTCCCTGATGATCTGATCTGAGCAGGGAAAGCCCTCAGCTTGCTAAGCCCCCACACAGAGAGCCCACCTGGGAAGTCCTGGGATTGGGAGGAGGGCTCCTCCTGGACTGGGGGAAGGAGGTGGGGTTCCAGGTTAGGAGACTTAGTTGGGCCAGAGGAGATGGCCTTGGCCTTGGCTGGTGGGGTGGGAGTGGGCAAGACCGTTCAGGGATGTGGGGAGCCCGTAGCCTGGCACACAGTAGAGGAGGTGGGAGGAAAGGAAACAGGGCTGGTGCTCAGAAGAGCGGGTCAGTGCTGTCAGTGACTCAGGACCACACGCCATTGCAGAGAGGGATGGTGTCCAGGAGGCACAGCTAAGCCACGAGGTCAGGCTGCAGGCCGCACTGTCTGTCCCAGCTTCACGCCCTGCACTCAACCCTCCTGAGGGTCAGCGCGGGGTCTTCATGGTTCACCTGTCTCTCCTGCTCTAATGTAAGCCCCTTCTTTTCAGTTGGCTGATGGGGACACTCGGCAGCCCCCATTTTCCCCAGCACCCTTCAAAGGCCTAAGGGCAGTAGGTTAGCCACCCTCAGCCTGCCCTGCAACACCCACCCCTGCCAGGACAGGGGTCTCTCCCTCTGTCCACCAGCAGCGTTAGGACAAGGAAGAGGATCGGGAGCCTGGTTTCATCAGCCCCCTCTTTGCATTGCAGTGGGAATAGCACGGACCTTAGGGTTTGGGTTTCAACGGGAACCTGCTGCATGACCTTGAGGAGGCAACTTAACCTCACCAAGTTCCCAAAAATGGTGGCCAGGAATTCAGATCTCTGCCTTCTGGGGATGGAAGGGTGGTGTTGGCCTGTCTTGGCCTATGGGAGACGTTCCATTCACCTGCCGCCCCCTGTCTCTCATCTCCCCTGTGAGGTCAGGGGAGGTTGTAGTGTACACCTGGGGGAGTGACCGGCCCCACCCCCCAGCCCATCCGTGCCTGGCTCTGCCATCTCTTTCCTCTGCAGCCCCTGCTGGCCTGGTGCCTAGCACTCTGGGTAATCGATTAGTTTAATTAGTGAAAATGCCATTCCCTTCTGCCAGCCCCCAGCCTCGCCAGACCCCTCCCAGAACTGCAGAGGAAAGTATCCAATTAATTGAGTGGTAGGTTTCTCAGCTCTGGGCCTGGGCTAAGCCCTAATTAAGCTCCAGCGCCCTGGGGTATCGCAGATAATGGATTCGCAGAAGTCTGCCTGTGAAATGGGACTTGCGAGGGCACCTCGAGGCCAGGCACCCCAGGAGATCTGCCCGCAGCCAGCACCACCAGGGGACAGGCCCCCAACTGTTGCATGCATGGCTGGCCGGGGGATGGCACTGAGCCCCCAGCACCACCCCTACACCTGCTGCCTGTATCAGCACCCTCTCCTCCCCCCACCACCTCCCGCTACTACTGTTCACTCCCTTCCCCACTGTCCAACCTTCCCCCACCCGCCCCACACTTGCACACACTCTATCCCCTTTCCCCACGTTCTGCTGCGCACAGGAGCCTGGGCCTCAGGCACAGCCTGGGAGAGCACACCGTGGTGGGACATGAAACGGATTCTGGGGGTCTGGGTTTGTGGACCAAGGTTCACTGCTCACCGTGTGGGGAGAGGTGAGTGGTGGTTGGACCAGGGCTTCTGAACTGCAAAGGTGCTTTTTCCTAAAACCAAGCTCCGATTCCATGGGCCTGGCGTAGGACATACATTCCACTTTCCTCAAGATCTCTGCGTGCTCCTCTGTGTGCTGTTGCTGGGCCAGGGGCCACCCTTTGAGGATCGAGGGGCTGGAGTGAGTGCCCACTGCAGGGTAAGAGGAGTAGCTCTGGAAGCCTCGGTGGAGAGGACGTGCCAGAATGGAGTGGGCACCAGTGGGGAGCTTGGAAGGGAGGTCTCATTGCCACCAACCCAGAGAGGCATCAGGACGGATCTGGCACTGCAGCGCCTGGGACGAGGTGGTGTCCTGCAGAGAGTCCAGTCGGAGTCAGCCGGGCACAAATTGCTTATTCAATTCAGATCACTGAGGGTACAGCGGAGTGGCCTCTGCCAAGTACCACGCTGTGCCACCCTCCTTAGGGTGGGGTGCCTGCTGGTCTTAGGTCTCCAGACTGGATGGAGATGGAGTGCTGGTCAGGGCCCCAGGGGTAGCTCTGCCCATTTGTCCTTCGGACATCCCAGCTGCTTTGCTGTTATCGTGGCCGTCGGTCGGGGTGTCACTGGCTGTCCCTGGGGGTGCTGCTGACTCTCCTCTCCAGGTATCACTGGCCACCTCTCAGGGTGTTCCTGGGTGCCTCTTAAGGCCTTGCTGTCTCTCTAAATAATGCTGGCCAGAACTCTGGTTGTTATTGGAAATGTCACAGTGTCACTGGCTTCTGTCTGGGTGTCGCAGGATGTATTTGTCTCAGGGTATCAGCAGCCATCCCTCAGGCTGTCTCTCCAGCTGTCTTCTCAGGTTGCATGATGCTGATGTGGCCGATGAGAGACAGGGCTTGAACCCGGCCCAGGCCCGACTGCTCAGGGAGGCACACTGAGACTTTGTCCCCCGGGAATGGTTTGGCCTGATTCTCCCTCAGGCTCTTGGAGGAAAGCCCTCTTGGGCGCTATTGTCCCAGCAGGAGGTCCCCCTAGGCTCCTGGGCCCAAAGTGGCATGAGACCACCCCAGAGAGTGCCTCTGCTTTCAATTCCTGCTTGTCCCCCAAGAAATGTCGCAGGGGGCCGGACACGGTGGCTCACGCCTGTAATCCCAGCACTTTGGGAGGCTGAGACAGGTGGATTGCCTGAGCTCAGGAGTTCGAGACCAGCCTGGGCAACATGGCAAAACCCCATCTCTACCAAAAAATACAAAATATTAGCTGGGCATGGTGGTGCATGCCTGTGATCCCAGCTACTCAGGAGGCTGAGGCAGGAGAATCACTTGAACCCAGGAAGCAGAGGCTGCAGTGAGCTGAGATCCTGCCACTGCACCACTCCAGACTGGGCGACAGAGTGAGACTCCATCCCTCCCCCACCCAAAAAAAGAAATGTCCCTGGGAAACAGGGAAAAGAGGGATTTTAAAGCCAGGCAGACCCAGGTTCCAGATACCGGCTGTGTGGCGTGGCCAATTATTCAGTCTCTTCTACGGAAAGAACTGGGATGAGAGGAGCAGTCTCCAAGGGCAGCTGTGGGAAAGAAAAGCAGTAGCGTCTGCAGAGCTCCTGGCACAGTGCTCAGCATACAGCAGGTGCTTAACAGATAACTCCTCCCCACTCCAACCCCAAGGACCCGGTACGGCCTGACTCGGGAGTGAGGCAGGGGCCCTGGAAGGCAGCACTGAAGGGTCTCCCTGCACACTGCGCTCCTCCCGCCCAGCCTGGGCCTGTGAACAAGGCCGGGGTGTTGTGTCATGCTCGGCTCCACACATGTTGTCATTACCCAGGGGCTTCTCAGCATGGATTTGTGGAAAATTTAATAAAAGGATGTTAAATACCAGCTCCAGACAGCCTGTGATGTGTGCATATCTTCCAGAGCCTCTGGATTGGGGCATCTGCCGCCAGGCGCTCAGAGACCCTCCCCACTTGCACGGGTGATAGGTACCCTCTCCTCACTCCCCTCTCTGTCTCTCTCTCTCCTGCCTTCATTTACACCTCCCTGGATCCCAGTCCTTTGGAGGCTGGAGTTGCTAATGTAATTACCTGCCATGTTCCAGAAAGCCTCTGCCTGGAAACCAGCTCCAAGAACAGAGCTTCTGTAGCAGCCTCTGGAGAGGTTCCCCAATGAGGGTGCTCCTTCAGAAGGGCCTTGGTGGCCGGGCGGAACTGGGCATAGGGTCTTGGCTTCTCCTGGGATGCCTGGTGGATAGGGCTGGACTTGATCTCTGGTTTCAAGTGGGTTCTGTAATTCCAACAGGAAGGCCTATGGAGTAGCTCCTTGGTGGCCAGTAGCTCCTTGGTGGCTCTGAGAAGATGATGAGGGCCGTTGTGAGCTCACTGCTTCTCACCACTTGCATGTCACCCACCTTTGTGCCTCATGATCATTCAGCCCCACCCTAGAGCCTAGAAACGGGGAGGAAGGGAGGTGCTGCCAGGGACCCCTCCCTTCTCAAAGTCACCTGCTTTTCAACACCCGTCTTTCCTTCCTTCATTCACACACTGCTTTGGAGTTTGACTGCGTGTCAAGCTCTTGGTTTCTAGGCCCTGCTTCTCGGGACCTATAAAAGTGTGGATGGGGGCTGTGCTCTTGGGCAGGAGTCTGCAGAGAGCTGGGCATGGGGACTGACCAGTCCCCTATTATGGGCTGGGGACCTGTTTGCAGCCTTCGTATCTTGCCAATCTACATGTGCAGGCAAGAGGTGGTTTTGGAGTTGCGCGACCTCCAGCGCGTCAGCATAACCTCTGTGCTGTTTTCCTACAAAATAAAGCCCAGATGCCCTTCCGGCTCCCCCCACGGGGTTGCCCTGATGGTTTAAGACGATAACAGATATGAAAATCCTCTGTAAACAGGAAGGCTTCACCACTCTTGGAACTCAAGATTGCTGTAAAGAGGAGGGCAGTGACCTCCATCAGTATATTAAATTCATTAAGAAATAAACCCGGGGAATGTGTTACAGTCCTGGGAGAGGATCCTGCTCACTCTGCACAGATCCCCTTGGGCCAGGGATGGGGAAGGCCCCGGAAAGTGAGTTATGGAGCCTAAGGAGACTTTTCTGTGGTTTCTGCTGATTCTGTGGATGCCAGAGCCCAGCAGCTGCCCGGCCCCTCCTTGCTCACAGGAGCAGGCGGCATTGCAGCAGGAGGGATTTAGGGGTGGCTGAGAAGGTGGTGACTCAGTTCAGAAATGGGTGGAGAAGAGAAATCCCAGGAGTTTGGTGTCTCTGCAGCTGAGAGGTCCACCTGGTGTTCTGACTGGGTGGCAGCATGGGTAGATGCGAGTGTGAGGGTGCACCTGTGAGCCGGCCACATGTGCTTGTGCATGCAGGGGCGGGGGGTCCATGTGGAGCGGGGAATCCCACGTGATGTGGAGATTCAGTTCGACACAACACGGATCAGTGAACACAGCATGGGATTCAGGGACAAGCAGAGCCTCAAACTGGACGGTGTTGCTCTGCAGCGAGGCCTGACCCTCAGCAGATGCTCAGGAAGGGGGAGTGGCCCTTGAGATCATGACCCGCTCCATCCCAGCCACCCCTAGGCGATGTCCTCACAGAGCAGCTCCCATCCAGCAGAAGGCTCACCTCTGCCCCTCTCTCCTGCTCCAGAAAAAAAGCAAGGTGCACTACCATGTCGCAGTCATCATCAACTACCTGGGCCACTGTATCTCCCTGGTGGCCCTCCTGGTGGCCTTTGTCCTCTTTCTGCGGCTCAGGTGAGAAGACCCCAGCACTGCCTCCTCCTGTCCCCAGGCCCTAGAGCAGAAGCAGGGTGGAGAAGTGAGAGGAGCATCTCTAGGTTGGGGTGGGGGTTGCTGGGAGAGGGTGGCAGGGGCTGGCTTATCTGAGAGTCTCAGGTCTCTGGGAACCTCTGGCAGAGCCGCTCTGCCCTCTCCCCAGTAGCTGTTGGAATGGTGGGGAGGGACAATACTTGTCTTATGTCACCCATACCCAGGCCAGGCTGCACCCAATGGGGTGACCAGGCAGATGGAGCCCTGGAGGTGGGGGCTCCATGGAGTGGTGCCCCATTTCAGGTTCGAAGGTACCTGGGCCCCAGCACTACCGCCAAGGATGCAGGTGGCAGAGCCGGGGATGGGGATGGTTGGGATCAGGAGCCGAGCATCAGGGCTGGAGGCTGGCAGCAGGGCTGACCCCTGTGACTGTCCATCCTGGAATGGCAGGGAATAGAAGGCACCCCCAGGGGAAGCGGGCATCGCCAGGAATCCAGCTGCCCTGGTCCATGGAGCACAGGCTCCATGGAGTGCCAGGCTCTGCCTAGGGCTTATGTCTGGGTGGGCTGCAGGCAGGAAGGGCTCCATGGGGCATTAGGAGAGCCTGGCTGTCACCTCCCTGTGTGACTTGGCCAGTCAGCCCCACCCTGTGCCTCAGTTTCCTCATCTACACATCTGGGCTGGGGTGATGGAGGTGGCCTACCCCTCATCCTCTCTCTCCTATCGCTCCCATCATCCACCCGCCCTGCTGCACCAGGAGCATCCGGTGCCTGCGAAACATCATCCACTGGAACCTCATCTCCGCCTTCATCCTGCGCAACGCCACCTGGTTCGTGGTCCAGCTAACCATGAGCCCCGAGGTCCACCAGAGCAACGTGGTACGTCCTGGCAGGGGAGCGGGGAGCAGGTCAGGCCAAACCCAGGTCAGAGGAGGGGCCCAGGTGGGCCTGCCCTGCAGAGGAGGAGCCCACAGAACAGGAGTGGGATCCCAGGGTATGCCCTGTCCTGCCCTGGGGAGGCCCAGGCCCAGGGTTTGGTGCCTCCCCTCCCCCCCATCATCATCTCTGGTTGGGGGTGGGGTGGCAGGGCTGGTGCAGGTTGGTGACAGCCGCCTACAACTACTTCCATGTGACCAACTTCTTCTGGATGTTCGGCGAGGGCTGCTACCTGCACACAGCCATCGTGCTCACCTACTCCACCGACCGGCTGCGCAAATGGATGTTCATCTGCATTGGCTGGGGTGAGCTGGGCAGCCACCTCCGCAGCCTGGGCAGTGGCGGCCGCCGGGCTGCCCTCTCCTCCAGACTCAGGCCAGCAGGCTGGGGGGCCTGAGGGATGGAGGTCGGGTTGGGGCGGTAAGGTGTGCACGATAGCCCTCTGCTCCTCTTGGGGGTGGGCGGCAGTAGAAGCACCTTGAAGGAGGTGTGTGAGTTTGAGATCCACCCTGGGTAACCCCAGACCCCCTGGAGCCTGGGCTGCACTGGGGTTCTCCAGGCCCACATCCTCCAGCCCCCGCTGAGGGCTCTGTGACAGCCCATCTCTCCCCCAGGTGTGCCCTTCCCCATCATTGTGGCCTGGGCCATTGGGAAGCTGTACTACGACAATGAGAAGTAAGTCATCTCCTTTCCCTTCCTGACCCCAAGGTTTAGGCACCCAGCCCAGCTTGGTGACACTCCCCACGGGCATTGGCCATGCTGGCTTTTTCCCCTCAGGACCATGGTTTCTGCATCTATAAAGGGAGAGATCTGGGGGCTGGACTCATTCAGAGGGTCCCTGCCTGTGCTCTGCCTGGGTGGGGCTGGACAAGCAGGACCCAGCCTCCTTTATCTGTCTTGAGCTTACACAGGAAGCAGCCTGGAGCCAGACTGCCCAGGTTCAGAATTGTGGCTCCATCTTTAAATAGCTGTGTGACCTTGGACAGATTACTGCAGTGTGCCTCAGTTTCCTCATCTGTAAAATGGACATGCTACTGCCTCAAAGGGCTGTTGTGGGGTGATATGAGTCCATCTATATTAAGCATTTACAATAGTTCCTGGCACATAGAGTAAATGCTATATAAATGTGTTCTATTAATATTAAGACATCTTAATAAAAGAGTCCATGAATTTAATAGAAGTGGACCTAGATGATCTCAGAGGCTTCTTCCAGCTCTGAAGTTCTTTGGTTCCTTATGAAATGGACTCAGATGTTTCCAATCGTGCCTGGAAACTTGATTTCTGCTGCAGTGGAGCTCAACTTTGGCTCACATTAGAATCACCTGGAATGCTTGGAAAAGTACCAATGCCCAGGCTTCACCCTCAGAGAATCAGGTGTAATTGGTCTGGGGTGTGGCCTGGCACCCAGAATTCTTGAAAACTGCCCAGGTGATTCTAATGTGCAGCTCAGATTGAGAACCACTGAGAGAGAGCGGGGCAGAAAAGGTGGACATGGATGGCAGGGGAGCCCCAGGACCTTCTTTGCCAAACATGTGTTCCCGGGAACCTATCTGACTGACGGACCTGGCGTCCAAGTGGCCTCCACCACAGTGACAAGCCCTCTCCTCCCCCATGGAGGGGAGGGGGCCTGCACGGCTTCATTGGGCTGAAAGAGGAGCCTGGAAGATTATCTTGCGTGTTTATGAGGTTGACTCCCTCCTGACTCCCTCCTGACTCAGGCTGGCTGAGGCCTTGGGAAGCCGAGGCAGGCGGATCACTTGAGGTCAGGAGTTTGAGACCAGCCTGGCCAACATGGTGAAACCCCGTATCTACTAAAAAAAATATATATATATATACAAAAATTAGCTGGGTGTGGTGGTGCGCACCTGTAGTCCAGCTACTCGGGAAGGCTGAGGCAGGAGAATCTCTTGAACCCAGGAGGCAGAGGTTGCAGTGAGCCAAGATCGTGCCACTGCACTCCAGCCTGGGCAACAGAGTGAGACTCCATGAGTCTCAAAAAACAAAGCAAAACAAAAACTGTTTGGGCTAAAGGAGAAAGTGAGTCTGAGCGGCTCTGAAGCTCCACCTGGTGGTGAGAATTCAACACTGCAACAGAGAGGATCTGGGTGTGAGAAACCAGAAACGAACTTGCAGACCAGAGGCCTGAGGACTGGACCCGGCCCTCAGAAGCTGGGTGTGGCCAGCATGGTGTTTTCTGAAAACTCGATTTTGTAGCCAACCTTTAAAAAATCCAAAGGTTTCATTTACAAATCTCAATTTCTGGCTTATGAGATCTAGCCACTGGGGGTCTTCATACCCATGAGGACATAAGGGCTTCCAGTTTGTCTGGTCCCCACCCACTCCCCAGGCCTCCCTGGAGCTTGCTGGAGGGACACTCGGGAAAATGCAAAGCAATTACCTCCTGCAGCAGGTAGAACCTGTGCAAGTATTCCTCTCAAGGTTGTTCAGGCTGTGACTGGACAGATTCAGGCTGAGATTGCGAACTGCTGGGTGCCCACTGGGTGACAGGTGTGGTGCCACTCCCACCAGCAGCCCCCCAGAGGGCATGCTGGGCCTCAGCCACTGCCAGGGGACTGTGAGGAGGAGCCGAGGATGCAGCCTCGTGTTGGGCGCATGCCCGTTCCCAGCCACTCAGTCTTTCCCACTGTCTACCTCCTGCCCCGGTGCTTGCTTCCAACTTTGCATCTCATCACAGAGGATGCTGTCCGTTCTGCAGATGGGACAATTGAGGCATGGCAGTGGGATCAAGTGACTTGACCTTCTGCCAGGGTTGGAATTGGGACATCTACCTCTTGGCCTCCAGCCCCAGTCCTGTCCTGACCAAGCACTGTCCCTCCCCATGCCATCGAGGTGGACGCAGATGACCCTTCCTCCCCTTTCCTCTGTGGCCTTCTAGGTGCTGGTTTGGCAAAAGGCCTGGGGTGTACACCGACTACATCTACCAGGGCCCCATGATCCTGGTCCTGCTGGTAAGAACCTGGGTAGGGGCAGGAGACAGGGCCCAGTGGGGAGGGGCAATCAGTGCCAACCGTGGACAGAAAGGACCCCTCTACCTAGAGGTGGGGGCCACCCAAAGAGGGGGCATGGGTCAGAGATGTGCAGGTGCTCATGAGGAGGAGGGAGAACAGCAGGAGCACTGAGGCCAGAGCTGAGAAGCCTGGGTCCCCAGCCTCTTGCACACTCCGGCCCGCTGGTGTGCTCAAATTGCAGATCAATTTCATCTTCCTTTTCAACATCGTCCGCATCCTCATGACCAAGCTCCGGGCATCCACCACGTCTGAGACCATTCAGTACAGGTAACCGGGTACCACCTTCCTCAGGCCTCCCCCTGATGAAACCCCTGCTCCCCATGCCTCTCACGTGCCAGAGACCTGCCACTCCCTCCCCCGACCTGGCCCTCTTTGCCGAGCCAGCGGGCAGCCCGTCCTGGGGTGGGCTGTGACTCCGAGCCTCCCCACCCGCCCCACCCCAGGAAGGCTGTGAAAGCCACTCTGGTGCTGCTGCCCCTCCTGGGCATCACCTACATGCTGTTCTTCGTCAATCCCGGGGAGGATGAGGTCTCCCGGGTCGTCTTCATCTACTTCAACTCCTTCCTGGAATCCTTCCAGGTACAGCCCTGGAGGGACACATCAGCACCTCCTTGGGTGGGGATTCTGCCAAGCAGAGGCCTGGAGGGCAGGAGGCCAGGGAGAAGCAAGGGGCAGCCCAGAGGCTGGGTGGGCAACACCTGCAGCCGACCTTTGACGCCTCCTCTCTCCTCCCCAGGGCTTCTTTGTGTCTGTGTTCTACTGTTTCCTCAATAGTGAGGTGAGGACCCGGGGGCCCTGCAGCGGGGCTCAGGGCTGTGAGGCCTGTTGGGACTGGCGATTGTCTAGAGCCCTCTCCTCCCCTCCCAGGGCTGCCTCTCTCCCTCCCTGCTCCTAGGTCCCTAGGGGTATGCTGCTGGGAGCCCCAGGGTGGCCCCTCCCACCTGTCCACTCCCACAGTGACAGCCCCCTCCTTTGCTCTCAGAGGCCGCTGGCACCAGGCTGGAAGCCAGAGCTCCAGTATCTTTGATGAGCCTGTGAAAACCAGGAAGGGCTGAGCCCTGGGCAGGGGATACATGTGGGTTGAGGGCAGGGAGCCTTCATGGCAAAGGGCATATGGTGCCTTCGTGTGGGTTAGAAAAGGGTGCCCCTTCCCCAGGACATTTGAGAAACCTGTTCCGACAAATATGCAAAGCAGCCGTGTTAAGGCTGTGAGTGTCATCCCCTACTGAGGACTTCCATGTACTCAGCTGACCTGCACAGCCGCTTACCTGCACAGCTGCTCGTGGCGGCCCAGGGGAGGGAGGTGGTCCTGAGCCACAGGCTCAGATGTCGTGCTCCTCCCTGTGCCCACAGGTCCGTTCTGCCATCCGGAAGAGGTGGCACCGGTGGCAGGACAAGCACTCGATCCGTGCCCGAGTGGCCCGCGCCATGTCCATCCCCACCTCCCCAACCCGTGTCAGCTTTCACAGCATCAAGCAGTCCACAGCAGTCTGAGCTGGCAGGTCATGGAGCAGCCCCCAAAGAGCTGTGGCTGGGGGGATGACGGCCAGGCTCCCTGACCACCCTGCCTGTGGAGGCGACCTGTTAGGTCTCATGCCCACTCCCCCAGGAGCAGCTGGCACTGACAGCCTGGGGGGCGCCGCTCTCCCCCTGCAGCCGTGCAGGACTCTAGCTCACGAGTGGAAAGTCACCTACAGGACTGGGCCGGGCCCAGGGCCTCTGGCTTCCCTGCCCAATCCTCCCTGGAGAAGGGACATGGGAATGAATGGAAATGGGGTGCTGGACACCTACAGCAGCACGCATGTCCCTCCAAGGCTGTCTTCTCCCAGAGCACAAGAAGGCCAGCCCACTGGGGCCTGGGGCTGCCCTCGGCAACCGTGGGGAGGCCATTTGCTGCCCCGGGGCATCATGGGCAACTCGTGACAGCCTCTGACTCACCACGATGACGCCTCTGGACCTCGGTGATGCCTTCCGACACCACTGGGAACCAAGGGCCCTCGCTCAGGAACCCTGGAGACAGAAGTCAGGTGTCAACATCAGACGTGCGGCCACAGCACTAGAGTCACCCCCCCCAGGCCTCCAGAACCTCACTGGCACTGTGGCACTGCCACCAGCAATGCCCTGCCTTGCTGCCTTCACCCTGAACATTTACTACCCTGCAGGCCAGGCCAGCTTCCCCTCACTTAACCACCCCACACCAGTCACCTCCTGCTCCTTTTCCTCTTTTGTGAGAAGATGGGGGCTGGAGGGGTCAGAGTGGCCTGTGAGCAAGAGCCAGGGGTGTCCCCGTCCCAGCCTCTGGGGCAGAGCTTGTAGCCCTGGATAGCCTCTGGGGCAGGACCACTAGCTAAGCAAGCCAGGAGAAGACCCCTGCCCAAGTGGCTCTTGGGACAACGTGCTGCTTACACTCCAGGTGTGGACCGGCCGCAGCCCCCACTGACCTGCCCATGTCCAGAGGGACTGGACAGCCAGGGCAGGGCTTTGAGGGGCACTAGAAGATGAGGGTGTCGGCTGTGAGGCGGGTGGCTGGTATAAATAATATCTTTTCAACCAGCATTTGTGAAGGCCTAGACTCCACAGGGGGCTGGATGGAGAGGGTGTCTCACAGAGGTGGGGGCTGATTCCCAGCTTTCAGGGGCTGCTGTGTTGCTGAGAAATCTGACCCCACTCTCACCCCGGCAAGGATGGTGCCAGGAGAGCCCCTGAGGGCCGGGAGAGGGGTGAGGGCGGAGGGAGGGCTTCGAGGAACAGGTGGGTCCGGCCAGGGCCCCCTTAGTTAGGGACAGCTTGTTGTGAGGAGGTGAATTAGAGGGAGAGGAGGACCACGGTTAGGGATGCAGAGGAGGGACACCATGGGTCAGGGGAAGGAACAAGGAGACGGGAGTGTGTCCCAGCCCCAGGCAGGAGCTGAGCTGAGGGGTGGGAAGCAGAATTAGGATGCTGGGCCACTGGACAGGCTGTGAATGCAGCTGTCTCCACTAGGGCCGCCACAAGAAGCCATCCCTGAGACCCTGAGGCTTCTTGTGCAAACTCGAGGGAAGGGGAGTACAGAGAGGGCAACAGGGAGTGAAGCCAGGCAAGGAAGGCAGGGGAAAGGTGGGGGCTAGAGGGGGACACGGTAGCCTGTGAGCAAGAGACAGGTATGCCCCAGCCCTGGCCAGTGCCGCTCTGAGGTGGGTGGCACACTCAGGCTCCCCTGGCTTGCTGGCTTCAGTGCCCCCAACTCTGGGCCAGAGCTTGTATAGCCCTGGGTGGCCTCTGGGGCAGGACTGACACTCCAACACTGTTGTGGGCGCCTGGAGCTCCCTTCCGCTGGGGAAGCCCTCCCTCATCCCACCCAACAGGTGAGGGAGCTGGGGTATTTATCCACCATCTCCCATCAGCTGCGGGTTGAGGGCTGCTCCCAGGGGGACATGAACTCTTCTGCATTCCCACATCAGGCTACAGAGGGCCAGAGAGAGTTCTCCGGCACAGTGATGTGCAGGTGGGTGGAAGCCAGTGTGTGCTGCATTGGAGGGGCAGGGGGTGTGGGTGGAACACCAGAACTGGACACAGGGCCCCACTGCAGCCCGGGCCTTGTCTCTGGGTCTCTCTAACCAGGGAGGAGAGCCCCGTGGGTGGGACGTGTGTATACACATGTGCACTTGTGCCCCCAGGCGCACACAAGAGCTTGCAGTGTCAGGACACCAGGAACAGACAAAGGTGACACAGTGCCGAAAGGCCCGCAGCTCCTGCTGAGGGAGGGCACGTTTCGTTGGGGAGGGCCTGGGCCCGGGTGTAGCTAAGGATATCCTTGAAGGCCCTATGGGGTACTCTGCTCTGCCAATTCTCCAAGCTCTGTGCCCTGAAGT
Organism: Pan troglodytes; assembly: GCF_028858775.2. Lineage (NCBI taxonomy): Eukaryota > Metazoa > Chordata > Mammalia > Primates > Hominidae > Pan > Pan troglodytes. Next base: position 21,825,879 of record NC_072417.2, read on the forward strand.
AGAGAGATGGGGTGGGGGACCCAGGGAGCACCGTGACAGAGGTAGGCTGGAGGCTTCCAGAGCAACGTGGGGGATATTGTGGGGAGTGGGAAGAAGCCCAGTAAAGGGTCCTGGCTGCCTGGAGAGACTAGAAGTGACCTGAGTCTCTAATGGCCACAACGGAGACAGCTTTCCCAACTCTGCCTCTCACCCAGTGAAGGTGGAGAAGTGAGAAGGCGAGGCTTTCCCGAGACAATGCCAGTGGGGATGGGATGAGGGTCGCACCGCAGGGGTGGAGGAGCCGAGAGGGTGGGGGTGAGGGGAAGACAGGGAAGGGACGGTACAGACCAGGAAGTGTGGATAAGCCCAGCCAGGCCGCACCCCGCTTTCCTGAGTGGGCTTCCTGGCTGCTCTCACTGCCAGGCACCTTCTGGGCACCTACTGTGTGCTCAGCACTGTGCTAGGTCTTGGGTGAGAGATGAGCAGCCACCCAGGGGGGACCCCAGGGACCCCAAAAAAAACACAAAGCTCAGAGCCTCTGGCTCTGGAAGGCCACCAAGAGGACAGCTCCAAGACAAGTCTGGGGGTCATCGGAGAAGCTGGAGGCGGAATCCCTGGGCAGGCAGATGGAGCCTGGGGCTCCCCTCCCATTGAGAGAATCTGAGGGCGGAGGGGCTGCTTCAGGGAACAGCCAGGAACATCTGAGCCTCAGAACCTGCAGCCCAGAGGCCCAGAGTTCTATCATCTCCCATGGCAGACATGCGCTCTGGGCTTCGTCGCAGAGAAGGCAGCCCTGAGACCAGGCATCTGGGCCATTCTGCTCAGGAATCAGCTTGGGGTGGCGAGGCCCTTGTGGGAGTGAGTGGGGTGTGATGAGCCGAAAAACACACATGCGACTACACAAAGTTGGGGGAGCCACTGGGGACCCTCCAAGCTGCAGTGGTGGGGGAAGGTCGCTGGAGGCCCTCCCAGACCCGGAAGACCTCATGCCTGGAAGAATTTCTCTCCACACCATGCCTAAAGGCTGCGGTCCCCTAATGCTACCCCCACCTGAGCCCATTTCTCCTTGACGTCCTCCTTCATGGGCACAGAACAGTAGTGGAGGAAAAGCCCCACTGTTTTTCCAGTTCAGGCCACCCCCTCCCCGTCCCTTAGTGTGACAGCACAGCCCCTGCCCAGAGGTCCTCAGCCTCCCCTCCAGGCCTCCTTCTCTAGCCCCCTGCTACTGACGGCTCAGCTCTCCCGGGACCAGGACTGGGTGGAGAGTCAGATGGGGAAAACCATGTGTTAGCAGATGAGGTGGGTTTGGAATCCATAGAATAATACCTTCATTGTGGGTATTGTAGATTACTTTGCCATCCACAAACATCCTTATAACATTTGTCTTTTTTTTTTTTTTTTTAATACGTGGGTAAATCTCTGTTCGGGGCTCTCAGCTCTGAAGGCTGTGAGACCCCTGATTTCCCACTTCACATCTCTATATTTCTGTGTGTGTGTCTTTATTTATTTATTTTTATTATACTTTAAGTTCTAGGGTAATCCTCAACTAGCCCACAGAGGTAGTAACCCACCTGTTTTGCAGCCAGGGAAACTGAGGCCTGGCAGCTCCCCTGAGATTGAAGGTCTGGTTCCAAGTCTAAGGCTTTTTTCACCCCTCAGTGAACTGAAGGGGCTTGGGTTCTGGGAGGCCAGAACCAATGAAGAGCTCTGTGGCAAGAGGGCAGCAAGGAGGCCTCAGGGTCTCCGTGATCTGGGACGTGCCCCACGTGAAGATGGGACTTCCCCAAAGATGGCCCCACCAGTGTCCAGCCGCCGAGCAATGAGAGTTCTGTGGATCCAGCATCTCCTTCCCCAGCTTCCTGACATCCTCCACCCCCCAACTCCTTAAAATGATGCTTAATTTCAAACAATGCAGCCGGGGCCACCATCAGCCACAGTGGGCCCCCCTACACCCCAGCCAAGGAGTGTGCTGCTGGCCTCCAGCCCAGGGGTACCTCAGAGCCAGCTCATCCAAACTGCCAACTGACTTCAAACTCAGCTGCCCACACTTGCTTCAAACCGAGGAGAATGCTTTCTACAATTTGCTAACAGCAACACTGATCATTATTGATTGTTTACCGGGCATCAGGTGCTGCTTAGCCCCTCACATGTTTATCTCATTGACTCTTTATACTGCCCTATGAGGCGGGGCTGTTATCCCCATTTAACAGATAAGGCAAATAAAACCCAGAGAGGTTAAGATACCTGCCTGATGGCACCCACGGATGGATGAAAAGCCAGGGAGGCCACACTAGGCCTCCGTGAAGCTTAACCCCTATGCAGTGGGAGTTCTTAGTAAGGCTGTCCTCCCAGCCCCACTGCCCCTTCCAATCCCCTCCCCAGGGAAATCCTTCCATCCCCAGTCTGTGGTCAAACAGCATTCAGAGATGAGCTAGCTGAAGGAATTGGAGCCTGCGGAGCGTGGGCCTCGGGCAGCCCACTCCCCAAATCTGGCCTCCAAGCCAGCTCCACCTGCCAGTCTCCCGTCCCCAGCCCCATCCCAGCTCTACCTCAGAGCATCACCTCCCACCCCTGCCCTCAGCTCACCAACACCTGCAGGTCCTGCTGGCAGACCAGGCTCAAGAGAGGCCTGGGCCATATATATTTATCAAAGCTCTCAGTGGCTTGGGAACACCAATGAGACTATTATTTGGAGATAAGGCCAGAGACCACCCTTGGCTGCCAGATAGCAGCCCTACCGGCTTCTGTCCCTCCAAGGGGTCCTTGACTGATCCCTGCTGCCCAGCCTCATTGCCCATAGGGCCAAGGCAGGTAGAGCAGAAGAAGGGGTGGTGGCCTCTTAGGTGCCTAAGGAGCCCAGGTTGGGGGCACGGCAGGCATCAGCTAGGGTGAGGGGGCATGGGGGCAGCAGCTGGTGGGCCTGCCTGGCTCATCCTCATCACAGGGGAAGGGGGAGGGAGTGGATGGCAATCCACTCTAGAACATGCAGCGGGGAAGCTGCTGGGCAGGGCAGCAAGGGCAGGTGAGGGGCCAGGTGAACTAGGCCCCTTCCCCACCCTTCCTGAGACCTGCTGCCTGGGGCCTGCTGGCCCTGCTGCCCTGTGTGTTGAAGATAAATGTTCCAGCTGCACCTAGGTCCTCAAGTAGAAGGCAGAGACACTACCCCAGCCTGCTCTGGGCAGCCACCCCGAGAGCCCAGGCCATAGCTGAGGGGGCAGTAGGGTGGGGGGAGGGAGGGGGAGTTGTGGGGAGCAAAGTCACAGATACAGGGGGTGCCCTCCAGGAAAGGAGTTGAATCTGGAGTGGGGGTGGGGAGGGTGGTGGGACTGAAGTCTTGGAACAGGATTTCAGCCTGGCAGTGGGCCATGGCCCCAAGGGGCATCAGCCACTCATGTGAGGGCACTGACCAGTGCTCCGAGTGGCCACCAGAGGAATGATTCCAGGGCTGATGGATGGGGGTGGGCACAGGGATGGGGGACCTGGGGAAGCAGTGATCAAACATACCCGCGAAAGCCTTCTGTGAGTGGGGTCCCAGGCAGAGTCTTGGAGGGAATGAGCCTTCTGCGAATTATCTAGGCCCTGGGCAACCAGTCCACGGGTAGATCTGGGAGAAGGGGCAGGAGCAAGCTCTGCTTGAGGTGTCTGTGCAGACCCCCAAATTGGGGCATGTGCTGGTGTGATGGAGTCCAGAAGAACTAAAATGAGACCTGTCCCGAGGAGAGAGCAGCTGGAGGGGACTGGAGTTGCTCCATTTCGTCTGGGCGCTGTGGCTCACACCTGTAATCCCAGCACTTTGGGAGGCCAAGGTGGGTGAATCACTTGAGGTCAGGAGTTCGAGACCAGCCTGGCCAACATGGTGAAACCCTGTCTCTCCTAAAAATACGAAAAATAGCTGGGCATGATGGTGGTGCATGCCTGTAATCCCAGCTACTCGGGAGGCTGAGGCAGGAGAATCACTTGAACCTGGGAGGTGGAGGTTGCAGTGAGCTGAGATTGTACCACTGCACTCCAGCCTGAGGGACAAGAGCGAAATTCCATCTCAAAAAAAAGTCCCATTTCAACCATGTTAGTGCACAATTCAGTGACTTTAAATACACAATGTCGTGCAACTGAAACCACTGAGATATAAAAAGTTCTGGAACT